>NC_138205.1:30572314-31172314 GCF_964194415.1 Vipera berus | reverse complement strand
TGTGGTAGCAACCCTTTCTCTCTGAAACTGTTAGACCCTCAAGTTCAGGATGCCCCTCCCATTAATATTTAGGTAGACTTAAAACCTTACTATTCAGCAGGGGCTTTGGTGGGAGGCTGTCATAGGACTCAGACAGAAATGCAGAAAATTTCCTTTTTCTAGGATCCATTAAGTTCCCCAAAACATTATCCTCTCAACTGAGCCTGTTTTGGAAATATTATTTTTACTGTGCTTAAATGCTTCATAATAGTTTAAGATGTTTGCATCTACACTTAAACCAAACTTAAATAAAATTAAGGAAACTGCTATATTGCTCAAGGTAACTTGGATATTCTGTTCCCTGTCTTTAGGCCCCCAATAAGAGATCCAAACACTTATTTGGCTTAACATGCTACAGAACTGTATACAGAATATTCTGCTAAAAAGCCATTGCTTAAAAAACAGAAGTGTGCATATTCTAATTTCTGTGTTATTCGGCTGTAACCTACAGATCATATTGTAGGAATAACAAAAGCTGAGTTCTCCTAATGCTGGAGTCTGGTCTAGAACCTTCCAGGAGTCAGGTTACAGTAATTCTACCATTATCACAATCAGAAAGGACATTGGGAATATGATCCCCACTCCAACATACCAGAAACCCAAGTCGCAAATTTTGGGCCTCATACATAGCAAAATTCTGATTAGGCTGGCTCATGACTTGTTTTCCATTATCTTGACATAACAAATTTAGAACTAAATCTTTATTGTAACTCAAAAGCAGTACCATTACAAACTGCTGCCTGTCTAAAATGAAGGCCAATTCACAACCTGAATGCTCCCCGGGTTTAAATCCAGTGCCTTTGGTTCATGCATATTTTTCTGCTAACCAACTCTCACTTTGTTTTACAAACTTATTTGTAAATGGCACTGCTTGTTAATATTCTCTGTATTTCTGCAGTGGGAAACTTCAGCCACTAAGAAAACCCCAACAGCTTTTGAATTGTCCCTCAATACATATCAAAAGATGTACTGTACGGTTAAAATTGAAATACAATCCTTGTTCTGATTATTAGCTCTAGACTAGCCCTGCACTCAGTCTGTCCACTAAATCTCTTTTTCCAGTGCCTTGTCTTTGTCACTGTGGGAACTTTACACTCAGGTTTGCAATGATGGCTCTTTTGTTACAAACCACTTCGTCAATTATTTTTACCATTGTTTTTATATGATTCAAGGCAACAAACATATCTAACATTCCTACACCTATTTTCACCACAACCACCACCCTGAGATGGTTAGGACTGAGAGCGGCCCAGTCATTCATCAGGCTATCATGCCTGTTAAGATGTTTAGAACTTAATTCCTCTTTTTTAAGCTAGCATCTTAACCACTTCATCAAATTGGCTCTTAATCCAGTCTGCTCTACTTAACTCCCCATACCTTTTTTCAGTCTACTGTAATGTCTTCCTCTTGTAATGTTTGTATTTCAGCTTTGTCCAGCAGTCTTATCTTGTGAGAAGTCACGATTCAAGGCAAAGTGACAGATTTCCATCCCCATCAATTCAATTTGGGCATTTAAATGTCCTCAATACATGTGATTTTATTATTACATGTTTTATTTTACATATTATTAGTCTTTCATTTTGCTTTGCTAATGTAGAGCCATGAAGATGACTTTAAAGGGAATATTCAAAAGCCATTACAAAACAAGGACAAAAATGTTCTTAAGAGCTGGGAGGAGATAGTATTAGAAAAAGGCTTAGACTGGTTTCCCTCTGACGCGTAGGGGGAAAAGAGGGAAGTAAAAACAAGCTGACTTGCAGGATGCATTTTGGCTTAGTTCAGTTCAGATGTTACACCATCCCAAATGTTAGATTCACCTATTTCTATTTTGAAATGGTGACAGTTTATGTGTGCCATTTTGTAATGATGTTAAAATTCAGGGGGGAAATGATATATTTAACTCCCAAAGGGAAAAACAAAAAAGGGACTGCAATCTATTAGACTATGAAAAATTTTGCTTTTCAGGCCCTACTGAAAAGGTCACCATGCAGTTTGGGAAAACTCTGTATAAGCAGTTTACCTTGGGGAAAAATAATCAAAATGCACATTAAAATTGCTTTTTATATATATTTCATAGCATGATTCTCTCTTCTCTTCACCTTATTCTATTTTTACTAATAGCTACTTCTTGTAACTATACACAATTTAAAATTAACTTTCATTTTTATACTGCAAACATTTACAAAAGTACCTCAAATCATAGCTCTTAACTACAAAATTATAGCTTAATGGCTGATAAACGATTTAGATTTGTTAGGTCTCTGCTCATGGAGATGTGTCCTGCTGCCTTCCTTTTAACAGCTTGAGAATCAGTCTCAATTGTTATCTGTAAAAGAGATTAGATTTCTGGGTATCATAAAATTTGAAAATACATGTTGCCTACTCTCAAATGCTGGGACATCTGTGTATGACTATCTAATATTCTTGCTGTTTCTGATTGGGAGTGCAAATAACACATTGAATACCTTTCATGAACAATCATAAATTTAATCAAGTCTCTGGCTTATGGTTGTCTTATATACTGCTGGGCATATCTTGCCTATTTCAATTTTGTATATAGTTAACAATTTTGTTGTTACTCACCTGATTACAATGTACATACCATTTCAATTAGCATTGCTACATTAGAGATTAAACCTTGTATGTGTGCATTTTTTCTGTTGACAGATTCTTCCAGATCGGTATGCCAGCAGCAATACAGGATGCCAAAATCAGTACAGCAGTAGGAGAGCCAAAGAAAGGCAGGGCAATTCGTTTTTACAACTAATACATGCTACTGTTTTTCTCCAGATAGACCATCTTTCTTACAAAAGTTAAACTGAACCAAGCTCACATTTCGAGAGCTAAGACCAACTATGCCCTAGACAACCAAGCACAACTGAGTTACTTACATGGCTTTGAAAACTAATATTTTTTTAATATGTATTGATGGCCTATCAGCCAAAAAATGGTGTAAAGACTGGAAAGGAAATAAACTATTATGCACTACATAATACGGGCCCCAATACAGAATCAGAGTCGGAAGAAGTCAGCGAGCCAATTGAACCCAGGCCCTACTTTACACAGGAATCCAAATTAAAACTTCCCAGAAAAAATGTCTGCCTAGCCCTCACTGGAACACACCACTATTCTGAATAATTCACTCCATTCTCAAACAGCTGGTATAATTTTTAAAAACATTTGGTTGGAATGTGCTTATATAATGTCCTGCACGCTAGAATGAAAGGAAACCTTTTTTCTGGGTGGCATCCTTTCAATTATTGCTTCCATCTTTCTTGGGGCAAGCATTTCTTCAACTTATCTCCTTGGACTTACTTTCTAAATCTGATTATAAATGCCCTTCTGTAAATATGTTCCAATTTCTCTAAATCCTTAAAATAGGGTACCAGAATTAGATACAGTACTCAAGGTGGAGTCCAGCCAGAGTAAAATGGAACAATTTACCTGTTATGATTTTGAATTATTTCTGATGCACCATAAAAACATTACTTTGCTGTCATTATTACAGCATTAATTCCTGTTCACTTTGCAGTTAAGTATCACTACCTAATCAGCTATTCCATGTTGCATTTATTTTCTAAGAAGTCCGTGCTTCTCTCATTTTAGTATTTCTAGCCTACGTGTCAAACTCGCAACATCATGTTATGTGTCACAATGTATCACGACTTTTTTTCCATTGCCGGCAATGGGGTGGGCACGATTTCGCCATGACACATCCGGCCCATGGGCCAGCAGTTTGACGCCTCTGCTCTAGACTATCAAAAACATTTATTTTGTCTTGTGGGATTTTGTTCTTTGTATCATCTGCAACTTCAGTTAGCATTCTCTATATCTCTCAATTGAAGTGGCTAATAAAAGTTGAATTCTGCCACTTTACATTAGTTTAATAAGGAACTATTCATGAACACTTTTTGAGCTATGTAGCCACTTCATTCTCATTTCCTAACTACCAGTAGAATGTCTTGAGATATGTCAAAATGGAAAGTCATATGATGTGCAGAGAAATTTATACAACTGTGTCATAGTATTTTAGTGCTTGTTCTAGAGAACAAATGCATAGTGCTTGGTTTGTTTCATAAAGTTTTTCTTTTTTGCTTTCCACACGTTGAAGTTGCACTGTCTTGCAAACAACAAAAATATTAACTCACATATTTTACAAAAATATCCAGCAATTTTATCTTTCATAGAAATATAGAACTGATGTAGGAATAGGCATACCCAACAGAACATATGAGAGTGTACAAGTTGGCATGCAAGTTTGCACATAATGTGCAACTGTATATCCTCATGTGTCCACCAATTGTAGCAAGCATTATGGTATGTTTTCCAATTCTCTGTAGAACCCTCCCCCCAGACATCCTCTACCTGCACGCTTAAAAGACACAAACCCACCAACACAAATGCTTAATTGATGGTTAAAAAAATTCTGGGTTTTTATTGGTTTTGCTAGACAATGCTAAAAAAAATTCCTCCATTCTGAAAGGCAGGGCTTGAATTATTTAAATTTTTATCCTTTTGTTTAAAAATAACAAAAAAGGGAAAAGGGGAGAAGAGATCATAGCAAAAAAAAAACAACAACAACCCAACAGCACCCTCCCATTCTGTGTTATCTTTATATCGTATGTATCTTCAAAATATTTATTTCCAAACCAAGGATACTTATGAATGACCCTGCAAGCAGCAAGTCCAGGAGAAGCAAATCATATAAATGCTGACCATGTCAACAACAGCAGTACATAGACTAATGGACAGAGATTACTTCCAGTCAAAGAATCATACTTGGATTCCCAGAACTACAGCTACTGTGCCTGATCACTATCTACAAACAAAGAAGCTGAAGTCACCTGTCCTTTTAACAATGATATAGCCAGCACTATCCATAATAAGTCATGTCAACACATGTGTCATGTGACATACAGGTGATATACTTGCATCATGATGTCTTACAAAGGTACATAAGTTGCATCATTTGCACCACAACACGTTACTTCTTTTTGCTCCTCTGCAAATGCCATGGACACAGCTGTACACCATTGGATATTTTACTATGCTGCAGAGGAAAATCCCACTGAGGCAGTTTTATTTTCCTACCAATTCAGATGCTTTATTTTCGTGCACAAAAGGCAATTGAAGGACTAAGGACAATCACATTCACGCCCAAATCTTCATGCTCCTGTCCAGCCCCCATTGGGTCACTATGGACAATTCACAGATTGTTCCTCCTACATTATACCCAGGCAACCTCTACCTACAGAAAATCTTTGGGTGCTTCACAGCACATAAGCAAGAGGAAGCTGTGAAATCTAGTTTCCATGCCTTTGAGGATAGAATGATTCCACTACTCTGTAGTCTTGGTTAGCAGTTCTAATCCAGTGGCATTAACAGAGCTCAGATTTGTGGCAATATAACATAATGCACAAGGTAAAATTTACAGAAAGACCAAACGAGAGAAGCCTGTATGCATTCTGAATAGGGCATGACCCATTAAAGCCCAAGCTTCAGCAGAAATCTGATCTTCAGAATTATACCTAAAAATGCCAACTGCAGGAAGCTTGTTAACAAGCATAGAGATTTTTTTTCTGCCATGATCCCAATTTTGAATACTGCAAGAAGCAGAAAAATATTTAAAGGGTATTTTTTATATATATATATACGTATATATATATTTATTATATATATATTTCAAGATAAGAAAAATAAGGCTAATTCAAGCCTTGCCCTGTGCAAACGAAAACCAAAATGAGATCGCCAGTCACAGAAAAGTTCCAATTACATCACTACAGTCAGCTTGTTATTTTCTGTTGTCTCTATTCTTTTTGCTTTTTAATGTGACAACTAGGGAACAGAATTCTCCTAGCATATAGAAGAACAGGGGTGGCACGGAATTGATTTCAGTAAAGCAGAAAAAAACTGGGAGGGAGAAAAATGTCAAATACAAGACAGCTGACTGTTCTAGGGGGAAAACCTGGTGGGCAAAAAAGTAAAGAGTCTGTTAGTCAAGTAATGAATGAGTTTTTAAATTATTCTGTTTTTTGTCTTTGAAGTCTAAAGTTCAGAAGCTGTGGGTCCCATCATTACAGGGTAGCCACGACATAGAAGTGGAACTCCCCTGCCCTCCCCTGACCTCTTTTGAAGAAGTCTTTGTCATCTGCTGCTGCGTGTTCGAAGGGTTCCCCCCACCCCCACCCCCCGCAGGAGCACTCTGTCACAACCAGGAAGGGCAGGCGGAACTCAGGATGAGAGGGCGCTTTCCTTCTGTGTTGGCTGGACTTGTGAACGCTGCATCAGCTTTTGGCTTTCGACATCTCTAAAATGTTTCTCGACCTGGATGGAGAAGGAGGCAAGGAAGTTAGCACTCATTTTAGACAGTGGAACTGCTGGCATGTTCCTGAAAAATAGGGGTTCATGAGGCTGGAAACACTGATTGCAACAAGATGGCCTACAGCTGCGTTCACCAACCTTTTCAGTTCAGCGAAACGATAGAAACGATGGCAGCGGAGGGAGGGGATGGTTTTATATGCGTGTGCACGCCACTTTCATAAGTGCAGCTGTGCATGCGCGCGCCCATGTGTTTCCCAACATTTCCATGGCCTGGTTCTGAACGGACTGCAAGCCAACAAAGGGCCACAGAACAGGGTTTGGGACCCCTGGTTTACAGCAGTTTGAAATTGGGGGTCACTGATGAACCATAAAAGGAATCAAAAAAATTTAAAGCAAAAAAAAAAAAACACAACAAAACCAAGGTGTTTGTGTTCCATTGCAAATATTAAAGAATATTAAGTTTAAGTTTATTGAATTTACATACCGCCCTTTTCCCGTAGGACTCAGGGCGGTTTACAAAGTATTTAAAAACATCAATACAATACAAGAGTTAAAAACAGTTAAAATAATTAAATTTGATCCCTGGGGGGGGGGGAAGGAAACTGTATCAAGGGATTACATTACTTGACATACAGAACATGTCTTTATATAAAACTTCAAACACGACACAAAGACATTTCTTATAGTCCTACTACTGTAGGATTGTGGAATTTCATTCCATACTGCAAATGCAGCTACCACTTTAATCACCTGAATTTTAGCTTGCCTTTTGTTTAATTTTTTAAAAAAGTTACAGGTAGTCCTGGACTTACAACTGCAACCGAGACTGGCATTTTGATCATTGTCATCATAAGCCAAGTCACTGACATGATCAAATCTCATTTACTGTTTTACAGCGGTTGTTAAATGAGTCACGTAATCCTAAATTGGAATCCACTCTCCTAAATGGCTGGGGTTTTTTTTGCCAGAAAATGGTAAATATGTCACAAACTGTGGTCATGTGAGCATGGGACTCTGCAACCAGTCATAAATATAAGCCAACTTGCCAAATGCCCCAAGTGCAGTCATATGTCCCTTGGGGTATATGCCTGAGAAACATTTTGTAACAGCCAGAAGTGTTTTAGAGGCTGTAAACCACCCTTTCCAACACTGAACGTTTGTTAAACCACTAGTCATCAGTCAAGGACTATCTGCATTGCTCGAGGCATACATGTGATGGAATGTGCACCTGCAACAGAAGAGGGGGAGGTTTTTGCCAACTCAAAGGGCGATCCAGCTCAAAATTGCACAATCCCAAACTGAAAGGGGAAGGGGAAAGAGGTTTAGGATAATCATACCATAGAATCTCCCTGGATATATCTTGTAGCTTAGAAAGTTATAGCTTTAGTTTGGCAAGAATCTGTCTATTTGGTGTAAGGAAATAAAATATTGGACTCAGTTGGGTCTCACTATTTCATCTTTGGGCCCGAGCCTGACAATATGAAACCTACATTCATACATTGTATCACCACAGTATACTGAAGCATCATTACTGAAACAATTGTCTGAGTTTACCAAATATAATTAGAAGCTAGTATTTATGAATTATAGTGGCTGGGCTCACATATATTCCAAAATCAAAACAAACCATTTAATGGACAAGCAAGATATGTGAATTCAATTTAAGTTCACTTTTTAATCTGCATGATCAAGGTCAAGCTTGCTTGTGCAGCTGTTCTTTGAACCCCATTTTCTCTTTTCCCTGATAACCCTCTGGTCTTTGTATACTTACTATTTTGCGTACATGACTTAGGGCACTCCCCTCTTTGCCTTTACAGTTTTCCACTTGATATGGAGGGGCAATGACAACTTCTTCCATCACAACTATATTTTTCTCTTGCCATTTACAATCTTTAATACTGGAGAAAGCATAGAGAAATTTTATTGGTTCCGAAAATTCATGGGAATTTGCAATGGAAAAAGGGAACAGGATGATGCTGTTTGTTCTCATCAAGAACTGTCTAATGACTTTCTTTTTAGCCGAAGAACTAGTACTCCTGAACATTCCTATACAGGTAGTCCTCGACTTACAACCATTCGTTTAGTGACTGTTCAAAGTTCCAACAGCACTGAAAAAAGTGATTTGTGACCAGTTTTCACACTCTTATGACCATTGTAGCATCCCATGGTCATGTGATCAACATTAAGGACCTTGGCAACTGACAGCTTCAGGGTCCTAGGGTTAAGCGAGCACCATCTGTAATCTTCCCAGTTGTCTTCTGATAAGCAAAGTCAATGGGGAAACTCAGATTCATTTAACAATCACATGATTCTCTCAACAACTGCAGTGATTCACTTAGCAACTGTGGCAAAAAGATAATAAAATGGGACATAACTCACTTAACAACTATCTCACTTAGCAATAGAAATTTTGGGCTCAATTGTGGTCGTATGTTGAGGACTACCTGTACTAGTTTTTCACGCTGTGAATTTGTTCTGTGAGTATACAAACTTACTTAGTCATTGTTAAATTTTATTTTTATTAGTCCTCAACATTCTATTAACATTATCCTTTTTCAATCATCTAAACATCTGTATATGCTGAACTTTGTAATTGTGTACATATATAGATTAGGTTCACATAATGCTAAATTATGTTGTCAATAAAATATGATTAAATTTATATGCATGTCTAAGACATAAATCATAAACCACAAGGAATTACTTTACACATAATGCTAAATCAAAATGAAATAAACCACATAATGGCTTAGTATGACATCTGAATGTTGTTGTGTAGTCTTACCAAACTGACTTGAAATATGTAACAGGTATTTAAGCTGTAAACTGGTTCTTTTAATGAACAGATGTGCACCCTTCACAATAAACTAGTTTCAATGCAATTTTCATTTTCATTACAGAATTTAAACCCTTTAGAAATACTGTTGCATCTCAAAAAAGTAATTAAAATATACAGTGGGATTTTTTTTAATGAAGTGATTTGCATAAAACATATTTGCTAGTGAAAATGAGGAAATAAAACATTCACAAAGCAAAATTCACACTATCAACATAAATTCACCAGCAAATAATCATACACCATTTTGTATCTAATAGCCATAACAATCCAAATTATGTGGGGTTAGAATAATTCACTTAACATATTCAATTTTAATCACAAAAAGTGAGGAAAAAATTCAGTTTTATTTCCAAACTCTTGATTTTTAAGGAAAATGAAAGAAAAACCAAATTAATGTACGCTTGTATTTGTTGGAACGAGCACTTGAAAGGGATAAATTTACTCTAGCAATTTCTGCTCAAAAATTATCTACTAAGTCCATTATATCTATATACGTAAGTTCATGTTACTTACGTCTTGTGTATAGTCTGAAATAGTTGTTGTCCTTCCAAGGAGACACCAGCACTAATTGCATATGCCTGGCTCATCTTTTCTTCCTTCTCCATCCGTGCTTTGCTTGCAAGCTGCAAAGGTACATGAGAGATGCAGTAACTTTAATCTTCAAATGGAATTGGATCTGCGGAATGTCTGGATGAGATATGGGACTAATTCCATCTCATGAACTTAAGTTATTTAACTAGTTAAAAACTCTCCAAATCAAAACATGTAAACCACAGATAATTTTAAAATAAGGAAGCAACGAAGTAGTTTTAAGAAGATTAAATGGGTAGAGGGAAAGATGAGGGGAAAATGAGATACAGCTAATATACAGTAGTCCAATTGAATATCCAAATCCAGGATTTCTGGGAATTGAAGTCCACACATCATAAAGCTGCCAAGTTTGAGAAACACTAGACTAGAAGAAATGTACAAAATGCTTCACTTATAGCTTTATTTGTAGGAAAGAAAGTTAGTTAACTAAATCCATTTATTTATTTCTCTGGCAAGAATTGAAATGTGGCTATCAAACAACACCAAGAAGCCTCCATATTTTCTCCCTTAATTAACAAGTGCCATTGAAGACTCTGACAGATGAAGAAATTATTTAATTGGGAATATGCTCAACAGGCATATAACAGAACTATGTTTCTATAGGCAAATCCATTTTCCCCTCATGCCACCACTCTGTGAATATCTAATCCTCACAATACTATCATATGTGTAAATATATCCACCCATGTTTTATGGCTGTAGTATTAGCATTATTATCCTTCTCATACTCTCTACTACCCCCTCTTATAGGTATCATTATTGTAATTATTACTGTTACTTTGCATGTACACTGAAAGCTTGTGTGCTGGAGACAAATTCCTTCTAATCACACTTGGCCAAATAAACCCTTCTCTTCTCTTTAGCAAAATTGCACTACAAAATCAAAACTCTGAAAGCAGCAGTAACTGCCTTTCTATACTTTGCCCTTGTATGATAAATAGTTTAGTAGGCCCCAATACCCACCTGATATTATTTTAAATACTGCTGTATATTTGCATTTCCAGTGCAAAGCCAAATTACTTGACACTTAGTACAAAATTGAACTGTGTTATTATTCACTCTTCCAAATCCCACATGAAACATGTAGAACATAGGAACTTCTGAACAAATTTCTCCCATTACCCCTACAAGAGTTACATCTACATTCATCTAATTATATAAACCAGTCATTCCCAACTCTAGGCAATTAAAAGATAGAACATCTATGGGAAAAGGAAAAGCCTTGACCCAGAGATAGGCATCTAAGTAAAAAGAAAACAAAACCTAATAAATAAATAGCTGGACCAGTGCTTAATAGGGATACCTCATTCCAGTGATAAACAAGAGGATAGCCATCTTTCTTGAATCTAGCATTCTCCTATCAAGTCCACGCTATAATCATATATAACTTTGAGGGAAGGCTGCCTTGTCCAACTAAAATGCATCAGGGAAATGAGATACAGTTGAACAGTAAAATACTCTCAAGATTAAGAATGCATTTTTAAAGCCTGAAAATTATTATGGGATATTATTTCCAAATCAGAGATAATGAGAAAATTAGAAGAATTGAGATGCACATTTAATTTTAAAGTGATTAGACATGTGTGCACAAAACACATGCATTGTCAAAATTTGCTCCCATGTTTCCTGGCCATGCCTGCAACTGTCTTGCATAATAATGGGGAATCACTGTTGAAATGACTTTTGAAAGATGGTTAAATTGTGCATTGGTACTGTGACTGGCAAGTTATCTTCTGCTGGCTTATAACCTCCAATGTAATAGAATTCTCATAATCTTTAGTGTCTCATGAAGTGTACACATCAGCAAAGTTTAGTATTTTTATCTGTTATTTAAACTTGCAATCTTTCAAAAAAAATTGTGGTACGGTAAGAGAAAAGTTAAAGTTGACCACTAATGCTGATAAAGTCAAGAGAATATTAAACACATGGTACTATATTAATTTCTTGGCCAAGCCAAAGCCAAATGAAATAATTTGATCTATTCATAAGAATTACATAACTAATTCATTGTTTTATAAGACTGCTGTGCTAGGATTTGAGAATTCCTGGAGTAGGAAATATCTAACAATTACCAGAAAAAATAATTAACTTCAAAACTATATTGTTGCTACTGAAAATATAATGGCTAAGAACATCAAGATGCAGTTTAAAAGTCAATTGGAACTAAACAAAAAATATTTTATGCTGCGAAGTTAGTGTATGTGACTTCAAAATCCATATTCACAAAAGATTCTTACCTTGCTAACATTGAGTGAAGCTAAAGGTGGGGGTGTTTCCGTGCGGTCATTAATTATGTTAACTTCTGATACATACTGTAAATTTATAAGCAAGATATCTGCGTGGTTAGGTTTACCACTTGAGGAAGGGCATTCTGGGGAAAAAATATTAAGGAAACATACAAAAGTTGTATAGCAATTCAGTGTGATACACTTCTATGAAGGAAGATTTTATCTTTATGGTATATCCAACATAATCAGGATTGCCTCCTGAGAAAAGTTGCAAACAAATTTAACAGCACAAGATTAGTTCACTTAAAATGTCCAGCAACAGGTACTAACTATATAAACCAAACCTTACCCAACAGAACAATCATTTTCTTAACATCCATGAGGTTGCTGTCAAATCACCCAGAATACTAATTTCATTGTCAATAATTAAAAAAACAGATCAAAGCCTCCTATTACAAGACTGAACACAGAATCTTGTACTGCTACTCTGCCCCACCACGGATATTCCTTTTTTCCATGAATTTATTTGCAATAGCTTACCCTTTCAAAGTCATACAGGTTGAAATGAACTACACTTGGAAAAGAGAAGGTATGGAGCTTCAGTCTTCCTAATATGGGTATTATTTCTTAGATCAAGAAAAATATCAGGTAGACTACTGCATTATTAGGTTTCTTGCCTTTTAATAGCTATGACTGTACATCACACCATTCACATCTCATCATCATTCATTAACTCAATTTCTCTGAGTTCTTCAATTCAAAAACTATGGCCCAGACTATGATTGCCTTAAACGTAGTCAGTGAAGATCCATAGCAGTTACAAGAAATAACTACTCCAACTACTCCTTTCTTTTTGCTGCAAATCTTTTTCCAATTCATGTAATAAGATATCCCAAACCAAATATTAATGTAAACCTTGAAAGGTTTACACACGTCAAAAGCAATAGCATAAACAGCAAATGAACTTACATAGATTGACTTGCATAAAGTACTTTTCAAAGATTATTCATACACTCAGATTACTAGCCATCATATATTGAGAAATCAAGTGTTACACTCAATGAAATCATGCACCACTGTCCTCAAAGCAGCTTTCCACACCCTATCTCCATAAATTACATATTCTTGACATATCCCCCAATTTTTCTTCCATTTCTATTACAATACCAGAAAGCACTTTCTATGCCTCAGTTTTCACTTCTTATCCATCTATTAGCACTCAGTTTTCTCCCCTTCCTAGTTAACGTAATGGCTCTTCTTCACCCTCCTTCCTGTACAGTTCACCTCTGGCTCCAATTCCATATGCAAATAGTATGGTTCAAATACCCTGATAGTCCTTCAATCAAATCTCCTCTTTCAAAATTAGACCCCCTCCCCCAAAGCCACGCTTCTAGGTTTCTGGGAGTCTTTGACGTAGCGCTCATTCCAGCAACAGCCCCAATCTTTCCAAATCTGTCACAGCTCCTCATGCTTCCATCTGCCGAAGAGGATCGAGCCGGCCGAGCTCACGTGCCACTTTCCCATACAGACCCCTCGCAGGCCCAGCGACGGCCTCCCCTTGCCCTACCGAAGCTCTGCCCTGCCCTTCCCAATCAGGATACTGAGTGCCAACATCTTGCTGGGGTAATCAAAAGCCACCACCTCGCCTTGCAGCCGCTGTTCCTGGCAAGTCCGGCACGACACCTGGCTGCCCACACTGAAGTACTCGCCCGGGGCCGCCATCTTGTTTCAGGCCCAGGACGCAGCGGCGGCACCCTTCGCGCCCCCGCTGCTCCTCTGCAACCTTCGCTGAGGTGGCAGAAGGAATGGCGCGAGGAAAGGGAGCGCCGAAATCGTTCCCGGCGCGCCAAACCGGGCCCGATGCGCTCGTCTCTCCTCCTTAGCCACCTGGCTCCTTCAGCCTAGGCGGAAAAAAAAAGGACGAGTGGCCAAGGCGACGGGGCCCCGCCTGTACGTCGGCCCCTCCCGCACCCACGCACGCACGTGACGTCACTAGCAAATCGAGAGGCGGTTGGCTGCCTGTTCGGCGGTCCCTTCTTAGGGAGGTGCGAGTATCCCCCTACCAACGTTTGGAAAGAACACCACGGGGAGCAGAGGCCGGTTAAAAGGGGGAGGAGCGGCAGGAAAGGGGCGGGCCCTGAACCAGCGAATCTGTTTGGGGGGGGGTCCAGCTGGGAATTTGAGCTGGTGTTTTATGCAGATTTTCTCTGAAATAAATCTGATTAAGGATTAAACTTTTTCTCAATTGATGACCATAGAGTGATCACTCTCACTTCGAGGGCAAACATCGCGGCTGCAATCTTAAACCCGCTGAACCGAGAGAAATATGATTGCTTAGTAGAGGCTGCTTCTGAGCAAGCACGCCCGCATTTTAATTGTAAGATTGCAGATTACCTGTTCGAGAGCAAGTTTAACCTGCAGAAAAACTACGATGGACTGCAAAGTGGAGATCGGCCAGTGCATCGCCCCTAAGGATGCATTGCTGTTTGGGGGCGAATAAATCGAACTCCATTTAATTCAGATGCAAAATTTAGGATCATTCATTAGTTTAATAACTTGCCTTTCCTCCAGGAGCTTAAGATGGTGACCACCGCATGCTCTTTTCCAGCATTTCCCGACTGCAGTAGTATTGGATTGCGAAATAATTCCTGGTGCCATATTATCCGGTCTCTAAAGGTGGACCTGGATATGCAATGCCTTTAAAGCCTTTAAACTCTTAAAACTATATCACTGTAGCTTTCGCAGTGCTAGTTCAAGATTTTTCATCTGTGAGGGGATAGATGGATAGACATTTCAAATAAACGTTTATATATTCGGAAAGATAACGAGATTCTTGTGGCATCTTAAAGAATACTGTAATTTATTATAGCAAGATTTTCGGACAGCTTGCAAATGTCCAAAGAAGCAGAATGCAATCTATGAAAATGTATGCTATAGAAACTGTTGGACTCTAGGAGGTATAATCATCTCAAATGTTTTTGTTGCAAAGCCTTTTACTGAGTTCCATAGATGGATTAAACTAAACTGTGAGTTCCATATTTAAAATATTCTATTAATGGAATTATAATAGATAAAATCTATCGTGGGTAGAACATATTCATTTTTGCAAAAGACAACCATGTCTGATCAAACTTTCAAGTAGTCCTCTTAATTTCGAAAAAAATCTTTTTAAATGGAAGAGTGATAGTCGCAGGAATTTACTTCAAAAGATTAGTTGCAATTCAATAGATTTTATCCTGAAATACATATGAATAAAATAGGTTGCTTCATAACTGCAATCCTAAACAGATTAGAAAATGGTTGAATACAACCATTTCTACAGCATTTGTAGAAATATGGATAACAAATGACTGGACTTTTTTTGAAAATTGAATCACTATTTTGGACAAATAATATTTAGGAGCATACATTCTGTCTTTTCGTGAAAGTGAGACTCCTGTATATCGACCTCAACAGTTTGGAGGACTACTACAGGTAGTCCTCGATTTATGACCCCAATTGGGAGTGGAACTTCCATTGCTTAAGCAAGGCAGTTGTTACTTAATCAATTATTTAATTATGTAAGTCACACCCAATTTTATGATCTTTTTGCCATGATCATTTAGTGAATCACCACAATTATTAAGTGAAACATGCGGTCATTAAGCAAATTCATTTTTCCCCAATGCCTTTTTTGTCAGGCTGGAAAAACTGCAAATGATAACCACATTACCCTGGGAGTCTGTACCATCAAAAATTCATTCCAGTTGCCAAGGGCCTGAATTTGGATCATGTAACCACAGGGACGCTGCAATGGCTGCAAATGTGAGGACCAGTTAGTTGTAAATATTTTTTTCCACAGCATCATAACTTACAACCATTTATTTAGTGACTGTTTGAACTTGAAAACTACCAGTAGATGGCAATACTGTACCAAATTAATGCTTCCTGTAACTATTTCTGGAGGGGTAGGCAACCTTGGCTCTTTTATGACTTGTGGACTTCAACTCCCAGAATTCCTGAGCCAGCATGGCTCAGCTTGGTAACTCTCCCTTTCCCCTCAGCGTGGCTGGCTCAGGAATTCTGGGAGTTGAAGTCCATGAGTCATAAAAGAGCCAAGTTTGCCTTGTTCAGAATAGTAGGGTCCCATGCTTGAGCAAGGGATTGGACTAGAAGACCCACAAGTTCCCTTGTAGCCTTGTTATTCTATTTCTATGTTTGCTGCTAGCTAATTGTTAGCCAGATTTTTGCAGTCCAACTATGGTAGACTTGATTAAAGAAAATGGATGCAAAGCAGGCATCAGTTGTCAGCCTTGCAAAGGTGAAAGGGAAGGAATTCAAATAAATTATTCATAAGTGTCTCTGATGAACATAATTTAAAGTCTTACAATGTCCAGCAGTTATATATTCCATAAAACAAGCGGTATTGAAAATAGCTATTGAAGAAGCAGAATAAATGCAAGTTAGAATTTTTTTTGAGGTCAGTATGATAAGAAACTCACAAATTCTTTATATACAATCCATGCTAGTTAGAGGAAACAGTTGAGGGAGGCAATGTATTACTTCAGAACAAAATATCAAAGCACTTGAAAATATATTTTCACTACATTAAATGGTACTGTGGGAAATAAGCTTGAAAGTAGTCCCAATATAAGGTTTGTTTATGAAACACTGAAGAATATTAGGAGCAGTACTACTGGATCAAGCCAAAGACTAATCTATGGTCAAAGAATCCATCTACATTCCCAACTGTCCAAAAGTGAAATTAGCTCCATCCCTGTTAATGTTCTGGAAGTCCCTCAACACTTGGCCATGTCATCAGGCTGGGATCCTAGCAACATTCTAAAATGGCTTCATCATTGTGGTTAATACTCTCTCCCATGCCTTGTTTTTTATATTTTAATACAGTAATTTTTGTATTTTTTTTATTAATGATTGATTAATGAAATAATCACTTTTTATGAGATGGGAGCAATTTGATAAACATTCTGTTTGAATTTCGAGTGGGTGAGGGTGAGGGAGAGAGATTCACTTTCTTTATATTCTGTATAATTTTGTATAACACTTTTCATGACTCATTAACATCTTTTTAATATATATATATTGAAAGGTTCCAAGCTAAGTACAGTACAGGACTGTAATCTGTTATCAGAGGGAAATTCTTCAATATCTCCTGATACTTTGAATGTGCTTTTTGTGGAGGAGGGGGCCTTTTCCCAATTTTGTAGGTGTGTATGTGTGAGTGAGTGGGCCTACTATATATGCATGAATGGGGCAATCAAAAATGGATAATGAGAAACTGACAGAAGGCCTCCCAACATCAAAAAAAATTATCCTAACAAATATACCAATTCATTAAAGTGCAATGATATTTTAAAGTCATGGCTTTCTTAGATTCCTCTATTTTAAAATTTGGGGGTGCAAAAATCAGATCATCATATAGCAGCAAAGAGTTTCGTGCCATGTGTCGTACACAGAAATACATCTAACCAATAAATTACAAAATTATTTAGTAAAATAATCAAAATTGCAAGTTGAAAGATTACGCGAGTCTCGGTGAATGTCCCTTTGTTCACCCGGTAATCAAGCCGGATGCTGATGAGTCCGTATCTCTTAAGACTTCTGGGAAATGTAGTTTGGTCATTCAATGGCGTGAACAGTCAGAAGCCGGCAATTGCAGGTAACGGGGAGGAAGCGAGTAATTGAATCGAAAGCGGACAAATCGCAAAGAAAGGAAAAGAAAGGGAACTTTTTGAAACCGATCTTGGGAAATACAGAAACAGAACCGAAAAGAATAGCTGTTTAATATTTCTGCTGCTTCTTAGTTAAAGCAAATATTATAATGCTTAAAATACAGTTTTACAACTTCATTTAGTATGTATTGTTGCGCCATTATTGGTGTGTGTGTGTGGGGGGGGGAGAGTGTAATACAATATACGTTCAGTCAGCACATGAAAATTTTCTAGCATTGCGTTTTGCATTCCTAACAAAAAAGAATATTAAATTTAGCCTACGCGTGTCTCATTGCACCTTAGGGCATTACGTTGCTTTATCCTCAAGAAACCTCTTCCTAGAAATCCTGGAAGCAGTTTGGGGAGGAGAGGGGCTCATGCTGATTTTTCAGGTTTGTTAGATCAGGGCTTCTGGAGACCGGAAATCACTGCGGTGGTGTACTGAAAGCACCAGAAGAATCAGGAAGTTCCTGGTGTGAAAGTTGTCCTTGAACTGTGATGCTTTAGGTATGCTATTCTGTGCGGGGTTTTTTTTCTCAAAACTGAAATTATTTGTGAAAATCACAGAACGATTGTGAGTTATGAGTTTTCTGGACTTTATTCTGAAGCTATCATAGAGGATAATGCAAGACCAACTAGGATAAGTGACTATAATAGATATAGTAGATGGCAGATGGTAATTTGAGCATGGTTTTATGGCATCTTGGTTGCCCTAAGGCGATGTTTCTCAACCTTGGCAATTTTAAGATGCTGGACTTAAATATCTGGAGAATTCTGGGAGTTGAAGTCCATGCATTTGAGAAACACTTGCCTAGAGGGGGAGATCTGTAAACAGAACAAAACAAAGCTGTTGCCTCCTGCTAATTCTCTAGCCTTGACATTGCTAGGTTTTTGGATGCTATCAGCCATAAAATATTTGTGAAATGGTTGGGTTTGGAAGTATTTAGCTTGTCAAATGATAGAATAACATTTTAAGATTTTTATTCTGTTCTGGAAAAATATGTTTGTAGAGCCATAGCTAAAAATTTGTGAGGGTAAAGCAAAATTCATACCAAGACTCTTGATCTCTAAATGCTCACTTTACACCATGTGTTTTCTTGCCTCACAAAACACTGTGTAGGGGATAATATGGATTTAATAATATTCCACAGAGGTGAGGCAGCTATTGAAAATATCTGTTTCCAGGTCTGCTCTTCTGTGATCTGTCAAGTACAGAAGACACAGAGCATTCTCTCATAGGTGGATCAAATAGGATGAAAATATATTTCTGAGGGTTCTTTTATTGGAAATCTTTCCATTCAGTGGAAGAATCTGTTCAAAGCCATCTCTATTCCTATCTATGGCCCATCTCATAAAATCCAATCAGGTCAGCACAATCTCATTGAAAGAACACACATCCCCTGCCACCCTTCCATTCTCCTGGAACAGTTATTATTACTTATTATGTGTATAATAGGGCTGTAGTATTTAATATTTTTAATTTTTGTACATTGTATTTTATTGCATTGCCCTGTACACCGCCCTGAGTCCTTCGGGAGAAGGGCGGTATATAAATTAAATAAATAAATAAATAAATAAATAAATAAATAAATAAATAAATAAATAAATAAATAAATAATGGACTCTAGGCAGTGAATAAAACTGGAAAATCCTTGAAAACAAATAAAACATGGACAGTCCAGACTAAAAGAATCTTATGAACAGCACAAATCAAACAAAATAGGAGTATTACACAAACAATAATACATCTTTCTCAGACCTGGATGGAATTAAAGCCATGTTTTCAGTACTTTCCTTGTCTCTGGGTGGGTGGGTCGAACTATTCCAGAAGGTGGAAGCACACTATCTTGATCCCATAAAATTTTAATAGATTTTCCTCCAAGATCTGCATGGTCTTCATGTAGGTCATAACAACCTGGCTGTTCAAGGAGCTCTGAGCTATAGTGTTTTGTGAGTCCATTAGCATGCTATGATTGTTTTAATTTTGAATTCCCTGGACAGTTGAGTTGTTTAACAATTAAGCAGTCATAAATCCAATCAAATAAATGAAATGAAATAAATAATTTGTTATTATGGTTCATTGCTTAGTCAGCCTGATGTTCAGACTGGATTTGGCATTTTTGTCCACCAATCAAGTCCTTCCCAAGGACCTGGAATAGCAGCTCTTGATGTTGATGTCATTGCAGGATGTAAGTTGTTGCCAAGTTCAACTGCCGTTTGTAACTGACCGATGATGCATTTGTCAATGGTAATGGTGTTCAAGTGGTGCTCCAGTTGTTTTGGGTTTGCACCAAGTCGCCTATTATTATTGGTACAATTGGCACTGCAATATATTGAACATGTGACAAAAGAATTGTATGGAACTAGCTGTTTGAAATACATTTTTCTAGGACTTCCTTTAATAAATAAGGTATATTTCAAGATATTTGTTTTAATTTCTAATGCAGCCTCTCAAAGCCTGAGGCTTACTATATGGATACTTCTTCCAACTTCCATAAATCCATGGTGGGGATAATGGATATTTACATATTTTCATGGTATCAATTTAGAAAAGACCACTATGTAGTTTCCAGACCCAGTGGAATTTCCTTCTTGGCCGCCCTCAAGAAATACTCTGTATTCTAACTAAAATTATCTTCTCCATAGCATTTAATAAATTGGATTTTTCTATGCCCATCTTTCCCTGGGATGGTTTTACTTCTCACATTGCTATTTGCTTCTTTTCAGATTCTTTCTTGCTGCAGGCTGTTTTATATGTGGATTCCTTATAATCTGATTATTTTATATTTCAGTTGATTGGATTTCAAAAAACTAAAAACAAAACAAAGGTATATTTGTTCCTGTAGTTAACCACTTTAGACATCTTTGGGATAGAAAGAAGAATGCAAATATTTTTAAAATATTATTTTAAACATAATAGTTAATTTAGGCTTCAACTATCGTATGTTAAGCTACTGGTATTATTTCTGTATCATCTTGACTCCATTAAGGTTAATCAAAAGAACTTCTACTGAGAGACAGTGGTTGCAGTAAAGACAGGCTGAATCTAATGCACAAAGTACAAAGCTATTCTTCCCATTCCAAAACCCAACACCCACCCCCAATCAGCCCACTGGTATCACTTGGTGCCACAAGGGTGTTTTAAGAATATTGAGGTGCAAGGTCATCCTCAGGGCACCGCGACCTTGGAGTCAGGCTGGAACCGGCTGAGAGTGAGTCCATCTCATCTCCGAAAATGATCCCCCTTCCTAATTCCCATTTGTCTGAAATGGTATAGGGTTTCCTGCCTGAGCAGGGGGTTAGACTAGAAGACATCCAAAGTCCCTTCCAACTATTATTATTATTATTATTATTATTATTATTATTATTATTGTTGTTGTTGTTGTTGTTGTTGTTGTTGTTGTTGTTGTTGTTATTTTCCCCTTGTTTGTGTGATTTATGCATGTTCCTGTGATTTAATTCATATTTGCCCATGTTTTCCTATAAGCTTGTATCATTAGTTGGGAATTTTAAAGTTATTTTTGGAACTCTATGATGGAAACAGAAGCAACACAATAGTTAAAAAAAGTCAAGATAGTGGCTTTGGTTGTACTATCACAGTTGCCATCTTGACACAGTTTACCCTATAGGTAGTCCTATAATGCCAGCATATCCACTGGAAACATGTCAAATAATAAGGGATTATTAAGTGCATACTTCTGCCCTATATCATATTTCCTAACTGTGATCATAATTTTATTTTATTTTATTTTATTCATTTATATAACCTCCCTTTTATATCAAACTCTGTGAAAAAGGAGAGGGATAATGGGGAGAAATAGTAGGAGGGGAGGTTTAAATGACAGCACATGAATGGTAAAGGTAATGGATGTTTATTAATAGGGTATGCATGTTTGATGAGTGAGATGTTTAGGTTTATGCCAAGGTATGGCTTTGCTGTATCCATTTGTGGCACTAGAACGCAATAGAAAGGTTCCCAGCAAGGTGTTTTAATACAAAATGGCCACTTCTGTTTGTCATTGACTTACAAGGTCCTTTCTCAACTTCAGTGATGGCCTCTGAGATGGCTACTGCTGAGAAATCTGAATTTCACACGTCTAAAGGGTGGCCAGATTACAAGCAGAGTTTGAATCATCACGTGCTAATTCTTTATTGTTATGGAAACTGTTTATCTTCTGAACAATTTCATTGCTTGATTTCTGCATTGCAAAGGCATGGGCTCAATAAGAGTTTGTCAGAAACGCATTTTAATTCTTCTCATCTGTTTCAGTTTCACCACCATGGATATCTTTTACGCTAGCGGTGTCCAGTTTGCTGAAACGCTTCAGGGTGCCCTGCCTGGATTGGAGGATTTTTGGCTTTGGGTAACTTTTTTCGGCGATCCCAAATGTGTCTTCATTATTTATTTCCCTCTTGCCTACTTCCTGCTGGATAAGAAGGTTGGATTGACGGTGCTGTGGTTGGGCCTAATCTCAGAATGGCTGAACTTGATATCTAAATGGTGAGGGGAAAAACAAAGGTAAAAAGACAATATTCCAGAATTAGACTAGATTTGTTCCTATGAACTGTATGGAATGTTTGGAACCTAGCCATTCCATTTTTGGCATCAAAAAAGAACCCATAGGAACAAGGGCAGTATCATTTGAAAATTCAGATTCTACAGTAAGACGGTAACTTCTTTGCTTTTGTAAGATGGGAGAATGGTAGATTCAGCCCTTGTGATACAGAAGGAAGAGCCAACATCCAGGAACTAAACACAAAACATAAACTTCGTTTTGCATCAAGGACATTTTATAGGACTATCTCCAATTTATACAGAGGATGAATTCATTTTCATGGTTTATACAGTAAATGAATGCTATGTGGTTGAAATGGCATTCACATAACAAACATCAAATATATAAGAGAATTGAATTAACTAAATTAAGGTAATTAAATTAAGGTAAGGTAATTACTTAAAGAACCGCAAGAAGAAAAAAAAATCTATTCAGTGATTTTGGATGGTGGGGAGAAGCAGAAAATCAGGTATGAAAGGAATTGGAATATTTAATTTATTTGTTAGACTTGTATCCTGCCTGTGGGGAATCTTGTCATAGCTTGGAGTGAGAAAAAATAATGCACTCAAAGCCACCCTCTGAATTTCCACTTTCACCCCATGCTGCACTGTGGTTGGATAGGATGAATTGAATCGCAGCTAGTAGCACTTTTATTTGTTATTAACCAACTACACTAATGTTCATTAACTGACATTTAATAGAATTTTGTGTAGTAGCAAAATATTTTTGGCTTTCAGAGGAACTAATATCAAGGCTTAGAACAAATTTGGAACAAATGGATGGAACACATCTTGTTCTGACAAGGATATAGAATTGTAGAATTGCTCCATTAAGAACAAGAAGAGAATGGCTTAGTACTATAGTAATCGTTAGGACTTGGAATACAGGTTTGTGTATATACATGAATAGGGCTTTCTTGGAACCCATGCATTAAAAGCTGATTGCAGATGGGTTGAAGAGCAGTGTAGGATACATTGCCTGGGTTATATTGGACAGTCACTCTTGCCTGCACTCTGTGCATTACATTGGCCTGGAAAAAGCTCTATGTGTGTGTTCCAATGTTTGCAAATAAAGCTCTTCTACATTAGCATGTGAAGAAGACTTTGACTTAATTGGAAACTGTTGTTCTCTTTGTTTCTTACCGTACCTATTAATTATACAATAGGTGTGAGACCTGATTCCACTAGAAATTAACAAAATAATGTCCAGTTGCAGATAGCCCTGCCTTCACAAAAGTGACAAGCTTGCAACCCTTCTGCTGTAAAAATACAAATTAGAGTCAGTGGTTTTACGCTGATAAAAATTAATATTTAGTCAGAATGGTGCAGGGATTGAAGTATTTTCTAGAATTGGAGAAACTGGTGTTCTAGTCCACCTTTAGTCCTGAAAAGTTTCTTAATCACTGTAGGCCAGTCGCATTCTTTCAGTCCAATATTCCTCATTGAATTGTTGTAGCAAAATATTGGATGAGGAATTGCTATCTAATGTATATCACCTTGAATTCTTAGAAGAAAGACATATATAAATCAAATGAATTAATAAAACTAGTAAAAGAGTACCATAGTTGTCAATTGTAAGCTAGTAGATAAGGTGGCAAGTAAATTTAAACTTCCTAGCATTTTGAAAGTGTTGGTTTTGTTCTTACCAGCTCTTAATTATATATATTTTCTCTTCCTTTTATTTCCAAGGTTATTATTTGGGGAACGGCCTTTCTGGTGGATCTCTGAATCTGGATTTTCCAAGAAGAAGGAAATTTTTCTCCGTCAGTTCCCGTCCACTTGTGAAACAGGGCCAGGTTGGTAATACAGCCCAATAGAAAATAGGAATTGAAGAAAATAATGAAATTCTGTTCTGTAAGGTTCTTGAATGGTGACTTTGCTTTTAGTTTCAACCTGTTTTCCTTTGGGTGAGTCAGTGTTTTCAGATTGGCTGTGCCTACCATGCCAGTTATTGTGTGAATAAGCAAGGTTTTCTCATGACACCCATTTTGTGAGAATAGTGACAACGTATTTTTATAATGTTTGATCATCCAAATCACCTCATTCCAATATGTTAGGAAACACCATTTTCACATAGAAAGTTCAATAGTTTACCTATAGGATCTTTATAAAATGCTATTTTGTCTTCATTTGGACCATACATTCCCAGTATCAAAGTCTTAGTGCCTTATAAGTAACATATCTTCCGTGATTATCAGTCAATATAGGTTTTGGATATACTTGAGAGAATTTATATACAAAACAACTCTTGTTTCTTTTATTCCTACTGAGATAAATTCTCCAGCCAAGTTTTTGTCACCCAAATATTTTATATCCCTTTTCCTAATATCTGTTTCTTTTTTAATTAATTTTTTATCATAATATAAAATACAAATGAGAACAAAGATAAAGGGAAATGGGGAAGGGAAAAGAAAGAGAAAGAAGCTAAGATGAGGGGAAAAAGAAGGGGGGGGAAAGCATTAACTTCCAACTTTTTTCCGCGTAGCAGAATGAAAAGAATAAAATTGCCTCAATTTTTTATTTATTTGTACTTATATTTACTAGCTATTTCTGTAACAGTAACTGCTAAGCTTGTAAGCCGCCCTGAGTCTTCGGAGAAGGGCGGGATATAAATGGAATTAAAATAAAAATAAATAAAATGTATTTAATCAGAAAATCCCAAAATCAGAATGTCATTTTTCCTGTTTTATAATAAAAAAACCTCCCCTAATATCTGTTTCTTGTAAGGAAACCGCATCTTGTTTGAACTTTTCCAAATAATAAAATACAGGTGGTCCTCAACTTGAGATCAGAATTGGGGCTGGAATTTTCATTATAAATTATGGGGTCATAAAGCAGGTCATCATATGGTCAGACCCGATTTTATGATCATTTTAGTGCTTTCATTAACTGAGTCACCATGGATGCTGAGTGAATCATGTGGGTCATTAAGCAAGTCATGTTGTTGTTAAGCAAATCCAGCTTCCCCAGTAGAGTTTTTTTGCCATTTTTTATGGAAACCAGCAAAAAAAGTTACAAATCACAAATCCGTGACCACAGGGTGCTGCAAAGGGTTGTAAATCCAAGCTGGTATCCTAGCGCCTAAATTGCAAGGGTGGTTGCAGGGGTGGTGTGACAGTTGTAAGGAGGTAAAGTACTTTTCCCAAAACCATCTTAACTTCCAACTTGTCATTAACCAAACAGTTGTAAGTCGAGGACTGTCTGAATTTTTTCTATTTTGAGGAGCATTTGCTCCACTGTTATTCCACATTAAACATTTATTATCCATAGTTACACCAAGATTTCAGAAAAATCAATACTTGTAGTACCCAATGTGGTAGCATCCTCAGTGTATCTGCTGTGGCATTTGTTTAGTTACTCTGCCATGGTCCCTTCTGTTTGCTTTTTCTCTGATTCTTCTTTGAGTTTTCCCAGAAAGTCTCTTGATTTCTGCACAGTGTTCAATCTCAATCTCTGTTGTTTAAAACTAAAAATCGCCCTTTCAACTTATCCCATCTAAATAAAATCTTTTTCTGTTTGAATTTCCTGACAAAAATTGACTAAAATCAAGTAATCAGATTAACCAATTGATAGTAAGTTAATACGATAACAAAAGTTACCTGTTATCTTTATAGTCTTCAACTCATGACTGGTAGTTTAGTGACTGTTCAGCGGACCTACTAGGCGGCTATTTACTGGATTCGAAGTTCTGATGGTCAGCCCCCTCCCAGTCACATGACTATACTTTGGCTACTCAGCAACATTCATGCCTATAAACCATGTAGTACAATCCATGACTCCCAGTCACATGACTGTACTTTGGGTACTCAGCAACATTCATGCCTATAAACCATGTAGTACAATCCATGACTCCCAGTCACATGACTGTACTTTGGGTACTCAGCAACATTCATGCCTATAAACCATGTAGTACAAGCCATGACTGCATTTTGTAATGGTTTTGACGAAAAAAGGCATTTACATCTAATTTTTTTGTAAAACCACACCCATAGCAAAAAAGATTGTAAAATCAGGTCGGTCATCTGACCAATCCATTTTATGACCACGATGGGCAGGCTCCATTTGAGGACTACCCATAGATCATTAGTTAATTTAAGAACACTATGTGTAACTATGTGACATAACTATACCTTTTCTTTACTTTTTTTCTCTTTTACATGGATGGTCACTAGCAAACAGGGATTTTATTTCTTTTTCTTTTTTTGCAGGCAGTCCCTCTGGCCACTGTATGATCACTGGTGCAGCCCTGTGGCCAGTTGTAAGCATTCTGGCCAGACAGATAGCCAAGAACTCCAAAAGGTATGTAGCAATACCAATAACACTTACACTTATATACCGCTTCGCAGTGCTTTTAAAGCCCTCTCTAAGCAGTTTACAGAGTCAGCATGTTGTCCCCCAACAGTCTGGGTCCTCATTTTATGACCTCAGAAAGATGGAAGGCTGAGTCAACCTTGAGTCGGTCAGGATTGAACTGCTGACAGTTGGCAGAGTTAGTCTGCAATACTGCATTCTAATCACTGTGCCTCCACAGCTCTTCAATGCTGTCATCTTGACAATTCTTCCATTGTGACTTATAGTAATTGTTTGTTTACATGTTAATGTATTCACTCCTCCTTCCAAGAAATACAAGAAAGTATATGAACTTTTCTCTCTAAGTCAGAATTGATTTTGTTAAAACTCATGTAAATTTCTAAAGTTTTTTTTTCCTTTTTTGTGGAGTTCCTGTCACTGCTATAGAATTCAGGAGCCCTTTTCAATCTACAATAAATCATACCAAAACTCAATAAATCCAGATGTATGTATTTCCAACTTCTGCTTCCAGCAAGACTGGACATGCCCCCTCCCCCCCCCCACACACATACACACCATGATGTAAAATAGTGCCAGGCAGAGATTTGGAATTTTTTCTTGCATTGAGATTGGAGGCATGGATTCTTTCTTTGAAATGCATCATGTCTGATTTATTGATTTGATACATATTCTGTTTTTCCCCCCTGGTGCTTAAGGTAATGTACATAGCTTGTTCTCTACCTATTTTTTTCTCACCATTAATGAAGTCGGGTAGGTTGGGCTGAGAGGCAGTGCCTCATTCAGTGAAGTATTGTGATCACAGTCAGATCACAGCTTTTACATACCTTGGACTTTATCTTAGAGTTTGCTTTGTGTCTTGAAATTGCTGTTTGCTGTGGAGGCAATGGAGTCTTGAGTTGTTCACCTTTGGTCTGCAGTACTGACTTCTTTAAAAGCCTCCTGTTGAAGTACGAAGCCCTGATCTTCCTCCTGTTACCTGCATGCAGCATTCCTGCCAACACTATTGTAACTGAACATCAGGGCCACAATGTATACTTGACAGTACAGCAGGGAAAGTCCCAGACTCTTTTCTTCCAAATACCTCTATCTCCTGTCAGGTGATGTCAAAATCTATGCACATTTGTTATAACCCTTTATGATATATTTTATATTATATTTTATAATATAATTTGTGCCTGGTTCTCCCAGCCCCAGAAAAACACAAAAGGCAAATATTTTATATATTTCTGGGTTGATATTATTCCAGGCCCTTGATTATTATGGCTGCAGATTCTGTAACCTTTTGAGCTGTGATACCACTTTTTGGGAATAAGGTTGCCAGAATCAAACACTTGCCTTCCAAATAGATAGGAACCCATGCATTTGAAGAAGGATAAACAACAAGGTCCTTTTGTTCGATCCGTTCCTATAATTCTTTTCATTCTGTTGGTAGAGTTGGCCTCACTAGTCCTCTAATGTCAGAGCAATCCAGGAGTGAATGCTTGCAGATGAGGAAAAATATCAGCTTCTGGATTATCTGGATTCAGCTGATGCAGTTGTGAGCAAAATCCCATCAAGATTCTTTTTAACATTACCAGTAGAGAAGGCAACAAATATGCCTGGTTCTTTTTAAGGTGTTTCTAAATCAATAAACTGGAATTTCCATTTGCAGAACAACCTGAGCTGTGTACCTCTGTCACTCATATATGCAAAAATGCTTTATCCTGTTTTTCCTTAATTTGAACAGAAATTGTAATTTGGGATCTGGTAGTTCTAAGGCTGTTGGCTTTTGGGAGAGGCAAGAGAGATCATTCTCAATCCATCTGCTGAATTGTTTGGCATGACAGTTTTCTTCTCCCATTTTACCTCAACAGTTGGATCATGAAGGCAGCGCCCTTTACAGTTTATTTCCTCCTCTTGCTGCTTATCGGATTATCACGCATCTTCATACTTGCTCATTTCCCCCATCAAGTTATTGGTGGCATTTTGGCAGGTAAATACATCGTGAAAGTTAGCAGTATACTATTTGTGCATGTTCTAGGTTCTTGGTTTCCACGTATGTGGCAAAACCACATGGCCACACATGTGCTAAGCTAAGAGATATCAGCCCAGTTTTTAAATACCCCTTTGAATATTTGCTTTCAATACTGATAAAAGCACATCTCGTTGAGAATATTTCTATCAAAAACCACTTTCCGTGGGTAATCTGGTAGGACCATCAGTATAGTTTCTCTCCTGTATCTAAGCCTGAATCCTGACTGATCCATATAATCCTTTTTCCCCAGTATTGTCTGTAACTGCAGCCAATTACTTTTTCTACAACATGACCCCCAAAAGGATGGTTGGAGACTGGGTGATTGTTATCAAAAATAAACAAATTAAACAATGACTTATTGAGAATGGGACATTAACTCTGCTGCATTCAAGGCAAGAGGCAAATATCCTTTCATCAAAGATGCATTCACCACTGTTGTCCTTCCTGGCAACCTTTCGTTAGTGGGACAGATATCAAATCCACAGGTGATTAGACTATTGGATCAGAACGCCATATCCATTTCTTCTGCATCCTTCAACTCTAACTGATCTTAAATAACTACAGATCACAGAGTGCCAGAAAATTATCAGATTAGAAATATTGCCAGCTTATTCTTTTAAAAATTGCCCTTTTGCCATTGGCCTATCCTAAAAGCATACTTATTTCTAATTACACGTTCACAGGATTATAGCGCATACTTGGCTAAAGAATAGTTTATGAGATTATGAACTTGGTGAAGAAATTAGATATCTCTTAAATTAAGAGTGGCCACATCTGGATCTCTTAGTTAAATCCTTGAATGATTTATAATAGGTCACTTAATATTTCCTCATGCAACATTGATTTATCATAAGAGACATAATATGATTACAATATGATTCTTTATCTCAGCTTATATTAGTTTGAGAAATAATATATTAAAAGATGCTTGGAATAACCAAGAAGGGACTTTCATGTAGAAGCATGATCATCACACAGGTTTCTAAGCTTATCATTTTTTAAAATTCAAAATGTATGTTTGATAGCCAGTAGCCTGGCTGATAGGCCTCAGGTTTCAAATTAAAGAAAGCAAAATAGATAAAATAAGCCTGACAGATACTCAACTTTGCTTCCATCTACATCTCACCAGGTTGCCCTCTAGCTTTGTGAGATTGTTGCATTTTGCTGGTACGGTTTCACACTTTTGGTTTTGGAATGGGATTGAAGGGTGAAGGTCAAGAATGGTTTATTTGGAACTTCTGGTTTGACATCGCAGCTTGACGGGGCTCCGTCTTCCACATTTGATTTTGCCCCACTCGGGACCCTAAAAAGGGTCGAACGTTGCCCTGAAGAGGCGATGGAGAAGGAGGGGACCCTCATTGATCACGGGAGGGGGAGGCCCTTCCCTTTGATCCAAGGAAGCCCTCCAAATCAGCAGGGGAAAGACTGCCTATATTCGTGTGGCCAGTTAGAAGCTGCTGACTACTGAAGAAAATAAGCATTAACCAGCAGGTTTGAAGGAACGTGGATGAAACTGCGTAAGACCCTATCCTCTCTTTATGATTTTAAGACTTTTTCCTAGAAAAAAAAACCACCCAAAGCAAAAAATCCTCCCCTATGAGAGAGGGAAGGGTTATTTCCACTCCATTCTCTCAGGAAAAGAAAAGCGGTGAATTAATTGCTTGGGGGGAAAACACAGAAAATTAAAAGATTGATTTGGAATCAATACACATATAACTTTGAAATTTGGGGACTAAAAGTGCTTCTGATTTTTTAAAGAGATTTAAAAAGCTTGTAATTATTGGATGTAAAAAGCTGGAGGATGGCATCATCTACATCTAGTGGCAAACTACAGCACTACAACTTATTATGCTAAAAGAAACTTGTCTGGAAGCCCAGATTCAGATAAGACTCTTGTTTTCAGAAACTTTCATTTTTGAAGACTGCAGCTGGGAAAAGGGGAAAAAAACCCTCTTGGGCTGTTTATTTGTGTGGCAGAGATAATAAACTATTTTGAAACTGGCCTGCCTGGACTACGAATATAAATACTAACTGACTTTTAGAGCTGTGTCATGAAGCTATTTCCCTATAGAAGAAACATGCATCATTGATTGAGATGATGGAATACTTTATTTATTTATTTATTTATTTTATTAATATTTGTATACCGCCCTTCTCCCGAAGGACTCAGGGCGGTGTACAGGGCAAGAATAAAACACAAAGCTACAAAAATTAAAAAGTAATTAAATACATGCCCAACAATAAATACATTAATAAAACCCCAATAAAGTGATAGTAAAAACCCCACCAATCCCCCCTCAGGCCAGGCCGGCTTGTTCGAACAGGTATGTTTTCAGATCGCGGCGAAAGGAGCGAAGATCGGGCGCCGTCCGGAGCTCAACCGGTAACTGGTTCCATAGCTCCGGGGCGCCCACAGAGAAAGACCTCCCCCTGGGGGCCACCAATCTACATTCTCTGACCGGTGGCACCTTGAGGAGGCCCTCTCTGTGGGAACGCACAGGGCGGAGGGAAGTTGACGCCGGCAGCAGGTGTTCCCTGAGGTACTCCGGACCCCTGCCATGTAGGGCTTTAAACACCATGACTAGTACCTTGAATCTCACCCGGAAGACAACTGGCAACCAATGCAGCTCACGGAGCAGAGGTGTAACATGGGAGTATCGGGAAACTCCCAACACAACTCTCGCGGCTGCATTCTGTGCCAGTTGGAGCTTCCGGGTGGTCCTCAAGGGCAGCCCCATGTAGAGAGCGTTGCAGTAGTCTAGTCGAGAGGTCACGAGCGCGTGAGTGACTGTGCATAGATCATCCCGGCTTAGATAGGGCCGCAACTGGCGCACCAGGCGAACCTGGGCAAAAGCCCCCCTAGTCACAGCTCCTATGTGGTCTTCCAGAGTGAGCCGTGAATCCAGGAGGACTCCCAAGTTGCGAGCCCTATCTACGGGGGGTAATAATTCGCCCCCCATAGAAAGAGATGGAATGTCCGAATAAACCCGGGATGAAGGTATGCAAAGCCACTCGGTCTTGTCGGGGTTGAGTTGAAGTCTGTTCCTCCCCATCCAGACCCGAACCGCCTCCAGGCAACGGGACATCACGGTGAGGGCATCACTGGGGTGGTTTGGGGTCGAAAAGAAAAGCTGGGTATCATCAGCATACTGATGATAACCAACTCCAAAACCACGAATGATCTCACCCAGCGGTTTCATATAGATGTTGAACAGGAGAGGCGAGAGGACCGACCCCTGAGGAACTCCACAAATGAGAGACCTCGCGGTCGACCTCTGCCCTCCTGCCAACACCGACTGCGAGCGTCCCTGGAGATAGGAGGAGAACCACTGTAAAACCGTGCCTCCCACTCCCAATCCCCTAAGACGCCGCAGCAAGATACCATGGTCGATGGTATCGAAAGCCGCTGAGAGGTCTAATAGGACCAGAACAGAGGAATGCCCCCTGTCCCGGGCCCTCCAGAGATCATTCACCAGCGCGACCAATGCCGTCTCCGTGCTGTACCCGGGCCTGAAACCCGATTGGTACGGGTCTAGATAATCCGCTTCATCCAGGACCAGAGGGAGCTGATGTGCCACCACACTCTCAACAACCTTCGCAAGAAAGCGAAGGTTGGAGACAGGACGAAAGTTGTTCAATACAGCTGGGTCCAAGGCAGGCTTCTTGAGGAGAGGCCTCACCACCGCCTCTTTCAAGACGGCGGGGAAGCTACCCTCACTTTGATTGATGAACAATTTTTAATTGCTCTTTTCTCTCTGGACAGAAAGGATATGTTTTTCATTGGACAGAAAAATTTGAAAAATTCAAACTTTACTTATATTTGCTGAGGGGAGACTTAAGGACAGATTGATAATTTGGAGTTCAAATGACGATTGAAACTTTTTAAATCCCTAAATACAAGAGACAATTGCCTTAGCTCAAGATGAGATTAAAAATAACACAAAAGAGATAAAAGAACATTTTTTAAATCAAAATCTACAAACTTAGAAAATGACTACAAAGAAGGAACTAGCAACCCAGAAAAGAGAAGGAAAATCAGAGAAAGCAGATCCAAAGATGAAGGACCTAAAGAAAGGAACTAACAGACAGACTCAGACAAATGAAAAATTAGAAGACCTAGCGATAATATTGGAATTGGAAAAGATATATTAGTTGTCAAGATCTCAGAACACACTTGAGGATAAGAAAGAAGAGCTGATTGAATGGAAGATAGAGCTGTTAGGAGAACTGGGGGAAATTGGAGAAGCTGTTTAATGAATATCAATGGGCTGAGCATCCTTCCAAAAATACTTTAATCAAATTATCTTTCTTATTCCAAACAACATACACAAAAATAGAGGTAGAATTACTTAATGATTCAAATGCATTGATTTGGAAAGTTAGTTGGTAAAGGAAGAAAGCTAGAGAAAGACTAAAGAAAATAGAGGGTTTGATCCATTAGATGGGATATTATACTATTAATCAGATATTTGAACATGGCTGAGAACAGATAATTGTTAGAAATAGAAGTATTATAACTAGAAAGAGGATTTGTAACTAGAATATTATATTTTGGTATGAGAAGGGAAATAGGAAAATGCTAAGAGGGTTTGAATAAGGGGAGCTTTTGGTTACCCAAATATAACTTATTATGAGAAATTATAAGCGATAGAGACATTTTGAACACTGATGGGAAATTAATTTTTTTTAAAAGCGGGAAAAACGATATTAATTGAACAAATGGATATTAAGTACAAATGCAATTAAGATATATTTTTGTTAGAAAGATATTTTAAACTGACATTTTGATATTATTAGGAAAATGTAACAAAGATTTTGATATTCAATTGTTTTATATATATATTCAATTGTATACTATATATACATGTTGTATATGTATTCAATAAGAATTTTATTTGCCTAGTGTGGGAAAATGTGTACTACTGGAAGAAGAGAGGAAGCATTGGATGGTGTAATATTGGGCCTAGATTGAAGAAGTTAATATGTACCACTGAATTACTAATGAAACCAGACAACACGTTGTTTAAATACATATATGCTACTGGTGATAATTACCATATCACTAAATGCTGAATTGCTGACCTGGCTTCCCATAGGCTGCTGACCTCTGCTTTAGAACATACAAAGTTTAAGGCAATAGACTGGCAATTTACACTGAAGCTTCTCTTTTCTACCATCTCTTCAGGGATCAGTCTAGGTTGGCTACTTCAATTCTGGGTCCCACTGGAAAGAGGATTCCGTTTCTACCTGATGACTTCATTCTCCCTTTGGCTAAGTGCCACAGTGATTTATTGGACATTGATTACTCTTGGCATAGATCTCAACTGGTGAGCTTCTTCAGTGCAAAGGAATGCACATGGTCATCTTTTTCACAGGCTATCTAAATAACTAACAGGCTTTCTTAACTAGCACTCCTTAATGGAACCTAGCACATGTACCTGCAACACTAGGATGCTGTTTGCCGGTAATCTTGGCTGTTTTCTGTATTTGCTGGTGTTGTGCACACAGAAAAGGGTAAGATAAAATCATGGCTTAAAATAATCGTGCCCTAAATATGAGATGAGGGCAACACTACGAAGACATCAAGTGAATGTGAAATTGCAATGCTGTTTTAATTATGCTATAAATACATGAAGGAAACAAGCTCTCAGCTTTGTTGCCTGTTTCATGCACATGTTCACCATAAACTTTTAGCACTTTTCTTGGTTTGAGGGGGAGGGGGAAAAAAGCCATCCATCCACATAAGCAGGGGGTGAGTTTTGCCATTATTTAACTGGTCTTTTAAAGATTTAAAGATATTTAATTCTGACAACTTCAAAGATCTTCCACCAAGTAACAGGTATATTCAGATAATAAAGGAATGTTGACTTAAACATTTGTAGGAATTCACTTCTAAAAAGAAAAAAATAGTTTACCCATGGATACCACATTTTGTAGTTTTAGAAGATTCAAGAGGGATTCTAGAACTACTCAGATTTCAACTTTTTCCTCCTGTAGACATGGCTATAGATAAGTTTCATATGCCTTTCTTCATTTTACTGTCTTTAGGTCAATGAAACTTGCTACAAAGTGGTGTGAAAATCCCAAGTGGATCCGTATGGACACATACCCTTTTGCTTCCCTGTGTCGTGATGCAGCCACAGTCCTTGGACTAGGATTGACCTTCCACTCTTCATCCTATACCCAACTGAAGCTGGAGAGACTTGGTTGGCTTCAGAGGGGATGGTGTGCAATCCTGGCTCTTGTCATCCTTTATTTCCTAAGTAGTATTGCCCAGCCACAAGGGGTGGCTCTGTGGTATGTGCTGAATTTTGTAAAGTATTCCAGCTTCCCATGGATCGTAATTACACTGCTTCCCAAAACAATTCAAATACTGGCCTCTTCAGGAACACAATCTCACACAGAGTAGCTAGAAATATTTGTTCTTTCTCCTTAGACCTTCCCATTGAAGGAAATGCTGTATTTCCTTCAAAATGTAGAGCAGCTGTGCCCAGTCCACGGGTTACGTGTGGCCCTGGACATTCAGTAATATGGCCCCACAAGATCATAAAATTTTAACATGAAAATTCAATCCATAAAGTTCAGAAGATCTCAGGTTCAGTCTCCAGCATTCCCACAGGGGGGTAGAAAAAGTTCTCCAGTAAAATCAATAGAAAACTGAATTAGATAGTTTGGTAATTTGATTTTGTATAAGGCAACTTCCTCCAATTCTAACTGCCTTATCTTGCCTTAATTTGGGTAGCAGCTTGAGGTCAAAGTCCTACCAAAGACCAGCAAAAAATAGCTGTTTCACAAAATGAGGTAGAAACTGTTGTTTCATGTATGTCAAAGTTCACCATTGTTTGATGCAATTAGAAATGTCCCTGTTGAAGGCACACGTCCTTATTCAGTTTTGTAGCCCAAAGAAATCAAGACGACATGCTGTGTTACTTTTTTTTATAACTGCTAAATTCTTCCTAGAGAGAAAATGGCTATTTCTGACAAGCTGTCAGCTGGAGGCTGCGAGGCTCATCACATCGATCACACCACTGCCGCCAACTGTGGCAGGAGGCCACGAGGCTCATAGCGCCATTTGCAAGTAGGTGCAATCAGTGCGAGGAGCTTCATGGGCTCCTGCCACAAGTGGCAGCATCAGCACAAGCTGTGTGGTGTCCTGTTGTGAGCAGCGGCGGCAGCGCAATTGGCACAACAAGCTCGTAGTCTCCTGCCACGACTGGCATCAGCGGCGCAGCCACGTGGCGTGTGGTCGTAAGTAGTTGTAGAACTCAGGCAGCAGCACAAGTGTTGGGATGTGGGAGGCCTGGCTGCAGTGGTCGTGGGGCAGCTCCATTCCCCCCACCCCCCAGATTGATTTTTACACATACCCCTTGCCCCAAAACTTATTTTGGGGGTAGGACTTATATTGGGCCCATGTGTAAAAATCAGGCTAAGGCTTATTTTCAGGATAAGTCTTATTTTCAGGGAAATACGGTACAATTATTCAGGAGGAAATTAATCCTTTTAAATCTGTGAAGTATTGGAAGGGCTTCATATTGGAATCCAAAACTATGACAATGTCTAAATTTGCTTGTCCAACATCTGGTAGACCCTAACCATCCCCTTCAAAATCATTTGAGTCCATTGTCAAACCATTCTAACTATCCAACCATGGTTAAGTGATTTTTTTTCTATCCTATAATTTAAATTAAGTTTAGCATCTAGCTTTCAGATCAGCAAAAGACTAATAAAGAGACCTCTCCTTTTAGAAAAGGTGTAATGGAGAATCTTTCCTTCCCTCTTAATGTGATGCTTACCACACATGTTTTGCACTACAATCAGGCAGCTGGTACGGAAAATGATAACTGCATGGCACACTTGATTCAGGGCAGACCAGCCCACCAAACAATGGAGAAATACGATCTCAGGATATCCCATTGCTGATTTGCAAGTTTGAAAAGATGTTGCAGTAAATTATGATGTTCGAGTTGATATTTTCAACTGGTTGTATAATGTGTTTGTTTATGATTAATTCCATGCAGAGCAGCTGGTGTGTGTTTATTTTATACTTTGGTATATTTAATAAACCTCTTATTAGGTGGATATTTCCACAAATGTGGCTGCATTTTACCCACCATCTCTCTGATGTTCGGGAAAATGAAGGAAATACACACATAAAAGGTTTCTGATTATCCTAGAGGTGTGAAAACTTATTTGCACTACTTTGTGAACAGTCTTTAAATATGTTTATTTTTAAAAGTTATTCCCATAAGCAGGATCACTGATGTAGCCCTTTATCAGTCTTCTTACTACAAATAACTTGCTCTCAGTATGCCTCCATCCATGTACAAGAGGATAATATCTTCAGGCCTAAAAGTCTCCAGGGTTGGCAGAAATAAAGCATACACTCTGAAATTACAGAACATTTTATGATGCAGTTCTCACAGAATGCTTATTTCATTGTACAACCTAATAGTCTGGCAAAGTAGTAGTATTTACAAAGAGAAGGCCCAGTTGCTTAGCATCCTAAATAAAGCACTCCATAACGCAGTGTATTTGTGGCTGGTCCCATTTGTGAACCATATGCTTTTGTTACTGTGTTTCTTAGATATTATTCTAGATTCTGAATAACTCCACACACTTTTGGGAGAAGTAATATTGCAACATTTTGTCTCTGTTTTCTATACTTGTGTTTTACAGTCTGTTCTACTTTTGTTTCCGAAAATAGCTAAGATTCAGTTGAATCTCAGTGTGAGCATTAGCTACTTCTTGTATCTAGGAGAGAACAGTGATCCAGTTTAGAACTTTTGGACAGGACAGAGAAGATACACTTCTACGTCACATAATACATTGCTGTCCAATGAGATCTACTACTATTAAATGTAGTGAAAAACACTAGTAACTTAAATTATTTGTAGGATAAGCCCGTTTCTGCCCACAAATCATGATCTAAAATTCAGAAAATGGCACTGATTTGAGGACTATCAGCAATAATCATTTACTCTTCATCTGCATGTGACACTTCTAGAAGCATCTTGCAGACCATTCTGGACAAAAAGAGAGCCTTTGCACAATTTCATGTGTGCCAACTGTGTCTTTTCTGGAACATGAGGCCATGTGCTCAGTCACTCATGCCCTGGTCATCTCTCACTTGGATTATTGCAATGTGGTCTACATGGAGCTACCCTTGAAGAGTACTCAGTAGTTACAACTGGTCCAAAATGCAGTGGCACATATAGTTTGGAGGCCCCAAGGGTAGCATATGTGACAGCACTATTACGTGAACTGCACTGGCTGCCGGTCTGCCTCGGTACAACGCAAGGTATTGGCTATTATCTTTACCCTTTTTAGCATGACTCCAGGATATCTGTACAACTGTCTCTCCCCAATAGAACTGGGCCATCCCACTCATGCTGGCAGAAGAGGCCTACTGCAAACCCCATGAGTTAAGAAATTTCAGCAGATGGGATGCAGGAGAAAAGCCTTTTCTGCCATGGCCTTTGGAATATCTCCATAGAAGATAAGATCTGTTCCCCCCCCCCCATTTAGCCATAAGGAAAAGCCTTAAAACCTGGCTGTGCTGGCTGGCATGGGGTCCTAAAGGAAAAATTGGCTGAAGATGGTTGGTGCACTAACAGAGCAGGCAGTCCCACCTCTCTTTAAACCTGTTTTTCCCCCCAGTTAATTTTTAGTAATTTTAATCCTTTTTTATATTTTTCTTGATATTTTTATATTTTATCTCACTGTAAGCCACCCAGAGTTGCCTTGAACCACAAGATGGGTGACAAGTTAATTTAATAATAAATCAGAAAATCATTAGGTCAGTTAAAATTCCTGGATTCTTCCATTAATAACACAACCCTATGCATGTCTACTCAGAAGTAAGCTCCACTGCACTTGATGGGCCTTATTTCTAGGTAATTGTGTATAGAATCGCAGTCTTAACATGATGCTGTACTTTAATGACTTGCAACATACAATAATTCTAGGATTGTATTTTTTCTTAGCATATTTTTACCTGGAATGTGCCTCTGGTAAATCAGCAGTATATTATCTTTAATCAAAGGTCACTTTTGTAAGAGTTTTTGTGTGTATGCGCACATGAGAGAGAGAGCAGACCGCTCTGAAGATTGCCAGCATCTGTGCTACTTGCTTCCCTTTAAGCCCTCACACTTGCATCAGCATGGCAAAGTTGTCTATAAAAGTTTTGCTGTGAAACAGCTGGGCAAGAGGAGGAGGTGTGTCTTTGTGGAAGTAAAGCAACTTAGAAACAGCTAGAAGGGGATATTTTTTGCTAGGAGTACTTGCAAGGAATAATAGTAGGAGTAGTATGTGTAGCTGTGGAGAAGAGTGAGTAATTGTATGAGAATATGCAAGTGTTTGTGTGTGTTCTCTAGGGACCTGGATGGTTGTGGGCTCTTTTGTGTCTTGAGCCCATGAAACTGAGTATAGTTAAAAGAATTGTGTCGAAGTGGTGGTAGTGGAATATCCATAAAAAGATGGGATATCCAAAACAAGTAGAAATAACTACGCAGGTGGTACCCAAATAGGTGGGATAGGCTCAGAGATGAGGAATTAATTAAATAGGAAAAGAAAACAAACCTTAGCTGCAAAAGGAAGTTTGGCGGTTGCAGACCTCAGACTTTGCTGATAATAGCCAACATCCTGGCTGAAGAAACCAGACTCTCACTAGAGCCTGCCCCTGTTTGTTTGGAGGATATTGGAGAATATTGGGAAGATACAAAAGGAGAAAGAATATTTCTGTTCTAGAAAATAGGAACCATAAAGAGCTGGAAAGGTTAAGGAAAATGTGTGCCCAAATTAAAGGAAGGCATTGGGAAGCTAGAGAGACCCATAATTGTTACAACTGCAGAAAAAGTGGACATTTGTCAACACTAAAAGATGGGGGTGGAATGTAAGCACTTCTGGGTATGATTCAAAGGTTAATGGGTTTAATCAGAGCCCTAGTACAGGGGTCCCCAACCCCCTGTCCATGGATCAGTACTGGGCCGCGGCTGGCCAGCAACTGGTCTGCACAAACAAGCAAAGCCCCATCCGTGGGATGCAGGCAAAATCACGCATCCTCCAGTCCATGGAAAAACCTCTCTCCATGGAACTGGTCCCTGGTGCCCAAAAGGTTGGGGACCTCTGGCCTAGTAGATACTTGGAGTAGAGGGATGTTAGTATGCCCTCATTTAGTTAAAAAAAGGCAGCATCTATGGGAAAAGAGTCTCTTATCAATGTATTTGGGCAAACTAAGATGGTCCCATTGGTAAAGCTAGAGTATAGGGACATGGAAATGAACAGGTAGTAGGTGTAATCCCTAACTTAATATAAAGGTAAAGGTAAAGGTTCCCCCGCACATGCGTGCTAGTCGTTTCCGACTCTAGGGGCCGGTGCTCATCTCCGTTTCAAAGCCGAAGAGCCAGCGCTTGTCCGAGGACGTCTCCGTGGTCATGTGGCCGGCATGACTAGCACGGAACGCTGTTACCTTCCCACCGTAGTGGTCCCTATTTGTCTACTTGCATTTTTACGTGCTTTCGAACTGCTAGGTGGGCAGAAGCTGGGACGAGTAACAGGCGCTCACTCTGCTACGCGGCACTCGGGATTCGACCCGCCAAACTGCCGACCTTCCGATCGACAAGTTCAGCGTCCTAACCCACTGAGCCACCGCGTCCCTTTAACTTAATATATAACCTAGTAATTGGAACAAATTTTCCACTTACTGGGGGTTGGATCCAGATAAAAGAATTCAAGGAGACAAATCGTAGTTCCTCAGGAATATTGCATGGCTATATTGGAACTAGCCCATGAAGATCCCTGGTCTGGATATATGAGTAGAGATAGGACACATTCAAAATATTAGGTAGATTTTATTGGCCAGGTATTTGTAAAAATGTGACCCATTGCTGTAGATCCCAGTTTGTCAAGGGCAGGGGTAGGCAACCTTGGCTCTTTTATGACTCATGGACTTCAACTCCCAGAATTCCTGAGCCAGCACAGCTGGCTCAGGATTTCTGGGAGTTGAAGTCCATGAGTCATAAAAGAGCCAAGGTTGCCTACCCCTGGTCAAGGGGAACATAATAAATTTCTAGTGGAAAGAGTATCTTTAATCCCAATTGCTTTTTAAAAAAGTAGTTATAAACATTGTAGGCCCTCTGCCACTATCCAGTAAAGGCATTGAATATATCCTAGTTGTCAGTGATTATGCTATTATGTATCCTGAAACAGTTTTGTTAAGGAATGTGACAGCCAAAAGAATAGCTGAGGAGCTATTCAAAAATCTTATAGGATAGGAAATTTCTCAGGCATCCATGGGATTTAGGTTCTTTGAGTTACTTTATTGGAGACAATCTTGAGGAGTTTTAGACATTAAGGGTGGGATGAAAACTTGGAAAGCTTTTAGAATTTACTAAAATATATATTAAAGTAAAGGAATAAGTTAAAAGCCCTAGGACACATTGTCCAGAAACATTTAGAACAGACAAGGAAGGACAGAAGGGACACCATGATAAGGGTTTAAAGTCAAAGAAGTTTAATGCAGAAGATCAAATACTGTTATTATTGCCCAGTAAAGAAAGCAAATTACAGGCAGTAAAGAGTAGTGGGGTATTAAAAGTTCATACCTCATTTTTCTATTGTGGCTCAACCCCTTGTGGACCTAAAAAGAAAAACCCTCAAGGGTAAAGTGGACCAAAGAATGCCAGGAGACATTTAATTAACGAGCTGTGTGTGTGAAAGCAGTATTGAAAGGGATGGATTTTCCCTAACCCTTTGTCCAACAAATAGACACTTCTAACATAGACTTAGGTGCAGTGCTTATCCAAAGTCATGAAGGGATGGACCACCCTGTGATCCACCTTTCAAAGCAGCTCTTTCCAAGAGAATGAAAATACAGGCACCATTGTATGGACTAAAATGGGCAATCAATATTCTGCATGTTTATTTGTGGGGTTAAGAACTCAACCACTCATCTAGCTGCCACAAATGAGATACCGGTTCACGGTTATACAGATGGTATAATCTTATTGCCTCAATATAACACACTGAGTGGGATATCAGAATGCCATTGTTGATTTCCTATTGTTGCATGGGAAGGACTTTGCATGCCAAGAATTAAACACCTGAAATTTGTGTGTACTTTTGGGATATTGCAGGACCACTGGCTGGGGGAATTCTGGGAATTGAAGTCCACACATCTTGAAAATTGTCAGGTTATGTGCACTACAAATTCAAAGGTGATGGGAAATATAGTCTAACATAATTAGAGGGCACCCAGATGGAGAAAAGCTACTCCAAATGCAGAAGTAGACAGATTGGTCTGACTCAGGATACTGCAGACTTGTTAGAAATTTTCCCCATTGGGGTTCAGCAAGTCAGAAAACTAAAGATACACACATCAAAAAAGAAGGGGGAGGGGAAAAGCAAGATAGCTCCACACATTGATTTTTACCACAGAATATTGCCAGAAACAATTTTATTTACACAAGGACAAACATTGCAACATCTTACAAAATACTCAACTGAAAATTGTATTCAGAGCGAAATAGACAGAAAGCAGGAAAAAAAATCTACAGATATTCCCCACTTGTGGGGCATCTTGCCATATCATGGGTGGGTGGGGAGGCTGTTTAGAAGGGAGGAAAGACAAAAAAAGTCCTAATCCTCCTCAACAATAACCATCCCCATGACAGTTTACCACTGTGTGGAATTGGAGCTGTAGCATAAAGTTGTTCAATGCTGGTGTCCTAAGGACTAATGGCTTTTCAAAAGTAGTTGCTATTCTTGGCCAGAATTTTGTTTGTTTCTCCCTCCTCCCCACCCACCCCCCAGAAAAACTCAAGATGAAAAATATGAAATCAATGATTCATGGAGATTTTCTTGCCCCCACCTCACATAAATAAAGGAGGTGGTAGAAACAAATGTAATGCAACAAAGTCTAAAAGTGGAACCATCATTTCCCAATTGTAAGCTTTATGGAATACATTGATATATTTAGCTGTAATCTTTTTTTACTCTAGCTGGAGTGATTTGTATAATTGCAGTGGTAGAGTTTTTGTGTAATTTATTATGATTATGAATCTGTAAGTGAAAAAATGGTAGTAGAGAATAATATATATATATTATATCTATGCCACTGGATAATTAGCTTGGCCCACTGAATGTAAGCTGCATTTGTATAGAAATTCATTGAAAAGCCTGCAGTGTCTTTTAGGGGGAGAGACTATTTCCAACAATCCTGGTAATGCACACACAAGTTCATGGGTTACCCCATGACATGCACAAATGGGAGCCTGACGGTACTAGGCCCTTATGTACAGGTGGACATACAGCCAGAAGCCAGCAATAAGCCTGTTGCAAATCTCTAGGACTGCATAACAACTGCCCATAAATCAAATGCAGCAACACTTGTTAAGATGTGTACATGAATGTACAAATAAAGGAAATATTTGCATCTCCTGTGTGGGCAAAGAGGAAAAGTACCAGTATTTTAAAGGAGTAGTTTATTCTATAACAGAAAGGGAATCTTGCAGAGAGTTGATGCTACAAGTCCCATCAGCTTTGGCCCTTTTCAGGCTTAAGAATTCATAGGATTTCTGCCTCTAATTATCCTTGGCAGCTGGAGCTATAGCTGGAATCCAACAACATTCAGAAGCCCAAAATTTCTCATGTCACAGAACTTTATTTAAAGAACCACAGAAATGACATTATCTGTGTCAAGCCAATGAGTACCTTGAAAATTCAAAATACTCACGGGGTTGGTGTCTAATGGAGTTATATATTATTTTCACTACAACTTAGGGTACAATCCTGTATACATTTACTGGTGAGTAAGCCCTATTTAATTCAACAATATTTCTTTCTCTGTAGATGTGCATAGGATTGTGGTGATATACTGTATTCAACCTATTGTGATGAAATCCATGGACAAAATATTTGGCCTTTTTGAAGGCAGCAAAGAATGTCTAAGCCTTGCCAATGAAAAAGGTCATTTTAGAGTTTGAAGAAACTTCCCCATAGAATATAAGTGCAATCTCTGTCAAGGAATCAGATGTGAAATTATGGGATGGAATGGCTAGCACTGAATAACTTTGGACAATTGAACAAGAGCCACAGCAGACCATCTGACCTAGCAAACATTCTCCTCTTACTAGAAAGATCTTCCCTAGCCTTCCAAACATGTTGGATTTCAGTTCTGATAACAGCCAAGCCATGTTGGCTGAAGGATTATGAGAACTAAAGTTCAATACGTTTGAAAGTCCCAGGTTAAAAACATTGTTTTTCATTAATGAGTTACACCTAATCAGTGCTCCATATTTGGCTAAGCATAAAGACCAGTATAGATACAAAATGACAGCTACTTTTTGAGCATTTGAAAAGTTGCTTATCTCTGCTGTAAGCATGAATCACATTTTACAAACCACAATGTCCTGTTCATACACTGCATTCAACCATGATCAAATACACCAGAGTTCAACTTAGTACAATGTGTGAACAGTCTGTGTGAATGGCAAAGGCATTTGCTTTCATTGTGTTGACAGAAGCAGAAGGCTGCACAGTGCATGCTACTGAATTACAGAAATGATATGGACAAATAATGCAAGAGTGGTGGTGCGTCCTACTCAAGTCTTCTGGTTTCTGTCATTAGGAACCATATTTGTTTTGCTGCTTTCCCACTTAGGGTGGGGTAAGGAAAGATGGCAGGCTGGCCCATCTGAGAAGGATGACATACTGTAATGTAGCCCATTCTGAACCTGATGTCCCCTCTAATCTACAGAAGATAGAAACTGAAGTCCAACACAGCTGAAGGCTGTTGTAAAGTAATTAATGCTACAGGTGATACCTCATCCAGATACCTTTCGTAGCAAATATATAATTTACTGCTTCTCATTTCCCATGAAACTTGATTTTCCTTACTATTCTTCACTTCTAAATATACACTTGTATATATTGGACTTTAAAAAAACATAATGAAATTCAGAAATGGTAAGAACTAAATGATAAGGAACACTGATGCCTTCTGTATTGAATGGTCCAGCTTGATCTTGATACTTTTAAATATCCAATATATAGCATGAGGGAGAAATACATTACAGTACTTAGCAGTGGTCAGGCTGTCACAAATAGATCTTGGTGGGACAAAGTGTGCATTACCAAGTTGATGGCGGAAGTCTCCAATCCTCCTTATATCTCTCCCTAAGCAGAAAACCTTTGGCTAACACGAGGATGAAAAGAAGCTATCTCCAGGCATGCACTGTTTGATAAATCAGGGCAACAGATGGTATTGAAACATTGGTCTTCATTGCCACAAAGAAAAATGGGAAAGAAAACAGAACATAGCACTGTCAAGACACAACATTCCACTCATCATGACTGTGAGAATAATTATAGGAAAATCTGGAAAGAAGTATCACTCACACAGGCACACCATGGAACATTTGGGAGGACTAAACCTGAACAAGTGCAGGAATCTTTAAAATAGACCCTGGCAAGGTTTCCATACGTGCAGCTAAAAATAGGTCACAGCCTTACATTCTACACAACTACCCCCTCCCCAGTGCCTCCCCCTCCCACACACAGCTTAGAAATCCAGCAGCCCTGGTTAGTGAAAACAGTATCAAGCCCCATCTTTTCCTTTGTTTCATTATCCCTGCTATCAACTTTCCAAAGGAAAGGAGAGTTGGTACGAGTTAAAAAAATACTATTAAATAATACATTTGTAATAAAATTATATACCTTTTTTGTTTATATCCATTTCTTTTAAAAGCTAAAATTGTTCTGTTTCTATTTTTCCCCTCTTTTTGGCTGGTGAAGTAACAGCAAAGAATTCTCTCCTTTTTCTTTTGCTTTGTTTTTTCTTTATGAATGGACAAACTTTCATCAAAACAGTTTGTACAAGTGATACAAGAAATCAAATTATTTACAATAAATGACAAGGAGTCTTTCAAACAATGACAGAGTGAAGGAGGAAGGAAAATAGCAAAAAGAGAATGTCAAAGCATTGGTCATGAAACAGTCCACATATGCAAAACTTTTGTTACAAAAAGGATTTTATGACACATACGAGTGATCCAGCTAAGGAGGTCCAATCTTGTAAATAGGCTTGCACGCATATATCGCATATATCGCTTGACAGATTGAGAACTGCAGGCATAAACAGGACACATAATTCAGATGTGCAAATCAAAGCACAGCTGAGTGATGATGCAGTCACACTGAACTGCATTGTGTTGGAAGTAAGTTAATGCTCATCCACAATGATCCCCAGGCTGGTGAGATATTCATGGTTTCTTTGAACATACCTGGTGCAGGATCAGGGCCAAAACATGCATTGAGGCTGGGGATAATATGTGATTCCTTTCTGTATATATGTAGGATAATTGTTAACTAGATGGCAAATGAAAAAGGGATAGGACTGAGGAGAGATGGTGTAAAAATGAACTTACAGAGAAATTAAGGCATTAACAAAAATGACTTAAAGGCACACTTTTTCCCCTTTCTCCCCACCTTGGGAGTTTTTTTCTAGAGGTTAAACCAGAACTATACAAATTGAGGAACACCTTAGAGCTGAGATGAATAGAGAGATTTAGGCAACAAAGGTAGCATTAAATCCAAATATTTATGAATTTATTTTGGGGGCAAGGAAGAGAATGAAAACATTAAAAATTGCAAAGTTAGGAGAAAGGCATTTGAAAATTCAGGGCCAGGGGAGGGATTTTCAACCCCATCTCACTGTGCAAACAACCCATAAGAGAGGAATACTGTTTCAAGATCAGATTTAGGAAGAGGTGAAGTGGGCAAGTCTGGCTCAATGCAAACAGGTAACATGAATGGCCTACGTAGGAAAGTAGAACCTTCTGACGGATAGGAAAATTCTCCTGTTCTAGACTCTAAAATGCAAGAGGCAGCTGTGGGTCCCTTTGTTCAGATTGCAATCCGTTCCTCTTTCATTCCAAACAAATGAAGGAAGGAAAATTATATATTCACTTAAACGGAAGAGGAAAGAGGAGATGAAACTGAATTACAAGAGTTGGAGATGACTAAGATCATTAAATCCAACTCCTTGCTCAGAATGGGCATCCAGATTCAAAATTCTGAATAACTATTTAGGATCCATGTGAACACTGGAAAAAAATTATTGAGGAAGAATGCACTTCTTTGCTCGCTCCTACTAACTGTATGTATGAGAGACAAAGAGGCAGAAAATGTTTTTTTTTCTCCTCAAGAAGCAAAATGTTTTTTTCCAGTCCTAAGAAGGGGACGGTTTTAGTGTCCAATGGAGCGAGTGGGGGAGGGAATGGTATCTGAAAAAGGAATAAAGGGGATGTCCATGTGAAAGCCCCCTCACCAGTCCCCTTCACAAATCTCCAAAGAGTCAGGACAATGATGCTGGTGAGAACAAATGCTTGGAGACTTACGCGATCACGCACACACACAGAGGCTCATTTTGTCCAGTGCAACTCTTTTTTTCCTTTTTTTTTCTTTTTAATAGATAAAAAATAATAATTTTGTTGTTGTTTTAACGAACTCACAAATGACCAATTAAACCCACAGAGTGACAGCTACAGAAATTGAAGTCTTGGCACTTCACAACACTGGTTCAGCCTCCATGGGCTCTTCCACTGATCTGTGGGAAGAAGGTAAAAAAAAGAAATGACGATTAATGGACTTTCACTATTAGTTACGCTGTTGATGAAAGGATTTTCAAGGCCTGTTCTAATAGTAGTAGGGGCAGTAACAATTCAAAGGCTTTGTTCTGGGTGGAGGTGAGGTCCAATGAGAGTTATGCCCAATCTAGCACCTTCCAGATGGGCTTTGACCACTAGTGCACTCATCCCAGTTTCTGACAAATTGAGGGACCAACACACCAAAGACTAAGGCAATGTTTCTCAATCTCAGCAATGCTGGTTGATGCACAGCAAGAAAAGACAGGCAATGCTCCTCTTCCTTGTGGATTTGGGTGTGCAGAAGTGATTCCTGCCCTTAAGAAACAGTGGTACGCATGGTGCTGGGGCAACCTGGTCAGGCAGATTAGACCTCAAACCTTCACAAACAGACACTTGCCACCTCCCAAAATGAACCTACCGGACAGCACAGTCTGCTTTTCCTTGCTCTGTGTCCACTGACAATGATGCCATGGCATTGACGGTCTCTGCTTCTTCTGTCTCACCCTTCTGTGCCTCCAGCAACGAGTAGCCAACAATTGCTGCAGAACTTTTCACTGAATTCCAGTGTTTGCCTGTGATACAATTGCCATGCATTAGATTAAAAATTCTAGCACTTATGTTGAGTTCCTGTCTTGTCTACCTACATTTTCCAAATCCATCATAGTATCAATGAAAGCACACCTTTGTGATCTTTATTGGAATATTTCTTGCTATAATCATGCCTATAATCAACTAATTGCTATGATCATGATTAAGGTGATTAATTAAAATAAATGAATAGCATCCCTAGTCTAGTCTTGGGTGGGACTAGATAGTTAAAACTAGCCAGTTAAGTGTAGCTTAAGAGATGAGAAATTTCAGGTATGCTCTCTTCTAGCATCTAAAGATTGTTGGGAAGGTGGCAACACAAATCTGACGCACCAGAAAGCAGGACTAGGACAACGGGGTGCTGCAAGCAAGAGGATTTGTGCTAAAATTCAAAGAAAAATCTAAACTACTGCTTTAAAAGATAGTGGAGCTTACTTCTCTAGTATTTTAAGCAGATGCTGGAAAGCCACCCTCAATCCCATGTATGATAACATGTTGAAGGTTATTTTATATCACTAACATCTTTTTGCAACATAAAATTTAAGAGTAATTGAGGATATTGCAGATACCATGCTGAATATAAAGGGCAACCTGCCTCTTACAAGCATATTGCCAACCCCTGTTCTTCATACCAACATCCTGACTGGGGAATTCTGGGAATTGAAATCCACATTCTTTAAAGTTACAGAGGTTGAGAAACAGTTGTATACTATATAGTTATAACCTTAGCCTGGATGAACAATAAATCACCAGTTCAAGCTTTTCTTCAACAAATCTCTTTTTTCCATAAGAAAATGTAATCTGAAACCAAGGTCATGCCCCAAAAACTTACTCTGGATTTCAATGACATTCTCCAATGTAGCTATGGCATTTGCATTGGGCTTTTGTTGCAACAGAGCTTGATCCAACTGTTCCAACTGCAATAACAACAACAACAAAAACTCAAGAGTTTAATTTCTTAGTTTCAAATCTGGACAGAAGTCATGAGAAAAGAAAAATAGTTCAAATAAATGGGTGCCCAAGAAAAAAGGTGTATGTGAAAATAACTGGGGCCATGGTGACAAAAAAGCCAAAACAATTCTGTTTCTATTTCCCACAAAGCCTTCGTGTGCCATTCCTTCCGCTTAATATTGTGAATTTATGAACTTTGCTTCTATTTAGGTTTGAATGACATTTGTTTTTTGTTTGATTATATTTAATAATAAGGTACCTGTTTTTAAATATAAGTTTCCATGTCTCCTTGTGCTCTGCCTATAGTACTGGTATATATACACAATTAACCAACGTTTATTATTTTTCACCTGAAAATCATAGATTTAGAGAAAAACTAAACACTCATAAAATATTTGCATTCAAGATAGTGGTCTAGAAAAACATCTAAAACAAACCACATTGTTTCATATGTGTTATAAATATACAGGCTGAATACCAAGTCACAGTTTTACATGCTGCTCAATTTGAGTTACTATGGTTGAAGATACTACACAAATAAAATTTAGCACAGAGATAACATACAATTGTAAAATAATCTAATTAACATCTAATATATATAAAATCTAGGAGATAGCCTATATTAAATTATAATATAAACACTAATTTATATTAAAATAACACTGAGTAAAATATCTATTAATATCAATAATATTAAAATTTTAAATGAATTATCATTAAAGGGGATGCACTGCAGGATAATAGCCCATCAGAGTTTGAGGAATCTTCTGTGCTGCTCTGCAAAACCTCATGCACTGCAATAAGGGGTGTTTTGTCTATAAGCAGCATGTGGGCATAGGCTAAATTCTGGTGACCAGGGTATCTACTGATCAAAGTAAGTATGAATCTAGTTTGGATGTTTCCATCAAGGGAGCATTGTAGAAGGACGTGTTCTATAGTTTCTAACACTCTGGAATCACAGGTGCAAAACCTTTCAGGCAATGAAATATTTTTGTATTTAGGATTCAATACTGCAGACAGGAGAACATGGCATTGGGCACTAGATAAAGCCCTAGGAAGGTTGGAGTTTTCCTTAAGATTTGTTTGCCTTTGCTTCAGGGATTGTTTCCCCTGATCACATTCCATCTTAAGAACTGTGGAGGGAAAGTAGTCTAAATTTTAAAGATTAGACTCTACAGCCTTGATCCATGTGGATTGGATTTTTTTCCTGAAGATTAATGGTGCTATGCCTTAAGAGAAAGAAGCTGAGCTTTAACCAAAGGTTTACAGATGCACTCTGGACTCTGTCTTCTCTGATAGGTGTGTGTTTGGGACACATCATGGTATATGGAGAACTGCTCTAATGAATTTAGACTGTACCCTTTCCAGAGAGGTGAAACACAAAGCCAGGGAGAGGGAGGGCAACCAAAGTCCCATAAAGGAGTTGGGCTAGAGGCTTAGCCTGAAAAAGTTTGAATATGACTAGAACATACTATCCTCCCTTGGATCGGAACAATTTAAAGATGGCATTGGCAGATCTTTGTCCAGTAGCAGCATCATGTTCGCAGTTCGCTTTCCACAAGCCAGTGGCATTCATGACTTCTCCTAGATGCTTAAAGCTAGTCACTTGTTCTATTTTGTGGTCGTTAATGCTCTATAAATGGAGCTTCGGCCTTTTGGCAAAAGCCATAATCTTGGTTTTATTTTCAGATTTTCATTATTGCAATATGGATGAAAATTCTCAGAGCTCTTTTGAATCTATTGGTGTTTTGGGAATAACAATTTGTCTGCATAGAGCAGTAGGGAAATGCTGTGATCCCACAATTTAGAGGGATGAAAATTTGGATTATTTGGACATGCCATTGATAGAAGCTGATAAGCAGGGGTACTAAAATATATCCCTGTTTTACCCCCTTTTGAGTTGTAACTGGTTTTGAGAGAACCCCTGCAAACTGCATCTGACTTGAATTTAGTGGAAAAACCTATAAATGCTTCATGAAGCTTCTGGATTGGGGCCTGGATACAGAATCAAAAGCTGCCTTGAGACATACTACTTATGAATGAAGAATTTGGGATTATTGGAGGATATTAGATATTATAAGAAAATAAATGTTATAAATATATTGCTTTAATATCTCTTCCCCCATAACTTCTACGCTTCAAGAAATTTGATATTTGTATGTTTATATCTCATAAATTTTGAAAGAGACCTGCATTTTCTCTTCTATCCATTTTTATGACTCATTTTTTTCTCTAACTCTTATTATTACAGGACTTCTTACATATATTGATCAATTTCCTATAAACAAAAATAGGTATTTTGTCAATTTCAGGATGAGCCTTGGCAGACATCACTAAAGATGTCATGAGTCAACTAAATGAATGCCTTCTTGTTAGAGTCATGTCTTTTCTTAAAGGATAGTCCTTTTTAAGATATCTTATTAGAGACTTGCTTACTGGCACACAAGGCCTATACCCACTCAGTGTTTATTTGTAAAGAACATTTGTAAAGATGATGCCTTTTTGCAAGGCTTTAACAATTAATTTTTGTCTTGATTTCAATACTTTTAAATTATTATTTCTTGTAATATTTAGCTACCTTTGCATAAATAGAAAGGTGTGTTATAAATTAAATAGTTAAATTTAAAAATGTGCTCTTAATAGATATTGACATGCATTAATGTGTCAGGGAAGTTATACTTATTATTCTACCCTACTGAATGCCAGTTCTCTTTTCAAAAGCATGGATAAAATCACTGTTGGAATCTAGACAATGATTAATCACTAGAGTCAGTTAAGGCACCATGCTAGAAAGCAGGACACTGAGAGTTCATGTTGTGCTTTAGGCATGAATGCTGGCTGGGTGACTTTGGGACAGTCACACACACTCAGCCTAAAGCACCTCACAGGGTTCTTGTTGGGAAAATAGGAGGAAGATGCATTGGATATGGTCACCACTTTGAGTTATTTGTAAAAATAATATAGATAAACGTATTTTGATGTTTCCATTCCAAGCCCGATTGAGACTTTTCCAGCACATACTTTTACGTGTTACTTTTACTCACCTCAAGGCCAAGCAAGGCAGAGACACAGGCTTCAGAGGCATCACAGATGGCAGTCAGATCATGACCACCTTCTAAAGCTAAGACAATACGCCCATCTGCCAGATCCATCAGTTGTTTGGTCAGGTGCCCAAAACCTACATGATCAAAAAGGATATATGAATTGGTGAGTTCTGTGTTAGCTTTTACATTGCTCTTTGCTAGAAATTGAAGAAAGTCATGGATATCTATTGTGATGAAAAACAGTATCTTCAACATTTATGAAAACAGTGATCAAGCTACTTGGAACCAGAAAGTAGCTAAATAGACTTTAAGCCACTACCTGGGACCATCAGGGATTTGTGTTTCTAATAATGCTTTTATGAGATATACACTTCATTTATCTCTACTTCCTTGATCTTTTGATCTCCATGGAAAAAATCATTAGATAAAAAGAGTTGCACTCCAACTATTGTGGCATCATTTAAACACATGGAGAGACTATAGCTCAGCAACACAGTACACAAGCTTTTCTTGGCACTGCAATTAAGGCTGGGAAAGGCATGTCAGAAAAGCTATTACTTGTTAACAGTAAATAGCTGAATTACTATCAATAAGACATTCTCCTATAGTCATACTGGTTTTGAAATTCTAACTTGACAAATGCCTTTTGCTAAGGTTAGGAAACCTATGGAGACACTAAAATCTTAAGCAAACTACTTTAGTTACTTTAGCTCCATAGGGAAAGTTAACTGGGATATCTGTTCATATCTTTTCCAACTAGTCTGTGAATAGTTTTCCCTATTTATAAACTAAATTTATAAAGGGACCCTCCCCCATGTTCCTCACACTCACATTTGGCTGTGACGGAATATCCACCCAACGGGGACAAGTGACCCTCAACAGCATCGAAGCCAGCAGAAACAAGGACCATATCTGGGGAAAACTCGTGGGCTATAGGCATCACCACAGTCCTGGAGGACACAAAACAGCTCTCAGATTTCTCTTAAGAAGAGGAGGCAGGACAGCATTAACTCTGGATTAATTGGAATGTATGGATTAGGAAAAATCCAGCCATTTCAGCTTTCCCATCTGAGTCTTTGTAACTTTCTCCAAAGCACTTAATTAAACTAGCCACATATTTGTAGATAAGCCTTCCTCAACTTGGCATCATTTGGAATTTTAACTTCCATAGTGCATTATCAGTCTGGGTGTTGGTCTTGAATGCTAGAAATTAGGAATCAAGAGATGAAGAACAATCATGGGCTATTAGAAGGTTTCTCCTAATTGTACTCAACAATTTTTAGAGTGGGAACTATGTTAGTCTGCTGAAGTAAAACCAACAAGCAAATTTTGTGTCCCTGAAACACCTTTTATAGCATAACATGAGCATAACATGAATAAACCAAAGCTCCACATAAAAGTCTTTATGAGGCCTGCAATACCAATAAGCAGAGGTCATCTCAAGCATCAAATGCTAAGAAGTGGCAACAGAACATGGATGGAAAAAGCTGTGGGACAGCCTGTCTTAATTGCTCTAATGTAGCAATCTTCAAACATAATCGTCCCATTGTTAGAGTTGAAGTGAAAAGGAGAGCCATCTTATTTTTATCTCATTAGGAAAAGTCTTAAGACTATCCCAGTTGTTAAGTACCTAAGAAAATTTTGCCTTCTAGAATTTTTATTTATTTATTTATTTATTCAATTTATATACCGCCCTTCTCCCGTAGGACTCAGGGTGGTTCACAAGGTTTTTTTTTTAAAAAAAAACCCAGATACAACAATTACAAAACGTAAAATTAATTAAAAAGAATTATATAGACCTTGCAATAAAACCCAGTTAAAAAACAGTTAAAATCCCAATTAATATGCTCAGACCAGGCCAGAGAGCTCAAAGAGCCAGGTCTTCAGGTCCCGGCGGAATGAGCGAAGGTCAAGGGCAGTCCTAAGCTCTACAGGCAGCTGATTCCAGAGGGCAGGCGCACCCACAGAGAAGGCCTTCCCCCTGGGTATTGTCCGCCAGCAATCTTTTACCGGCGGTACCCTGAGAAGACCCTCCCTGTGGGAGTGCACAGGATGAAGGAAGCTTGATGCCGGCAGCAGGTGTTCCCTCAGATATCCTGGACCCAAGCCATTTAGGGCTTTATAGGTCATCACCAGCACCTTGAATCTCACCCGGAGGGCAACCGGAAGCCAATGCAGTTTGCAGAGCAGAGGTGTTACATGGGAGTATCGGGAAACCCCCATCACAACCCGTGCGGCTGCATTCTGCACCAGCTGAAGCCTCCGGGTGGTCCCCAAGGGCAGCCCCATGTAGACAGCGTTGCAGTAGTCCAATCGGGAGGTCACGAGCGCATGAGTGATTGTGCGCAGGGCATCTCGGTCCAGATAGGGCCACAACTGGCGCACCAGGCGAACCTGGGCAAAGGCCCCCCTGGTCATGGATCCTATATGGTCTTCAAAACTGAGCCGTGAGTCCACGAGGACGCCCAAGTTGCGAGCCCTATCTACAGGGGGTAACACCTCACCCCTTATAGATAAAGATGGAATAGAGTGGACAACCCGAGATGCCGGTATGCACAGCCACTCAGTCTTGGCAGGATTGAGACGAAGCCTGTTTCTCCCCATCCAGACCTGGACCGCCTCTAGGCAACGGGACATCACGGCGAGGGCATCACTGGGTTGGTTTGGGGTGGAAAGAAAAAGTTGGGTATCATCAGCGTACTGATGATACACCACCCCGAAACCACGAATGATCTCGCCCAGCGGCTTCATATAGATGTTGAACAGGAGGGGAGAGAGAACCGACCCCTGAGGGACTCCACAAACGAGAGGCCTCGGGGTGGATCTCTGCCCTCCCGTCAACACCGATTGCGAACGACCCAGGAGGTAGGAGGAGAACCACTGTAAAACAGTGCCACCCACCCCCAACCCCCTGAGGCGCCGCAGTAGGATACCATGGTCGATGGTATCAAAAGCCTCTGAGAGATCTAATAGGACTAGGACAGAGGAGCAATCCCTGTCCCGAGCCCGCCAGAGATCGTTCACCAGTGCGACCAATGCCGTCTCCGTGCTGTACCCGGACCTGAAACCTGATTGGTACGGGTCCAGATAATCAGTTTCCTCCAGGAACAGAGGAAGCTGATGCGCCACCACACTCTCCACAACCTTTGCCAAAAAGCGAAGGTTGGAGACAGGACGATAGTTGTTTAAAATCGCTGGGTCCAGAGCAGGCTTCTTGAGAAGGGGCCTCACCACCGCCTCCTTCAGAGCGGCGGGGAAGACACCCTCACTCAGAGAGGCAGATATTACTGCCTGGAACCAGCTTCGTGTCTCCTCCCGAGCCGCATAAATCAGCCAAGAGGGACAAGGGTCCAATAAACAGGTGGTGGAACTCAGCCTCCCCATAATCCTGTCCACATCATCAGGGGAAACAGGATCGAACTTAGTCCAGATAACATGCTCAAGACCATCCGAGTCCTCCACATCCGACTCTGCCCAGTAAGAGTCCAAACTGGCCCGGATCTGAGCGATTTTGTCCATCAGATTTTTATTTATTTTTTATTTTTATTTTAATTCCATTTATATCCCACCCTTCTCCGAAGACTCAGGGCAGCTTACAAGCTTAGCAGTAGCCTTCATTCTATGTATATGCCTGCTTATTAGGGCTTTCACACACACCCCAAGCAGCATTATTACAAAGTCAGCTTAATTGCCCCCAACAATCTGGGTCCTCATTTTACCTACCTCGGAAGGATGGAAGGCTGAGTCAACCTTGAGCCTGGTGGGATGCGAACCTGCACTAATTGCAGGCAGCTGGTGTTACTTAAGGAGGCATTAGCCCACTGCTCCACCAAGGCTCTGGTGGATGATGACTAAACTCCTTGGCCCGCCCCTGCAAGGGCTCCTCTCTCACCTCCTGATTAAGGAGGGAGCGAGTCACCCTAAACAGGGTGGCTGGGCGATTATCTGCGGATGCGATGAGGGCAGCTAAGTAATTAGCCCTCGCCATCCTCATCGCAGCAAGATAAGACCTTATAAAGGTTCTTAGCTGCAATCGGTCAGATTCGGAATGGCTGGACCTCCAACCGCTCTCTAGACCCCGTCTCCGATGCTTCATCTCCTGGTGCTCCACAGAAAACCATGGAGCCCAACGGGATCTGCGCCGGGTCAGAAGTCGCAAGGGTACAACACAGTTGAGTGCCTCAGTGGCCGCCCTTATTTTGCCACAAAGGAAAAGAGGAAGGAATACATTTGACAGTGTTGACTAGTGTCATCATGCAACCTTTACTTTGAAAATGACAAGCCACCTCTTGGCATATTCCAGGAGAAAAATAGAATATTCTGGGCTTACCAAAACATTCCTTGTTGGGTCACAGAGCTTTACATATTATTTACTGTGGATAGCAAACATACCTGAAGGCTGTCAGATATTCCACATCACCAATGGGGGGATCTACTCCACCAGTCCAGGCAATGTTTACATTGTAACCTACACCCATCCCACTGCCAACCTGGAAGAAAGAAACATGGTGGATAACAAAAGCCCTCAGCCACAGGGTTTACCATGCTGAGAGCTGCCAAGATATGGGAAGAAAAATATGTAAGAATAAATCCCAATGAGGGGAGCAACATGTTACCAGATTCAAGTGAGGAACAGGACTTCTCTGGAAAATTGCTGATTAATTTCAAAGTATCGCAATGGATGGGCAGATCGGTATAAATTTGGCTTGGGTAAACATTACAAGCATTTAAGTATCAAACAGTTATAGCATATTTTATATAAACTATTTTTAAAAACCATCTAGTGGATAGGGCATTAGGCTAGAAATCAGGAAACTGAGTCCCACCTTAGGTATGGAAGACAGTTGGATGACTTTGGGCCAGTTATATTCTCTCAGCCTAACTCATCTCACAAGGATTGTTAGTGTACAAAAATTAAGAGGAGGAAGGAGTATTAGTATGTTCACACTCTGAGTTATTTATAAAAATAATAAAGATAAGATTTTTTAATCTACACTCCAAGCTTGTTCCAGCATTAACATCTCTTGTTCTACAAATCAGATTAAAAAAATAAAGGAATACACATACCTCTTCAGGAGCTCCACTGCCTGGGAAGAAATTTCCATTATCGTAACGATGGAGGGAAATGTATAGAACACTGGGATCGCTGTAGAATGCCTGCTGGGTTCCATTGCCATGATGGATATCCTATCAAGATGAAGTAGAATTTAAATAGAAGAATCAGCTGGGATCTGCACCATAATGCACATAGGCAGCAAGACATAGCTCTCTTTAATTATATTGGTGGACATTAAATTTTTAAAAATATATTGTAAGCTCATAAAATCATCAAATCTCATGAGATGTTGGTGTTTTCACATAATTTGCAAAAGTTCAGACATAATGCAAGCTAAAATTCAGATGATTAAAGTGGTAGCTGCATTTGTAGTATGGAATGAAATTCCACAATCCTACGGTAGTAGGACTATAAGAAATGTCTTTGTGTCGTGTTTGAAGTTTTATATAAAGACATGTTCTGTATGTCAAGTAATGTAATCCCTTGATACAGTTTCCTTCCCCCCCCCCTCAGGGATCAAATTTAATTATTTTAACTGTTTTTAACTCTTGTATTGTATTGATGTTTTTAAATACTTTGTAAACCGCCCTGAGTCCTACGGGAAAAGGGCGGTATATAAATTCAATAAACTTAAACTTAATCTCCTGTGAAATGTTGGCATTTAATATTTCCACACAAGAATCTGATGTTCTCAAAGAAGTGTGCTACATATTAGGTTCTATGACATCTCTTCTCTTAAAATAATAGTCTGATGAATCTGAGCACCTGAAAAAGTTGCTGATGCTACCTTATCTAAGATAAAACCCGTCAGGATAGAGATGATGTTCAAAGAGGACATTAAAAGTTGATGTAGGAAGAGCTTCAGAAGAAATCCATGAGGTAGACAAAGAGTCTAAAGAAAAATCTTATTGTTCCATTAAAGATGGCACCGCTGATGGCAGCCTCAATGAAATGCTCTCCAGAAGTTCTGATGTTTTCTTTTTATTTTCTATGACTCTCTGTGAATTTCATATTCAAGAGATCAGATTTTGAATATCAGACAGTGGACTTTAAATAACAAGCAGCTTTCTGGGTCTATTCCTCTCTTTTCAAATGTGGAGGAAATTCTAACTGAGGGAATGGCAGTTATCTCTCTTGGCACGGTAGTTAGAAAGAGGCAGAAGAGAAACAAGAGAAGGAGAAGGCAGGGGCAAGCAAGGAGGCATTTTACAAAGACTCAGAAAGCATGGGGTAAGAAAATCTCTGCTCCCCTCACTATATTTAACTAATCTTTTCTCACTTGTAAATAAGATAGATGAACTGCACTAACTCAGTAGCCCTCTGCTTCATTGAAATGTGGCTGGATGATTCAATTAATGATAGGTGCTTGCAAATCCCAGGATTTCAGATTCAGATAGAAGTGCAGAAATATCCGGCAAAAAGACGGGTGGAGATATCTTCTTTTATATTAACAACTGATTATATAAAAATGTCACTATAATAAAGAAATTTTGTGATGTGGACTTAGAGACACTATTCATCATTTGCATACCCTATTATTTCCCTTAATTCTTCATTCACCCTAGTTGGTGTCTACATACCACCTCAAGCTTGCATAATCAAGGCATTGCAAACCTTAACTGACCAAATCCTGTGGGATGAAGACATATACAGACTCCCTACTCGTTGTATTAGGAGATTTTAACAGTGCTAACTTAAGCCATTAGCTGCTAAGATACATTCAGCATGTCAACTGTCTCACAAGAGGCAATAATATTTTAGACCATTGCTACTCTACAATAAAAGCTTTCTACCAAGAGCTCTCTACCAAAAGTGGCTGTGGGACACTCTGATCACTATATGGTTTACCTTGTACCAGTTTATAGACAAAGACTTAAAATCATAAAACCAATAATTAAATTGTGAAATCTGAAGAGGCAAGGTTAAAGCTACCGGCTTGCCTCGACTGCATAGAATGGAATGTTTTTGAAGATGCCTCAGTGGACTTGGATGAACTCACTGACACTCTGACACCATACTTTTGTGAGGACTTATGTGTGCCGACCAAAACTGTACACATCTACAGTAATAATAAACCTTGGTTCACAGCTAAGCAGAAACATCTATGCCATGCCAAAGAGGAAGCCTACAGGAAAGGAGATAGAATGCTGTACAAGCAGGCCAGGACTATCTTCGTGAGCACCTGCTGCCAGCATCAACTTCCCTGAGGGCACCCTGAGGAGGCCCACAGGGAGGGCCTCCTCAGGGTGCCGCTGGTCAGGGAGTGCCGGCTGGTGGCCCCCAGGGGGAGAGCGTTCTCTGTGGGCGCGCCTGCCCTTTGGAATCAGCTGCCTGTGGAACTCCGGATGGCCCCCTACCTTCGCTCGTTTCGCCGGGACCTAAAAACTTGGCTATTCGAGCTTGCCGGCCTGGACTGAGGGTTTTTGGGTTAAGGTTTTAATTTTTAATTATTTTGGGGCTAATTTAATTTAATTTTATTTTAACCTGTATATACTGTATTGTTTTAATTTGCCCTGTAAACCGCCCTGACCTCTCTCCCTTGCAGAAGAGAATTGGAAACTGGTATATGACCTGAATGTGTTTTACTGTAGGCTCGAGAGGAGATCACTGTCAACTGTTATTACTCTCCATCTCAGATACATCAACAACAGCTAAGTGTCCTACACCCAACTCCAGCCCTCTGGGCCCCCCACCTCTGATGATCACAAAAGAAGGTGTGCAAGGTCTATTTCACAAACAAAAAGGTGGAAAAGCACCAGGTCCAGACAGGGTAACTCCCTCTTGCTTAAAAGTCTGATCAACTGGCCCCCATCTTTACCTGCATCTTTAATAAATCACTGGAGATGTATTATCTCCCTTTTTCAAACACTTTACTATCATTCTGATGCCCAAGAAATCCTCTATCTAAGAGTTGAATGACTACAGACCGGTGGCTCCGACACCCGAGGTTATGAAAACCTTTGAAAGTGTTTGCCCACCTGAAAGCCATCACAGATCTGCTTCTAGGCCTCTTGCAATTTGCCTACTGTGCAAATAGATCAGCAGATCATGCTGTCAATATGGCACTGCACTATATCTTACAACATCTTGAATCCCCAAAGATCTATCTAAGAATCCTTTTTGTAGATTTCACCATCATTCCTGAAATCCCCTTCTAAACTGACTCATCTAGCTGTGCCTGACCCCACTTGTAGATGAATTATAAGCTTTCTAATGAATAGGAAGCAGCATATGAAGCTAGGGAAAATCACATCGAACACCCGGTTCAATTAGCACAGGAGTCCCCAGGTTGTGTACTCTCTCCATTACTCTTTTCACTATATATACCAATGACTGCATCCTCTGAAGTTTGCAGATGATACAACAGTCATTGGTCTCATGCAGACAATGATAAGTCTGCATATAGACAAGCGTTGGATCAACCGGCCCTGTGGTGCAGCCAGAACAATCTGGAGTGAACATTCCTAAAACTGTAGAGATGATAATAGATTTTAGAAGAAGCTCTCTTATTCTACAACCTCTTACAATATTAGACAACACAGTATCAAAAGTAGAGACGTTCAAGTTTCTAGATTCTATTATCTCCAAGGACTTGAAATGGTCACTAAGCATTAGAACCATCATTAAAAAGGCACAACAAAGAATGCTCTTCCTGCGTCAACTCAGAAAGCTCAGATTGTCCAAAGTTCTGCTGATACAGTTCTACAGAAGAATTATTCACTCTGTCATTTATACCTCAATAACAGTCTAGTTTGGCACAGCAACCAAACAGGGCAAGTACAGACTTCAATGGATAGTTAGGACTGCAGAAAAAAACCAATTGCAAACAGCATGCCTTCCATTTTGGATCTGTACAGTATACTGCATAAACCAGAAAGAGGGTTGAGAAAATATCTACTGACTCCTCACATCCTGGACATGATCTATTTCAACTTCTCCCGTCAATACACTGCTATAGAGCATTGCAGGCCAAAACTACCAGACCTAAAGATAGTCCCCCCCCCCGTGCCATCACTTTGCTGTACACTTAATTCCCACAGCACTATCTCATTTCTCACCTTTTTTCATATTTCCTACTATCTTCTCCTATTGGTTTATGATTTATCAATTGTTTGTAACTTACGATTAATGATTGTAACTATGATTATGACCTGTAACCTAAGAAAGTAAGTGACCACTGGAGTAGGAAAAAAAAAGCCTTACCCAATCCACAATGAGGATTTTACTGATGGCAAGCTTTTGTTGTAGAAGCTTAGCAGCAATGGCAATAGAGTTGAAGAAGCAGAAGCCCCTAAACAAAATGAAAAGGAAGAATGGCATTATTGGGCTAGGATAGATGAGCAGCAAAAGAACTGATATACTCTACCAGGATAGAGCCTCCCTAAGCCCAACTTTCTCCATTACAGCAGGTAGCCAGATTTCATGAAGGATATGCTCATTGATAGAGCATCTAAGTGATTCTAACAGGCACTAGATTGAGTATCTCACCTCTCCAATTAGCACTAGGATAAAGCCTTGCCTAAAACCCTCAAATGCTCCTGTCACTAAATGAAGGAAACGATGACACTTCAGTTTGGTGCCATGTAGCATCTATTCTTATTTGACTCTTAAAAATGCTACTTATAGTAACAGGCACCACAGTACGCTATGGAAAATAATTTTCTAATCTTATCACCTTTTATGCATCCATTTTCTAAATGTATTTGGGGGTATGGATGTCTAAGTAAAGTACGTTTTTCAATAAAATATCAAATATGCAGTAAAACTAAAAAAAAAGAGATGGAATTTCATTTGAGAAGATGGCACATAAAATGGCTTTTTAAAAATACACCTTTACTTATTCCACTTTCCCAAAAGAATTTATTTTAGAAAATGTAAAATTTTTAGTTTTGCAGTAGTTAAATGTAGATATTTCCCCCCTCAATTTATAACACATACTTACATGGCAGTAGACTCTTCTGCATGGTGACCTGGTGGTCGGATGACAGCATATCCATTCTAAGGATGACAAAGTCATGTATCTTTAATAATATGTTCATTACATTATGATTAGCACAACCACTTTTAATGCACTTTCTGTCAATGGATTTAAAGAAGAATTTACCTTAAGTTCCCCTGATGCCACTTTAAAGGCAAGCTCCAGCAAACAGCCAACAGCCATGCGGACTGCACTGGATGAATGCATCTCATTCCACACTGTGTCACTGTCAACCTGCAGTGAAAGTTTATCATAGATCACAGGACTTGCAGAAGTTAAAGAGTAAAGCCATCCAAGCTAGCCTGATCATTTTATTCTTTGATTTCCATCTTGCTTGTGGAACACACACAGAATTCAGGAAAGTGACAAAGATACATCCTTTCCACCAGGTTTCTAAATTGCTAACAGGAGTCCCTGCAGATTTTACTCAGCTAGTTCTTGCCGACTCTAGAGGGTAGTGCTCATCTCCGTTTCAAGGTCAATGAGCCAGTGCTGTTTGAAGACATTTCTGCGGTTGTGGCCAGCATGACATCACAGAGCACTGTAGCAGTACCCATTTATCTACTTGCATTTGCAGGCTTTCAGACTTTCAGTTGGCATGAACTGGGGTGAGGATGGGAGCTCACCCCGTCGTGTGGCTGACAAGCCCAGCGTCTTAACTGCTGAGCCTCCTCACTGCTCCAGATTGTTAATAAAATTGATTTAATGATATTGATGTTTAATTTTACTCTAATTTTAACATTCTTTTTATTTTCATATTTTATAATTTGTATTTTAGCTGCCTTGAGTGCTGTATGGATAAAAAAACAGGATATATATTGATGTTTAATTTTACTGTAATTTTAACATTCTTTTTATTTTCATATTTTATAATTTGTATTTTAGCTGCTTTGAGTGCTGTATGGATAAAAAACAGGATATATATTCCATTAAAAATGAAAATAAATGAAAGATGCAGCTGAGGCCTCATTCATCACTTCATCTATTGCTTGCAGCAATAGATAATTGCTATTATAGGATTCTTGTGGGTATTCAATAGCATGCAGAATGAAGATAAGAAGCAACAACCCCAAAAGAAATGATTTTAAAGCCATTTCGGTACAATTCAAGGACACATGAAAAGATCAAGAAGATGCAATTAAAATATAACATAAGGAACCATCTCATATCAAACTCAATCTTTTGTCCTCTGGGTTTCATATTGGAGCTCTGCAGGCTTTCAAGCAAGGTCATGCTCCATCACAGATGAAAACCACATCTGCTTGCTACTAACTTGAAGCCCTATTCCCAGAAATTAAATAAATGACACAGCAGAAATGAAGTTTTAAGGTGGAATATGGGAGGGTTTCATTTCCTGCCATCTGATTTGCCTGGCAATTGTATTTCACTCACCCCAATTCCACCACACGGGAGGACAGCATACATCTTCTGACTAAGGGGGCCTTAGAGGAGAAACAAAGAAGAGGAAAGGGTATGAATGCCACATTTCATATACCTTACATTTTTCATGTCTATTTTTACTGCCATAGAAAGAGCAAAATTATAATCTTCATGAATACAGGATTCAGTTGGGCAACTTTACATTCCATTACTTCTTTTAAAATTGCCTACAGTGGGTTATAAGTCATCAATTTAGTAGCCCACAATTTTGAAAAAGCATAAGCTCTAAAATAGCTAAACAGGCATAGATCAAAGAGCCCCTCCCCTCAAATTATCTAACTTCCCCTAAAAAATGGATCTCTTCCCATTATGTGCAAATGCTCACTTAGTTTTGTATCACTGCCTCACTCATTCCATCTCCCAATTCAGAAAATACAGTCCCCTGCCATCAAATGTTTTCCCATCTGATACAGATGTTTGAAAAGACAGACTTTGCCAGATATATTAAAAATATGACCTACCTGATTGCCCTTCCTCATATTTAACCATACATTTTATGCCTTTACCATATACATAGATATAGCAAAATTCTGTACATTCTGCGATTTTTGAAAGGGGAAGGGGGAGCAACATTCTGCATTGTGAAGATAGAATTATATAAATTCCCAGACATTCTACCTAGTAATTTCTTGCTGTCAAGTTTTTGCCTGTTCAAGGGACTTGTTCCATACAGTAATGTGTGATGTTCTGAATGGACAGCCTGGATTTCATCCAATGTTGCCTTCCGGCCTCGGATTCTCTAAGTAACAAAAAAATGGGTGACGATATTAGACAGAAAATTTGAAATATGGACTTTAAAAGAATTTTGAACAAAAATCCAACACAGATGTCTTGTCCATGTTTTGGTAGTAAGGTTTACTCATTTTATATTATTTTCAAGCTAAATATCTAAATTTGGTTTAACAATTAAGATTTTCTCCATCCCAGCCTTTCCAATAATTCATTTCAGGTTAAGAATTGTGGATATATCTTCAACTGTCCTTCTTCACCATCTGAGCATTCATGAATGGCTTAGGGCCCATGTCAACATTGCAGTCAAAATTCATATGCTCTTCAAAGACTAAATCAAGGATCACTTTAATATTGTTCAATATTAAATGATTTTATGGAAAAATGAATTCTTTGTTCTGGCTTCAGAACGAAGGGTTCCTTTTCAGGCTGCTTTTCTATTCTGGTCAGGCTTTGTTTTTTGAGTAGGACCCATGGCATAGCACACGTGTACAATGCATGGTCGCTCCAGGCAAAAGCACTGCCACTCCTGTAATTTAATTTCCTTTGTGCCCCACTAGGCTTTCCCTGAAATATTTGCAAGAAACCTTCCCCTGAGAAGTGCTTTGATAGTGGCATGATCCTTGGGATATTTCTCTACAATGCCCGTAAGATCATCACATTATCTTACATTAAGTCAGATCACTGGTCCATTTGCCAAAGTACAACTTTTTTTGACTACCAGCAGCCAAAGCGTCAGGAAAAGGTATTTTCATTTCTCATTATCAGAGATATTTTCATCTCTCATTACTAGAGCTCATTACCATCTCTTGATAGATTTCAGAATCTGAAATCTGCATGGAAAGAATTCACTTGCCACTAAGCCTGCCTTCCTTAATCTCAGCATCTTTAATTCGTGTGGTCATCAACTCCCAGAATAGCCCAGTTTGCATGTAATTTCTAATTGCTGAGAATTCTGGGAATTGAAGTCAGCACTTCTGGGAAGTTGCCAGATTGGGGATAGTTGTAGTTGTAGCTGAATCTAAGTTTCCTAGAGACATGTGTGAATTAACAATGAAAGCAAAGGTGAATTCAAGAAAGAAAATACATATGCAAGTCTCTGGAAAGCAAATGACCTTATCAGTTAATAAAATCAGTTTAATCTCTCATCTTCCTTATTATTCTTTCTCTGAATAAATCTTCTTTTTAAAAAATTCCAAAGAATTTGACAGAGCCTACAGCTTAATTCTTTTGCCTTTTTTAAGAATAAAGCTAGAAGGATTATTGAAAAATATTATAACTAACAAAACAGCTATATATATGTACCAAAGTTCAATGTCAATTCACATCAAAGTAGCAGCTATGTTTGGAATCTCATATTTTGGAAATCCGCTCAATTATTATTTGGTGATGACAATAATTACTAGCCATTAAGTCATTGACTCTTAGCAATTACACACATAAGATTTTCTCCATGATGTTCTGTCCCTAACCTGATCCTTCAGATCTTCCAATGACTCATTACTTCCATCATCAAATTTATCCATCTTCCTGATGTTTGTCCTCTTCTTGCCTTTCCTTCCACCTGGCCCTTTGTATCTCAAGTAAGAACCCTACATTAATTTTTCAATGATCCATTTGTTAGCTGTCCATGGAATACTGCTCATTTTTTTTCCAACACCAAAGTTTAAAAGTGTCAATACTCTTCCTATCTTGCTTTTTCAAAATCCAACTTTTGTTTCCATAAAGTATCACAGGGAATACCATGGCTTGCATGATTCTGATTGATCTATGTGTCTAGTACAATGCTGATGTGAATTAATATATTAGGCCTTCATTTTCTGATTAGTTTATATCAAAACATATTACAGCTGATCATGTTTGATACAAAAATTCGTAGAAAACCTCAAAACAATCTTGTATTTTTGACTAATCATTTCATATCACTGGATTTCACCTACTTTCTGCTGAGAGTTCAATGACCTGGTATTCAAATTTTTACTACCCTTCCCCGCCCTCTAATTTTAAGCATGGGAAGAAAATAAATGAACAAAAGACTCACCCTCACAGCTAAATTTGCAGATGTGGCAGATATCGAGAGACTGCATAGATGCTTTCCCCAGGAAGGTTCAGTACATAATTGATGATCAGCCCTGGGGGGAGGGGGGTCAATACTTTTATAAAGTCAATACACGTTCCTGCATGAAAAATGTAACAAAGTAACCTATAGTACTTGAAAATTAATGGAAGAGCAATGAGGAAAGATGTATATGGTACTGTTTTTCATGCAGGAACATGAGCTTTCAATTTGTACATGGACTATTTGTTGTCACACTAAGTATCAAGAGTGTTGACATCCCCTGGAATGGACTGACCTTGCTGGGGAAATTCTGGCTCTATGAAATCTCAAAGTGTTAAAGATTAGGATAGAGAAATCTGAGGTCTTATATGTGTTTGCTGAAGGAAAAATTCCAGCACTTCACACTACCGTGCAAACTGGCTAGGGCTGCTGGGACTTGTAGTACAGTAACATGTAATTGGAGTAGCTTTTGTTTTCAGAGTTCCACTGCAGTTATTCTCTTTTGTGCTGGAAATACAGACTGAAGGCTATGCTTTACATATCTTTGTTTTAAAAATCCTCTTCTCTGTGGATTGTTTCCAAAACAAATAGGATGCAGCAAAATTGGACATTCTTGCAGCAATTTAAAGATTAGCAGTTTTATTAGGACTTGGGAACAGAATAAAAACTACCACGTGCCTGATGCTGTGGACTCATCTATTTTGTATTTCTTATTTTTTTATGATGCCACAAAGGATATTACGGGGCACTTCCTCCACTGTAAAATCATTTCCCCAAGTGAGCTATTTTTTTTAATGTGACTTTGGAAGCTGTCTCACCAGCTGCTGGCAAAAAAGCTGCACTCTGAGATTTCTTACCTCACATTTGGTTAGCAATCCTGTCTCTTGTAGTCTGGACCAAATACTCTGTATCCTCCCAGCATGTTCTGGGTGAACATTAGTGTTTCCACATGTACACTGGTGCTTCAGCATGAATGTGTCATAAACAACACCTATGAGAAGGTGGTAAAAACGCACAGAAGGAAGGAGGAAAAAAATAAAAAGCAACCAAAATGCTGCCCAGACTTTTATGGACAGGTAGCATATTTGGGATTCTGATGGCATGCTAAAGATGCTATTGTACTACAAAATTATTACCATCATGGATGTGTTCAGTTATAAAGCAATAGTTTACTAGAAGACAAATTCCTAAGATTGCTTTGCTTCAGTAAGCCAGCTGGGTTATCTTGGGCCAGATCTCTCTCTCTCTCTCTCTCTCTCTCTCTCTCTCTCTCTCTCTCTCTCTCTCTCTCTCTCTCTCTCCCTCTCTCTCTCTCCCTCCCTCCCTCCCTCCCTCTCTCTCTCTCTCTCTCTCTCTCTCTCTCTCTCTCTCTCTCTCTCTCTTTTTTTGCACAGCAACTAACCACTCTTTCTAAACAAAGCAGGAGCTTGTGGCTACCATATTATTTTTATTTGTTAAGAATACCTGTGAGGTTGATGAGTTCTCAGATACATTCTATACATTAGAATACATAATCTACCATTGAGCCCCCATCCTGGCCATGCTGTCTTCAAAGACTACAGCCAAATGCAACAAGAGAAAATAATAAAACATATAAGGAGAGAGATCTAATACAAATTTAAATTATATCTAGTTTTTCCCCACTAACCTTGCCTGTTCAAATGGCATGTAGCAGCCAGCAAACCACTTTTCCCCCCTGTGCTTTTAAGTCAGTCTTGACTCATAGTAACTAGACGGATTAACTCTAAAGTTTTTCTGATAAGATTTCAGAAATGGTTTGCCATTGCCTTGCTAGGGCTGAGAGAAAGTGTCTGGCCCAAGATAACCCAGCTGGCTTTGTGCCTGAAGCAGGACCAGAACTCATGACCTCTCAATTTCTACATTGATACCTTAACTACTATACCAAACAGGCTCTCCAACAAACCACAAAGGCCCCTAAAATTGAAAAAAATAATGCATTAATTAAAAGTATCTAAAAAGCATTTGCATTAGCTAATCTGCTAACCTGGGCAAAGTGAAGGAATCAGATGATTTCCAAGTATTCACTGGCTTTTACTGAAGGTGCTATTTTTAAAGCCTTTTAAAATTCTAAGGGTTAAGGTCTGATTATCTGAGGGACCGCCCCTCCAGTTATGAACCTGTCCAGTCATTAAGATTTGCAGAAGCCTCCCTTATCAGAAGCTTGCATATCTGGCATGGGAAAGAGCATTGCATTGTTCCTAGCTTGGAATGCATCTTGAATACATTTGAGTTACATTTGGCCGATATTCTGGCAACTTTTAAGAAAAATTGTAGAGAAGAATTTTTTCTACATTCTTTTGATACCGGTTAATATCTAATTTTATTTAAGTTTTAACATTTTGTGATTGACGGAAGCCTAAAATCCTCATCGTAAAATAAATCAATAATAAAACAAATCCAGTTAAAACTACCAAGCTGGCAATCTTCTCTCAATGAACCAAACTGATTTAAAGTCAAGATATTATCCTGTTGTGCCCTAAAGTAAAGAATAAAGCAAAGACAATATTTAGTTCTTGGACACTAGAGACTGGATGTGATAATAAAGGAGAACATATACAGAATCCCTTGCATATTTGAGAAAGAAATTTTCAGGGTAGGAGATGCAGTTTCTAAGCAGCTTGTTCATGCCCAGCAAGACAATGATCTCACTGTCTTCCAAGCTTCAGGAAAAAAAATGGCCTTCACCTACCTGTAGTGAAAAGGTGATGGACCAAAGGCTCAGGTGTACTGTTCTTCAGGCTAGTGCTAGCAGGTGAAGACTGGGTACGGCTAAGGGCTTGATGGGGTATAGTACTTATGCTCAGGGGAGTTTGATAGAGCTGCAGAGATCTTAGCTGATGTGCATCAGCAAATACCTATACATTTCATAGGAATAGTAGCCAGAGAAAAAGAAACAGAAAAACAGATCAAAAGACCTACTATTTCAATATTTCACCAGCTTTAAAAAAAACTGCCTTATTTAGCCCAACCTATTGTATTTATTAATAGAAAACTAATGCTCATTGACAGTTGCTTTTTTACTTGTCCATGTATTTATGATTCATCCTAGAGCAAGGACAGTATAAAACATGTCATACTGAAACACTGTAAGACTAAAATTTTATAAAATGTTCTGTTTTGAGTATGAAATGGACAGCTGAAGCAGTCTGGAAATGATTTAAGCCTGGAAGTAATCTTTTCTAAGCCTGAACCACTATGTGAGCTCAGAATGCTTCCAAAAAGTAAAAATAACTAATTTTGCACAGTTATTTCATGAAATTTTACAGCTCAGTTATTTCAAAATAACTTGTTTTGCATTGTCCAAAGAGAATTATATACATTTTGATAAAACATTAGATTTCAGAAACATAAAAGAGCTGAAATTCTATTGTAGACAGGTATATGGCTGGCATCAATCATATGTTATAGCAAGTTCTATGGATGTAGCCTAATCCTACTCAGTTGGCCATCTTAATTTGAAAAGTTCATTAAAAAATAGTTTAGACCTCAAGCAAGAATCACTTGGAAGATGGAAAAATGAGAGGAAAGGAGTTTAGAGAAGGTGCATGTGATGTTTATGTTTTTTGCTTACTTCCAAATCTGACCCAGATCTGCTTCCTGTTGCCTTGAATCACATAGGCATGGCAAGCACAAAACACTATTCATCAGGAAGTATAGGAAGTGAAAGGAAACATTTGTTTATCCTGATCTAACCCGCTCCCCTTCCAATTATTTCTGAAACCCACACACAGAAAGGTTAATTTCTCTGCCAGTAGCAATGGGAGAACAAATCTTTCTCTCAGCAACATCAATGGGATTTTTCCTCCAAATATCTTCAATGTTAATATATTTGTTTAAATTGGTTTTTACTTTTTGCTGGGGGACAGGAAGCCATTCTGATTTGTTGAATGGCAATATAAATTTCATAAAGAAATGATTAGATTCACACATAATACTAGGCTAGTTTAGACAGATTAAGCAAACCAGTTCCAGTTGATCATGGGTTAATGTGACCTATGAACAGAGCCACTGACTCCCTATGCTGCAGCCATCCTCAATCTGCAGAATTTTACAATCCCCAGCCAATTGCTCTGATGGTTGGAAATCCTGGAAAATGGTTACAATAAATCTGGAAGGTACCATGTTGAGAACATTCTATACAGTACATTCACAGAATCGAAAACATGGCAGAACCTTCAAAAATAATATAGACCACATCTTCTGATTTAGGAAACCTCTGGTAAATGGCCATTAAGTCTTTGTTTAAAATTCTACAAATTTGTTTATTTTATTTTATTTAGAAAATTTATATTGCTGCTTACTCGAACATGGCGACTCAAGGTGGCTTACATGGCTATAAAAACACCATATAAAAGAAATAATAAGAAGAAAAATAATAAAATAATAAAATAATAACTCCCCCACCCTGGCAACAACACATATTCATACAAGCCATTTAATGGGCTCCATCCTGCTCTGGGTTCCCCAAGCCTGCTGGCAGAACCATGTCTTCAGCACCTTCCGAAATAGTGTTAGAGTGGGAGCCAGTCTCATCTCTGGAGGGATGATGTTCCAGAGAGAGGGAGCCACCATGGAGAAGGCCTTTCTTCTAGGTCCCACTAGATGTATCTCCTTATGAGATGGGACCCACAACATTTTCCAATCTAGTGGGGTTGGGTAGATGTGATCAACAAGAGATGGTCCCTCAGAGAACCAGGTCCCAAGCCATGAAGCGTTTTAAAGGTGACAACCAGCACCTTGAATTGCACCCGGAAGGAAACTGGCTACCAATGCAGTTCCCGCCAGAGAGGTGATACATGTGCACACAGCGTTCTGCACAAAACCATGCAGACTGCTGCATTTTGCACCAACTGGAGCTTCCAGATGTTCTTCAGGGGCAGCCCTATGTAGAGCACATTGCAATAGTCAATATGAGAGGTGACTAGGGCATGAGTGACCGTGAGTAGGGATTATTGATCCAGGAAAGGGCATAACTGGCACACAACCTGTAGTTGCACAAAGGCCCTCCTGGCCACGACTACCACTTGCAGAGCAGGAGTCACGAGTCCAGGAGAACCCCCAGATTATGCACTGGGCGTGTTTGGGGTACTGCCACCCCATCCAAGACCAAAGGTGGCAATTCTCCATGGGACAAAGAGCCCCAAACTCAGAGCCAACTCAGTTTTGCCAGGGTTCAGTTTCAACCCGTTGCTCCCCATCCAACCCCTAACAGCCTCCAGGCACTGCAAGAAGGAGGTCATTACCTTCAGAGGCAGTTTGGGATTACTTGGTCAAAAGGTTATTTCTAATGTTTAGTCAAAATTATTTTTCTTGTGTTTTGAATCCAACGGTTCAGAACTTATGCACTGGAGGAACAGAAGATAAAACATTCCACCCTAGAGCACAAAATTATCCAGGATTATACTTCTGACCTCCCATATATTACTAATCTCCCAGAGATTAGATTCTCCAAAATTTCTCATTACTGATCATGTTGCTAGAGTTGCTGGGCATTGATGCTCAGTAATTATTGCAGGCTGCAAATTCCACAGTACTGCCAAGATTTTTAGGTATGGTTACCTTTTGTAATTGTCTATAGGATCACACTGGAGAAAATGGAGCTTGAATGTATGGGGAAATGATCAACATGAATCAAACCTGCATATGACTGGTGTTGTGTTCTATGCTTGACTGATTAAATATAGGATTCCCCAGTAAACTCAACCAAGAATTTCCCAAATATGTGGCATTCATTTTAACAATAGCACCCATACCATATGCATGTGAGTCCTAAGCTACCCCTCAATGTTCCTTTGACTACTTTATTTTTGAACTCCTTTCAATCAATTCTGATTTCTTTGCTGACCATTCTTCTAGAGGAAAGAACTTTCATTTCTTTGCCAAACACACATTCTAGTATGGAACTGATGAAATTTTTAAATGAATAGAACTGAAAGGAAGACAGATGACTCATAATCGAAGATGACGTTCAGAAGCCAGAAGTATCCTCAGAAACCAAGGATAAGGAAGACAGAAAAGGTGACTGTAATGCAGTAGATGAGTCACTTTCCCATTTGGAAGCTCCATTATCTCAGATGAATGGGGTTGAAGAATGGGAAACAAGAAATATAGTCGTTCAACTAGTTCTCCAAACTTACACTACCTTGAAATTCACCTCCCCTCTGCTATGAAGCACCTCTTTCTCTATTCTTCCATAACTATATTATTCTTCCTACTTTGTTTCTAGTCTTCCTCAAGAAGCAATAGTAAACAAGCTCAGCATGAATGGGAGAACCGATATGTTTGATCTGCAATGAGGCTGCTGCTGCTGCCTGCAATATTGTTTTCCATTTATAAAAGCTTATTTTTACTTTTGAAAGGATACTATACTTTTCTTTAAATTGATATTTATGTCCAATCAATATGACTAATCATTCAAATGGGGCATACCTCTCTTCTGAACCCTTCTGTTTTTTTTTCTAAAAGGTAAAGGTTCCCCCACACATGCGTGCTAGTCGTTTCCAACTCTAGGGGCCAGTGCTCATCTCCGTTTCAAAGCCGAAGAGCCAGCGCTTGTCCGAGGACGTCTCCGTGGTCATGTGGCCGGCATGACTAGACGCCAAAGGCGCACGGAACGCTGTTACCTTCCCACCGTAGTGGTCCCTATTTTTCTACTTGCATTTTTACGTGCTTTCGAACTGCTAGGTTCACTGCAAATATCAAGAAGTAAAGAAGCAAATATCAAGAAGTAGCATGGCAGCTACATTTTCTTAGGGTATTTGCCATAAATAACCCAAATGTATTTCCTGCCCTTTATGCCCACTAATGATTTTTTAGAATCATGATTTTTCTGCTATTTGCATTCTTTTCTACCCTCTACTTCTTCCATGCCAGTGTTGCCAAAATGGAGACACCATCCACAATCCCCAAAGCAATTATAAAATAATGGAATCTCACTTCCTCTCATACTGAAGAGCAGGGAAAAAGGGCTATTAGTTTTCCTTGCTAGCCCAGGAATTTATTGCCATGCCTTAAAATGTATGTTATGCTAAGCAAGTTTGAATCTCACATTTTTTGCATATGTCAAGGCACAAAGTCTCATAACTCAAAGAGAAATTCTTTACTCTCATACATACAAGGATTCCTATATGCTTTGCTATCTTGCTGGGGAAATGAACAGATGAACATAAACGCCTCCCCTCCCATACTGCATGTGGTCTTGAAGGGGAGAAGCCTTTTTGCAATAGAACAAAATTTTAATGAGTACTCTCCTGTGACTTCGGTACAGATTTCAACGACACATTGTTTTAAGAGAGGCCTCACCTGCCTGTAAGTAACTCCCAGCTCCTCAACCTCCTGTTCTTCTTGCAGCCTGTTCATTCCAGCTTCATCTTTCATTCGAAGACAGCCTTGCTCTCTGGCTATACTTTCTTCTTCTTCTTCTTCATACTCCTCTTGTTCCTCTAAGCCATCCTGGGTCCCCTCATTTTCTATTGACCCATCCAGCACAAACGGCCCCTGGCCCAGGCCCAAACCAAGCCCCAAAGATTCCTGTTGTTCTGTCAATTCCTCTTCTGTTTCTTCAGGGTGTGTGGTAGGTGGCCGGGGCAACTCTCCAGTCTTAGTGATTATCTACAAGAAGGGAAAAAAATAAAAAGGAACAACTGCTTGCACTTTAATTGCCTAGTAATTTTGAGGTCAAAGCAAGAACCTGGAAGCCTTGGGGTAGGGAGGAACAAGGCACACTAAATACATAGTTTTGCTGTTCTGGTGACTTTAATTCTTTGAGCTTTGTTTCTAGTCCTCTTAGCTGCCTACAGGATAAAGAGGAACTCAGAAAAATACACCCATTATTTAATTCTCCTATTCTAAACAGAACTGACAGTAGCTGGAAGATTTCAATTCCAGGTATCTTAGAGCATGCTGAATGACAAATAGAAGGGGAAAAAGAGCTTTGCTCTCAATCATATACTTTAGCTTGGAATTATTTTATTTATTTTATTTTAATTCCATTTATATCCCGCCCTTCTCTGAAGACTCAGGGCGGCTTACAAGCTTAGCAGTAGCCTTCATTCTATGCATATGCCTGCTTATTAGGGCTTTCACACACACACACCCCAAGCGGCATTATTACAAAGCTTAATTGCCCCCAACAATCTGGGTCCTCATTTTACCTACCTCGGAAGGATGGAAGGCTGAGTCAACCTTGAGCCTGGTGGGATGCGAACCTGCACTAATTGCAGGCAGCTGGTGTTACTTAAGGAGGCATTAGCCCACTGCTCCACCAAGGCACCAAGAATACCAAAGAACAGATTACACAAAGGTTTGCCTGAGTCACATCTGCCTACCTTTCCCAGTTGAATCTGCTGCTGTTTCTGCTTCTCCAAGAAATGTTGGTGCTGTTGCTGCACCACCAAATGTTGCAATGCTTGAGGGCTCTGAGGCAGTGGGGAGGATTGGGTGCGGCTCAATGGACGATGTCGAGGCAACTTGCTTACAGTGCGCAGGTTGGAGGGGATGCGTTCTCCTGTGACTAGAGGTGATTGGCCATGCAGAGGGACTGTAATGAAGAGACCGGGCTTTATTGTGAAGACACATGCAAAATATTACATTACATTACATTTAAAAATGAAAACAAATAGCCCTGTAATTAGATCTCATTTTTCTTTTTATTTACATGGAATTATTAGTAAGCAGCTTGAACATGACCAGAGTTTCGCAAAGCTCATATTCTGAATGCAAAAGTTGGCTGCATAGCAGTAGACCTGATTTTGAAGACGGAAAAATTATACCCAAGATATTTTATAAAGACTACCTAACACTGCCACTAACCCAAAAGAGGTTTCTATATGAGAAAAAATATAGTAAGATGAAAGACAAGTTAATTTGCTTTTAGCCACAGGTCTTGGGGATCAAATACATAAAATAAGTCTAAGAATGTACCAACTTCTTGTTTTTTTATTAATTTTAGAGTAATTAAAAGTAGTTTTCAAAGCACAAAAGTGTTGCACACATACATCCTCTTTGCAATCAATTGCAATTTCAGAAAAAGTTGCTTGCACTTTTCTGGATGCTACTGCAAATTTTGCAATCTGGTCTGAATTGAAAGCTTTTATCCATCAAAATCTTTATTGCTATTTCAGTATTTGTGAAGTTTTTCATTGCTGGATAAGACAGGACAAAAAGGTCCTTCTTAGATTAACATGTATTTGGCAGGAAGACAAATAACCTAATCTTTGATCATTCCATTACCACAAATACATTCATGGTTAAAACTAGGGAAGGTAAGAATACCTGCTTTCTGGGAGACCTGTGGGCATGAGGTGGAATCCCAAATCAATAAAATGCTCCCTACAACAAGAAAGTTAGGATTTTCGGATAGGGTGGTTATCATAATTGGTGTGTAATGTGATATACTATCTGAAAATATGTGACTGGCTGATAATTTGCAGTCAATTGCAAACCCATAATCATAAAACCAACTTTTTTGGTTGAACCTGGGTTCTCTGTTCAACATAATCCTAATGAAAAACAGATCTACTCTTGACTGGCTAAACTGTGTCTATCTTCCTACACTGCCCAAACTCATGCCCACTCCATCGTTGACACTGCCTTAACTATCTCATCCTCTGCTACACTCTTCTCTTTTTGGCTTCAATCTTTCCCAACATCAAGGTCTTTTCCAATTAGACCTCTCTTCTCATTTGGGGCCGAAGTATTTGAGCTTCAGTTTCAGTATCTATCCTCCAAAGGGTTGGTTCCTTCAGGATTGACTAATTTGATCTCTTTGCAGTCCAAGAGACTCTCTGGAGTCTTCTCCAACACCACAATACTTCAGCACTCAGCCTTCCTTATGGTCCAACTCTCACAGCCATACATTACTACTGGGAAAACCATAGCTTTGACTATATGGACCTTGGTTGGCAAGGCGATGACTCTGCTTTTTAATATATTGTCTAGATTTCTCATAGCTTTCTTCCCAAGGAGCAAGTGTCTTTTAATTTCATAGCTGCAGCTGCCATCTGCAGTGACTTTTAATATCATTAAATGGACTATCATTAATACTCAGTGATAAAGCTGTTTCCTTTATAGTGCTGTAGCAATCCTCCCCTTCATGGATTACTGCCTTGTCGTGGCGAAGGGGCTTGCGTAATTCAATGAAGCTATGAGCTATGCCGTGCAGGGCCACCCAAGACGGACAGGTCATAGCAGAGAGTTCTGACAAAACGTGATCCACTGGAGAAGGAAATGGCAACCCACTCCAGTATCTTTGCCATGAAAACCCTATGGACAGTACCAAAAGGCAAAACGATATGACGCTGGAAGATGAGCCCCTCAGGTCGGAAGGCGTCCAATATGCTACTGGGGAAGAGCAGAGGGCTAGTACTAGTAGCGCCAGAAAGAATGAAGCGACTGGGCCAAAGCCGAAAGGACGCTCAGCTGTGGATATGTCTGGTGGTGAAAGGAAAGTCCGATGCTGTAAAGATTTTTTCTCCATAGGAACCTGGAATGTAAGATCCATGAATCAAGGAAAGCTGGACGTGGTCAAACAAGAGATGACAAGACTGAACATCGACATCTTAGGTATCAGCGAACTAAAATGGACAGGAATGGGTGAATTTAATTCAGATGACCATCAGGTATACTACTGCGGGCAAGAATCCCTCAGAAGAAATGGAGTAGCCTTCATAGTCAATAAAAGAGTAGGAAAAGCAATACTGGGATACAATCCTCAAAATGACAGAATGATCTCAGTTCGAATCCAAGGCAAACCATTCAATATCACAGTAGTCCAAGTCTATGCCCCAACCACCAGTGCTGAAGAGGATGAAATTGACCGGTTCTATGAAGCCCTACAGCACCTTATAGAACTAACACCAAAAAATGATGTCCTTATCATAATGGGGGATTGGAATGCTAAAGTAGGAAGCCAAAAGATAAGCGGAATAACAGGCAAGTTTGGCCTTGGAGTACAAAATGAAGCAGGGCACAGGCTGATAGAATTTTGTCAAGAGAATACGATGGTCATAGCAAACACTCTTTTCCAACAACCCAAGAGACGGCTCTACACATGGACATCACCAGACGGTCAACACAGAAATCAGATTGACTATATGCTCTGCAGCCAAAGATGGAGAAGCTCTATACAGTCAGTAAAAACAAGACCAGGAGCTGACTGTGGCTCAGACCATGAGCTTCTTGTTGCAAAGTTTAGGCTTAAACTGAAGAAAGTAAGGAAAAGCACCAGGCCAGTCAGGTATGAATTAAATCATATCCCCGTTGAATATACAGTAGAGGTGACAAATAGATTTAAGGAATTAGATCTGATAGACAGGGTGCCTGAAGAACTATGGACAGAGGTTCGCAACATTGTACAAGAGGTAGCAACCAAAACCATCCCAAAGAAAAAGAAATGCAAGAAAGCAAAATGGCTGTCTGAGGAAGCTTTGCAAATAGCTGAGGAAAGGAGGGAAGCAAAAGGCAAGGGAGAAAAAGAAAGATACGCCCAATTGAATGCAGAATTCCAGAGAATAGCTAGAAGAGATAAGAATGCCTTCTTAAATGAACAGTGCAAAGAAATAGAAGAAAACAATAGAATAGGGAGGACCAGAGATCTTTTCAAGAAAATTGGAGAGATGAAGGGAACTTTCAATGCAAAAATGGGCATGATAAAGGACCAAAATGGCAGGGATCTAACAGAGGCAGAAGAGATTAAGAAGAGATGGCAAAATTACACAGAAGAACTATACAAGAATGAGCTTAATGTCCCTGATAATCACAATGAGGTGGTCACTGACCTCAAGCCAGACATCCTAGAATGTGAAGTGAAGTGGGCCTTAGAAAAGCTGAGCAACAACAAAGCTAGTGGAGGTGACAGTATTCCAGCTGAGCTATTCAAAATCTTAAAAGACGATGCAGTAAAAGTGCTACACTCAATTTGCCAGCAAATTTGGAAAACTCAACAGTGGCCACAGGATTGGAAAAGATCAGTTTACATTCCAATTCCAAAGAAAGGCAGTGCCAAAGAATGTTCAAACTATCGCACCATTGCACTCATTTCTCATGCTAGTAAAGTTATGCTTAAAATCCTACAAGCTAGACTCCAGCAGTATGTGGATCGAGAACTACCAGAAGTACAGGCAGGATTTCGAAGAGGCAGAGGAACTAGAGATCAAATAGCCAACATACGCTGGATCATGGAGAAAGCTAGAGAGTTCCAGAAAAACATCTACTTCTGCTTCATTGACTATGCTAAAGCCTTTGATTGTGTGGATCATAACAAACTGTGGCAAGTTCTTAAAGAGATGGGAGTACCAGAACATCTTATTTGTCTCTTGAGAAACCTATATGCGGGCCAAGAAGCAACAGTGAGAACTGGACACGGAACCACTGATTGGTTCCAAATTGGGAAAGGAGTCCGGCAAGGCTGTATACTGTCGCCTTGCCTATTTAACTTATATGCAGAGCACATCATGAGAAAGGCAGGGCTAGATGAATCAAAAGTTGGAATTAAGATTGCTGGAAGAAATATCAACAACCTAAGATATGCAGATGATACCACTCTAATGGCAGAAAGTGAAGAGGAACTGAAGAGTCTCTTGTTGCGAGTGAAGAAGGAGAGTGCAAACGTTGGGTTGAAACTAAACATTAAGAAAACCAAGATCATGGCATCCGGCCCTCTCAATTCCTGGCAAATAGATGGGGAAGAAATGGAGGTAGTGACAGATTTTATTTTCCTGGGCTCCAAGATCACTGCAGATGGGGACTGTAGTCAAGAAATTAAAAGACGCTTGCTCCTCGGGAGGAAAGCCATGGCAAATCTAGACAGCACACTAAAAAGCAGAGACATCACCCTGTCAACAAAAGTGCATATAGTCAAGGCTATGGTCTTCCCAGTTGCAATGTATGGCAGTGAAAGTTGGACCATAAGAAAGGCTGAGCGCAAAAGAATTGAGGCCTTTGAACTCTGGTGCTGGAGAAGACTCCTGCGAGTCCCTTGGACTGCAAAGCGATCAAACCGGTCAGTCCTAGAGGAGATCAACCCTGACTGCTCTTTAGAAGGCCAGATCCTGAAGCTAAAACTCAAATACTTTGGCCACCTAATGAGGAGGAAGGACTCACTGGAGAAGAGCCTAATGCTGGGAAAGATTGAGGGCAAGAGAAGAAGGGGACGACAGAGAATGAGGTGGCTGGATGGAGTCACTGAAGCAGTAGGCATGAGCTTAAATGGACTCCAGAAGATGGCAGAGGACAGGAAAGCCTGGAGGAACATTGTCCATAGGGTCGCGATGGGTCGGACACGACTTCGCAACTAACAACAACAACAAAGCAATCCTCAGAAAAAGGATTCGGCTGACAACTTTTCTTTTTTAGACTTTCAAAAACCTTGTGATTGCTTGTTCTCCAGACCTCAGCCCTTCAACAATAGGGTTACATCGACTGCAGGCCCTTGGTGAAAAAAAATCTTGATTGTATTATTTATTTATTTATTTTATTTATTTATTTATTTGTTTTTATATACCGCCCTTCTCCCGAGGGACTCGGGGCGGTGTACAGAGTAAGGTAGGTATACAGATTGAACAATAGAGAAAAACAATAGTAAAAACAACTGAGACCCCAAGAGCTATCAGGCCAGGCCGGACTGCTGGAACAGGTAAGTTTTTAAATCGCGCCGGAAGGTGCGGAGGTCGGGGGCCATCCGGATTTCGGTAGGCAAGCAGTTCCAGAGGGCTGGCGCACCCACTGAGAATGCCCTCCCCCTGGGGGCCATCAGCCAACATTCCTTGAGCGGTGGCACCCTGAGGAGGCCCTCTCTGTGGGAGCGCACAGGACGGAGGGGTGTTGACGTTGGCAGAAGGTGCTCCCGTAGGTAGTCCGGACCCATGCCATGTAGGGCTTTGTATGTCATTGTTAGCACCTTGAATTTCACTCGGAAGGCAACCGGAAGCCAGTGCAGCTCACGGAGGAGAGGTGTGATATGGGAGTATCGGGAGGCCCCCAAAAGTGTCCGTGCAGCTGCACTTTGCACCAGTTGAAGCTTCCGAGTGGCTCTCAAGGGCAGCCCCATGTAGAGAGCGTTACAGTAGTCTAGGCGAGAGGTCACAAGTGCATGGGTGACTGTACGTAAGGCATCCAGGTCCAGATAAGGTCGAAGTTGGCGCACCAGTCAAACCCGGGAGAAGACCCCCTTGGTCACAGCTCCTATGTGATCTTCCAAGGATAGCTGTGAGTCTAGGAGGACACCCAGGTTGCGGGCCCTATCAATAGGGGGTAATAACTCATCCCCGATGTTAAGGGATGGAATGATCTGAGTATCCTGGCTTGCCGGTATGTACAGCCATTCAGTGTTGTCAGGGTTGAGTTGAAGCCTGTTCCTCCCCATCCATTCCCGGACCGCTTTCAGGCAGCGGGACATCACGTCGAGGGCATCACTGATGCTGTTTGGAGTTGAGATGAAAAGCTGGGTGTCATCAGCATACAGATGGTACCCTACTCCAAAACCACGAATGATCTCACCCAGCGGTTTCATGTAGATGTTGAACAGGAGAGGCGAGAGGACCGACCCCTGAGGGACTCCGCAAACGAGAGGCCTCGGAGTCGACCTCTGTCCTCCTGCCAGCACCGACTGTGAGCGACCCAGGAGAAAGGAGAACCACCGCAGAACCGTGCCTCCCACTCCCAGTCCCGAGGCGCCGCAGTAAGATACCATGGTCGATGGTATCGAAAGCCGCTGAAAGGTCTAATAAGACTAGGACAGAGGAATGGCCCCTGTCCCGGGCTCTCCAGAGATCATTCATCAGAGCGACCAATGCCGTCTCCGTGCTGTAGCCCGGCCTGAAGCCTGATTGGCACGGGTCTAGATAAACCGCTTCATCCAGGACCTGAGGAAGTTGATGCGCCACCACACTCTCAACAACCTTCACAAGGAAGCGAAGGTTGGAGACTGGACGAAAGTTATTCAATGAGGTCGGGTCCAAGGTGGGCTTCTTGAGGAGAGGTCTCACCACCGCCTCCTTCAAGGCGGTGGGGAAGTGACCCTCGCTCAGAGAAGCAGAGATGACCGCCTGAAACCAGCCTCGTGTCCCCTCTCGAGCTGCATAGGCCAGCCAGGAAGGGCACGGGTCCAGTAAGCATGTGGAGGAGCTCAACCTCCTCATAATCCTGTCCACTTCCTTCGGAGTCACAGGATCAAATTCCTCCCAGATGACGTCGACAAGACTGTCCATGTCCTGTTCCTCCAACTCTGCCCAGTTGGAGTCCAGGCCGGTTCGAATCCGAGCGATTTTATCCAACAGATATTGACCGAATTCCTCGGCTCGACCCTGTAAGGGTTCCTCCCTCACCTCTTGGTTCAGTAGGGAGCGAGTCACTCTGAACAAGGCAGCCGGGCGATTATCTGCGGACGCGATGAGGGTGGAAAAGTAATTGGATTTCGCCACCCTTATCGCTGCGAGATAAGACCTGGTGAGGATTCTTAGTCGCAATCGGTCGGATTCGGATCGACTGGATCTCCAACGGCTCTCTAGGCCCCGTCTCCGACGCTTCATCTCCTGGAGCTCTGCGGTGAACCATGGGGCTCGCTGGGATCTGCGCCGGGTCAGGGGCCGCAGGGGTACAACTCGGTCCAGAGCCTCCGTGGCTGCCCTTTCCCAGGCTTCCACTAAGGCGTCCGCCGAGCTGTGAGCAGGGAGTGCATGTGGGTTCCCAAGCGCTGCCTGGAACCTATCAGAGTCCATTAGGCACCTAGGGCGGTACCATCTGGTTGGCACCGTGCACCCACGGCGGGGGGTGGCAAAGGGGAAGTCTAGCCGTAGGAGGTGATGATCGGTCCATGACAGGGGCGTAACGGTCGTGGCGCCCCCACCGATATCATCACGCCACCGTCCAGACAAGAACACCAAGTCGGGGGTGTGGCCTCCCTCATGAGTCGGTCCAGAAATTATTTGCGACAGGTCCATGGCCGCCATGGAAGCCATGAACTCCCGAGCTAGTTCGGACGATCCTCCCAGGGACGGTAGGTTAAAGTCGCCCAAGACCATGAGTTTTGGGTATTCAACCACCAACCCTGAGAGGACATCGAGTAGCTTGGGCAGGGCTGCCGCTGCACGATTAGGTGGTAGGTACGCCAGCAGCAGGCCCAACTGTGCCCCCGGGCCGTATCTCAGAAGGAGAGACTCACACCCGACTATCTGAGGGACGGTGGTCTCTCGCGGGCTAAGGGTCTCCCTGATGATTACTGCCACTCCTCCGCCCCTCCCATGGGCCCGAGGCTGGTGCAGCACCTGGAAACCAGGCGGGCAGAGGTCAACCAGAGGGACACCACCCTCTGGGCCCAGCCAGGTTTCCGTGATGCAAGCCAGGTCCGCGTGCTCACTCTCCACTAGGTCACGAACAAGGTGAGCCTTGTTAGCTACGGACCTGGCATTTAGGTAGACCAGCCTGAGCTTAGGAGGCTGCACACCTTCGCTCCCGGGTCCTCGGGGGAAGTACAGAGGGTCGGAGCGTCTCACCGCTTGTACAGAGCGGAGATGACTCTCCCGGTGACGATACGGCCCTCTGCTTGTGCACCTTCTGCCGTTCCCCACCATCCTGGGAATTGGCTGTTCGTCAGCTCGCCACTGGGCTTTGTCGGCGACTGGCCCTCGTTCCTCACCTTCGTGAACGGTCGTAGGCCTGGCCTGCGCTATGGTAGTTGGAAGGCCCCCCTTCGCCGAACAACCATAGTCTTTTCCCGCCCCCCTCCCTAACCCGACAAAAAACTTAACTAGGAACTTAACCAGGGGCCTCTTGTTGGACTTGTGCTGGAGGCCCCTGACCCTGCCCGGCCATCTCTCAGAGGCCCAATGGTCGGGCCCGTCATCGAGATTGGATGTATTGTAGGCGGGACGCACCCAGGAGAGGGGGGAACCCCTGAGGGCGTGTAGGTCTGTGCTCGAATATTGGAGAAGCATAGAGTCACGGGGTTTTTTGGGAAGGCGGTCCCCTGGATGGAGAATTGGCAGGAGGGTCGAGATGGGTAGGTGGGTATCTGGACCGTCACCCAGCCACTGCCACTTGGCTGGGTGAACCCCAGAAACAGGCCACTCCCCATCCTCTCACGATGGGTTGTGACACTGCTATGTTAATGTGCTGATTGTGGGATCCTGAAGTACTTTGTTTCTGAAATATATTCCAGGTATTCAGAGGAGCACATTTGTTCTATTTCCTGTCCTCTTTGTGCACTTTTGATCTCTTGCCAGAAATAATCACTTTAAATGCTTGATTCCCGATTTCACTCTTCAGCAGAAATTACTCATTTTGACCAGCAGCCCATTAAAATGATTCTGCTTCAGAAGAATTATGTAGTACCCTTTTACTGAGAACAACCAATAAAAAAGAATGAAATGCCTCATAAGTGAGCTGCCTCTGGCAGCTAAGGAGTCACCATGGATACACATTTAGTTAATTATCAGCATTGCCCAACATAGATTAGGATAATGACAGACAGTTAGGTCTAGTAGTTAAGGCACCAGGCTAAAACCGGGAGACTAAAAGTTCTAGTTCTCCCTTATGCATGAAAGCCAGCTGGGTGACTTTGGGCCACTCGTTCTCATTCTCTCTTAGCCTAACTAACCTCACAGGGCTGTTGTTGTGAAGAAAATAGGAGGAGGAAGGAGTTTTAGGAATGTTCATCATCTTGAGTTATTTATAAAAAAGGCAGGATAAAAATATTATTGATTTCAATTGAATGTTATACAGTTGTGTAGCAGCTACTCCATTTCCCCTTGTTTCTCAGCTGCTTCCAAGCAACAATGGTTGACTACTACATTTTCTATGCCATGCCCAACCCTTGTGGACACACTCACTATGCTAAATCACATCTTGACCTGCTCACCAGCAATTAGTGTATTTTGTTGCCGAGCCTGTTCTAGAAGCAGGACATGTTGAAGCAAGGAAGCATGCCCATGATTATTGGTCTCTCCCTCAAGAGCAACCCCCAGAAGGCAACTGGGAATAGACGACATGCTGAGGAACTTGCTTGTCAAGGCACCCCCCTGGCGCAATGACTGGATGGTCTGGCGCTCTGCTTCTTGCTGTGTGGTTAGATTTGGAGAGGCCTAATGGAAAGAGAGACAAAGAGGACTTTTAGACTCTCATAGGTCCAGATGGGAGATACAATAAAGTAAAATATAAAGTAGGGAAAAACGAAAAAAATATGAAATTAAGAGGTAAAAGTGCAAAAGCAAAGAAAGAAAAAAAGAAACAAAGTGGCTTCTAATTTTCTTTATAGCATTCAAAAGCATTTTCACTGCAAAATACATAATTACTGTCCCCTTCATACATTTTAAACTTTCTTGCATCATCTCCTTATTAATCTTTTTATTTATTTTATTTTTATTTTAATCCCATTTATATCCCACCCTTCTCCGAAGACTCAGGGCGGCTTACAATTTAAAGCACAAATCAATGTGCTTAGCAATAGCCTTCATTCTATGTATATGCCTGCTTATTAGGGCTTTCGCTCCCCCCCCAAGCGGCATTATTACAAAGTCAGCTTATTGCCCCCAACAATCTGGGTCCTCATTTTACCTACCTCGGAAGGATGGAAGGCTGAGTCAACCTTGAGCCTGGTGGGATGCGAACCTGCACTAATAGCAGGCAGCTGGTGTTACTTAAGGAGGCATTAGCCCACTGCTCCACCAAGGCTCTTAAGTTCTTAAGTCTTTAAAACTTTTTTCTTTTTATTCCTTAGTAATCCAGAAAAAATGATAACCCAAGTGGAATATTATCCTGCCACAAAGAAAAAAAATCTCCTCTTTAGCTATAAATTAATTAGTTCCAAAAGTGATTAAGAAATGAGGATTGGGTAAATTTTATGATTCTGGTTGAGGCAGTGAAGAGTTCTTGAAGTCCAGGAATATCTTGGGGCTACAAGTTCCACACCCCTGTCTTAATCTGATTAATACTATGAATATTTCATCTTTTTGTCAACAAAAGTGCGTATAGTCAAGGCTATGGTCTTCCCAGTTGCAATGTATGGCAGTGAAAGTTGGACCATAAGAAAGGCTGAGCGCCAAAGAATTGAGGCCTTTGAACTGTGGTGCTGGAGAAGACTCCTGCGAGTCCCTTGGACCGCAAGGCGATCAAACCGGTCAGTCCTAGAGGAGATCAATCCTGACTGCTCTTTAGAAGGCCAGATCCTGAAGCTAAAACTCAAATACTTTGGCCACCTAATGAGAAGGAAGGACTCACTGGAGAAGAGCCTAATGCTGGGAAAGATCGAGGGCAATAGAAGAAGGGGACGACAGAGAATGAGGTGGCTCGATGGAGTCACTGAAGCAGTAGGCGTGAGCTTAAATGGACTCCAGAAGATGGTAGAGGACAGGAAGGCCTGGAGGAATGTTGTCCATAGGGTTGCGATGGGTCGGACACGACTTCGCAGCTAACAACAACAACAACATTTCATCTTTTAGTATGTATTACTATAATCATGCTAGATGTTCAATAAATAGAAGGATGAGATGAGTTTAATGAAGAAATGTATAGAAAATTACGCCCTTCCTACTACATCCCATAAATTCATCAAAAATATTAACCAGATTCTGTATAGCTATGGAAAGGTCTACACCTTGCAGTACGTTTAGGAAAACATGATGTTGAAGAAGGTTCAAGTATGGAAATAATGTCTTTGGGTATTTTTAGCCTCATTAAGATATCACTGGATTGTTGTTGTTGTTGTTGTTGTTGTTAGCTGCGAAGTCGTGTCCGACCCATCGCGACACTATGGACAATGTTCCTCCAGGCCTTCCTGTCCTCTACCATCTTCTGGAGTCCATTTAAGCTCACACCTACTGCTTCAGTGACTCCATCCAGCCACCTCATTCTCTGTCGTCCCCTTCTTCTCTTGCCCTCAATCTTTCCCAGCATTAGGCTCTTCTCCAGTGAGTCCTTCCTTCTCATTAGGTGGCCAAAGTATTTGAGTTTTAGCTTCAGGATCTGGTCTTCTAAAGAGCAGTCAGGGTTGATCTCCTCTAGGACTGACCGGTTTGATCGCCTTGCAGTCCAAGGGACTGGCAGGAGTCTTCTCCAGCACCATAGCTCAAAGGCCTCAATTCTTTGGCGCTCGGCCTTTCTTATGGTCCAACTTTCACTGCCATACATTGCAGCTGGGAAGACCATAGCCTTGACTATATGCACTTTTGTTGACAGGGTGATGTCTCTGCTTTTTAGTGTGCTTGTCTAGATTTGTCATGGCTTTCCTCCCGAGGAGCAAGTGTCTTTTAATTTCTTGTCTACAGTCTCCATCTGCAGTGATCTTGGAGCCCAGGAAAATAAAATCTGTCACTACCTCCATTTCTTCCCCTGTTCTGTACCAGCCTGCTACCGGCCTTGCAGAAAGGCAACCCCTGTACAAACGGCAGAGGCTGGAAAGCGTCTGAGGCTGGAAAACGTCTGCCAAGTTTATTACACAAACAAACAACAAAACATGAAACAAGATACCGGAGCTTTGATCCTCAAACGGAGCGGTTGCTTTCAGCAACCAGCCCTCCCCCAAACACTCCCTTTATAGGAGTTCAGGGCGTGGCCTCCCTGTGCCTCCTTCCGAGAAGTCCCACAGCCTTTCTCTGCTTGCTCCTACTTGACTGCCTCCTGCGTCGGGCGTCCTTGAACAGGGCCAGCTGTGGGTCATCATCATCCGCACTGTCGGGCTCGCGCAGCTGAGTCTCCACCAAGTAAGAAGGGCCTGGCTGGGGGCTCTGCGGAGCCTCCAAGCCATCATCAGCAAGTTCGTCTTCAACACCCCGCTCCTCCCCCTCGTCTGAGTCATCCGAGTCATCCGACCCGGCTGCCGAACCCACAGGCTGACCCTGAATCACAACATCCCCATCTATTTGCCAGGAATTGAGAGGGCCGGATGCCATGATCTTCGTTTTCTTAATGTTTATTTTCAACCCAAGTTTTGCACTCTCCTTCTTCACTCGCAACAAGAGGCTCTTTAGTTCCTCTTCACTTTCTGCCATTAGAGTGGTATCATCTGCATATCTTAGGTTGTTGATGTTTCTTCCGGCAATCTTAATTCCAACTTTTGATTCATCTAGCCCTGCCTTTCTCATGATGTGCTCTGCATATAAGTTAAATAGGCAAGGCGACAGTATACAGCCTTGACGGACTCCTTTCCCAATTTTGAACCAATCAGTGGTTCCATGTCCAGTTCTCACTGTTGCTTCTTGGCCCACATATAGGTTTCTCAAGAGACAAATAAGATGGTCTGGTATGACCATCTCTTTAAGGACTTGCCACAGTTTGTTATGATCCACACAATCAAAGCCTTTAGCATAGTCAATGAAGCAGAAGTAGATGTTTTTCTGGAACTCTCTAGCTTTCTCCATGATCCAGCGTATGTTGGCAATTTGATCTCTAGTTCCTCTGCCTCTTCAAAATCCTGCCTGCACTTCTGGTAGTTCTCAATCCACATACTGCTGGAGTCTAGCTTGTAGGATTTTAAGCATAACTTTACTAGCATGTGAGATGAGTGCAATGGTGCAATAGTTTGAACATTCTTTGGCACTGCCTTTCTTTGGAATTGGAATGTAAACTGATCTTTTCCAATCCTGTGGCCACTGTTGAGTTTTCCAAATTTGCTGGCAAATTGAGTGTAGCACTTTTACTGCATCATCTTTTAAGATTTTGAATAGCTCAGCTGGAATACTGTCACCTCCACTAGCTTTGTTGTTGCTCAGCTTTTCTAAGGCCCACTTCACTTCACATTCTAGGATGTCTGGCTCGAGGTCAGTGACCACCTCATTGTGATTATCAGGGATGTTAAGCTCCTTCTTGTGTAGTTCTTCTGTGTAATTTTGCCACCTCTTCTTAATCTCTTCTGCCTCTGTTAGGTCCCTGCCATTTTGGTCCTTTATCATGCCCATTTTTGCATGAAATGTTCCCTTCATCTCTCCAATTTTCTTGAAAAGATCTCTGGTCCTCCCTATTCTATTGTTTTCTTCTATTTCTTTGCACTGTTCATTTAAGAAGGCATTCTTATCTCTTTTAGCTATTCTCTGGAATTCTGCATTCAATTGGGCGTATCTTTCTTTTTCTCCCTTGCCTTTCGCTTCCCTCCATTCCTCAGCTATTTGCAAAGCTTCCTCAGATAGACATTTTGCTTTCTTGCATTTCTTTTTCTTTGGGATGGTTTTGGATGCTACCTGTTGTACAATGTTGCGAACCTCTGTCCATAGTTCTTCAGGCACTCTGTCTATCAAATCTAATTCCTTAAATCTATTTGTCACCTCTACTGTATATTCAACAGGGATATGATTTAATTTATACCTGAGTGGCCTAGTGCTTTTCCCTACTTTCTTCAGTTTAAGCCTAAACTTTGCAATGAGAAGCTCATGGTCTGAGCCACAGTCAGCTCCTGGTCTTGTTTTTACTGACTGTGTATAGCTTCTCCATCTTTGGCTGCAGAGCACATAGTCAATCTGATTTCTGTGTTGACCGTCTGGTGATGTCCATGTGTAGAGCCGTCTCTTGGGTTGTTGATAAAGAGTGTTTGCTATGACCATCGTATTCTCTTGACAAAATTCTATCAACCTGTGCCCTGCTTCATTTTGTACTCCAAGGCCAAACTTGCCTGTTATTCCGCTTATCTTTTGGCTTCCTACTTTAGCATTCTAATCCCCCATGATGATAAGGACATCATTTTTGGGTGTTAGTTCTATAAGGTGCTGTAGGGCTTCATAGAACCGGTCAATTTCATCCTCTTCAGCACTGGTGGTTGGGGCATAGACTTGGACTACTGTAATATTGAATGGTTTGCCTTGGATTCGAACTGATCATTCTGTCATTTTGAGGATTGTATCCCAGTATTGCTTTTCCTACTCTTTTATTGACTATGAAGGCTACTCCATTTCTTCTGAGGGATTCTTGCCCGCAGTAGTATACCTGATGGTCATCTGAATTAAATTCACCCATTTCTGTCCATTTTAGTTCACTGATACCTAAGATGTTGATGTTCAGTCTTGTCATCTCTTGTTTGACCACGTCCAGCTTTCCTTGATTCATGGATCTTACATTCCAGGTTCCTATGGAGAAAAAATCTTTACAGCATCGGACTTTCCTTTCACCACCAGACATATCCACAGTCCTTTCAGCTTTAGCCCAGTCACTTCATTCCTTCGGGCGCTACTAGTACTAGCCCTCTGCTCTTCCCCAGTAGCATATTGGATGCCTTCCGACCTGAGAGGCTCATCTTCCAGCGCCATATCATTTTGCCTTTTGGTACTGTCCATAGGGTTTTCATGGCAAAGATACTGGAGTGGTTTGCCATTTCCTTCTCCAGTGGATCACGTTTTGTCAGAACTCTCTGCTATGACCTGTCCATCTTGGGTAGCCCTGCACGGCATAGCTCATAGCTTCATTGAATTACGCAAGCCCCTTTGCCACGACAAGGCAGTAATCCATGAAGGGGTATCACTGGATACCCAATTTTAATTCCCAGCCACATCTATAGTTAATTAGATCCATTATCTCCCCTTATTTGATCTTTCTGCTTCTGCCATTTGCCTTGTACTTATTTCATATTGAAAGTAGAGTTCCATTCTACTTTTTGTAAAGCTCCATATGCACTAGTTGTAATTATAGTCATTTTATGAATAAGAACAGCAGCAGCAATAGAAAAACTCAAGTTCCAGAAACTTTACTGATTTGAAACAACATTTTCTTTCCCTTCTTTGTTAATTTAGGCTCCCCAAAGTCCTCCAAACTGATCTGATTTAAATGAGTTCTGAAATATAATGGTAGAATAATAGAATCCAGTGGACATATTTTGAGGCACAGTGATCTAGCACAAATTAACAGTCCACCATAAGATTACATTCAAATTCAAGACTAGACTAATTAATAGCGGTCTGGAGAGCTTGCTAGTTTCAGCTGAGCCTGGGTAGTCTGGAGCACAGACATAGCTATAAAGCCATTTGCTACTCTTGGAGGAGGAAAACAAATCACAGCAAAGAATAGTAGAACGTGAAATCTACCAGTGAGCTATTTCTAATTTCTGACACTGAAAATAGACAAGCTGTCAACTGGGCAAAACTGCCACAGGTCAGGTCCTGAGCCAAATGTGCTGCCTGTCATCAGAAAGAAGCAATAAATAGGACACAGTTTGGCATCAGCTGCTTGTTAGAAAAAAAACCCAGGGACCAGTAGTACTCTAAAAGCATAAAAAGGAAAGAAAGGAAAGGAAATTATACATAGCCAATGGTCTGGCTTACCAAGTATTAGGGCCTCTTCCATTGTACTAAAAAGAAATAAAATAGATCTGAAGCAAGGACTGGGTAGAGGCATTAATACAGAGATGCACAGATTGTGGCACTAGTTGCCCCCAAAAGCTGGAATGAAGTTTCTAAAAAATTTCCAAAAGTTACTCTCTCAAAATTGTAATTTTAAATATGTTAATTAGGGGAAATGACTGAATAAATGATTAAAATCTTGATATATTTTAAACTTTCATTTTGATTATGTTTAAGTTTTTAATTTGAAAAACATTGGAGCAAATCTCTTGCATGTCACCGAAGGTTTTTAGCATGCAGCTGGAGGCCAGAAGATTAATGAAGACTAAGAAAAAAATAATAACAATGTTAATATTGTGGTTGATGACTTATATGACTCTTATCCTCCTTCAAGCTATTCAGACTTCTAAGTGGACATAAAAATGGTTATTTACAGAAATTGTTCAGTAACTGATTAAACATAAAATGTGTAAAACTCACTATCACATGCTATTGCAGTGGCTGCTACCATAAATATAACTTCAAACTAGATGAATACATGGTAGGGAAAAAAATCTTTTCAACTGAACTCAACTCCTGGAATTATTTGGACACATCCATGTTGTTTTCTTGGCAACAATTGTCCCTGCTTCTTCTAGGATTTTTTTTTTCTTTTAACTTCCAAGTCTAGTTGACAACCCTGGTATTCTCTTCCCATCCCAGAACTAATCAAGCTTGATTCTGCTTAACGCCTGAGCCAATATAAAGTCCGACAGGCACTGCCACATACTGAAATGAACATAGAGCAGGAGGAAAACAGCTACGTGAACTATGAAAATGAACCTCGTGTTTTGAAATGTTGCTACATTTATATTAGTTACAAACCCATCAAAATAAACTTGCATCTACTTTTTAGATTTTCCCTTTCACAAGAATAGAACAATGCTTTAGTATGGCCACACTTAACATGTATGTGTTTGTGTGTGTGTGTGTGAGAGAGAAGAGATGAAACTTGTAAGGAAGGTTCTAGGAGGAACTCTTCTTTATTTATGGCCTATATATAGATTTCATTTACTTAATTTCAATATTTCATTTGTTTCATTTATTTGCTATATCCATATCTACAATTTCCATAAGGTTTTGGGTGAAGGGGGTAGCCGTACTCACATTGAGGTGTGAATTTGTGACTGTGACAGTTGCCTGGAGTCCTAAGGAGATATTGGGCAGTGATGGAGAAGTGTATAGACTGAGTTGGCTAGCTGATCCATCCAGAGTAACAGCTTGGTGTTGGGGCAACATCTATAGAAAAGGAAAAGAAGGATTAGGAACAAGAAAGAGGGAGCAGTAGATAAGATAATAGAGAAATAAGAATATGTAATGTATAGCAGGAAGAAAAAAACCTTGATATTCTCCCAACTCTTTAATATGATCTCAAATGGCTTGGGTCCGGGATATCTGAGGGAACACCTGCTGCCAGCATCAAGTTCCCTTCGTTGAGTGCGCTCCCACAGGGAGGGTCTTCTCAGGGTGCCGCCAGTAAAAGATTGGCGGCGGGTAACACCCAGGGGGAGGGCCTTCTCAGTGGGTGCGCCTGCCCTCTGGAACCAGCTGCCCGTGGAGCTTAGGACTGCCCCTGACCTCCGTTCATTCCGCCGGGACCTGAAGACCTGGCTCTTCGAGCTCTCTGGCCCAGGCTGAGAATTTTAATTTTAATTGGTTTTTTTTTACTTTTTCAGGGACTTTTGTAATTATTTTTAATTGTTTTTAACTTTTCTATTTCTTGTTTTAAATACCCTGTAAACCGCCCTGAGTCCTTCGGGAAAGGGCAGTATATAAATCCAATTAAATAAAAAAAAAATTAACAAGGCAAGACACAGCAGAGATCCTGGGATATAAAAGCCAAAAATAATTATTTTTCTTATTTTATATATATATATTATATCCAAGAAGCAAAAAAAATAAATAGCTGAGGGGTCAATGTCCCTGAATAATAGTCATTTAACATACATTCTGGAAATCTGGGGCTATGCTGGTCAGGAATTATGGGATTTATAAATCTAATACATCTAGCCAGGCAGAATTGATAAGACTGGTATAAGCATTTCCTTTTCAATTATTCTCTACTAATCAGAACAGATTTACATATGCTTGATAATATAAAATTAGCTCAATAAGAAATTAAAGTTGTGAGTTGTGATACCAAAAGTCATCAAGAAAACAAAGATTAACACTCCCCAACTCTTTTAGAGAAACTTTATCCACAAAGGAAATTAAATTCTGTGCCGAAATTGGACTGGATCAAATCTCTAAGACATATACAGCCATACAGCTGCGTTTCAAGGCAGCTGGGACTCTGAACTCGTAAATAAATATTCATTGCTTTATTTTTTGCTTTTAATCCTTTAGACACATGAAAGAAGACACAAGTTATATTCCTCCAAATATTTTGTCTATATCCTCATTTTGCATCAACTGATACCATCAAATTAGCCTACTTGGATTATTCATACAACTGCATCAGTAATGATGTGGGACTCCAGCAGATAAGAATAATTGTTTCAAAAGTATGTTATAAACTTATCATAGAAGATTACTACCTCTCTGCTAGTATTAGATTTTAATATCTTATCAGCTGGGCTGAACAACTATCAAAGATGCAACGAAGGCAGTTGTGGCTGACTCCATCTTCTTTCACCCTTATCCCTCTTCTCTACTGCAGTTGGCATGGTTGCATAGTATCTGCCACTAACACTGTAGATCTTTTCTTTTCCTTGGGTGCTACAAATACATTGATTTACCACTGTAAAGTGAATGATACACTGGTAGTAAATGATGGTGTCATTTTAAAGTTAAAATTACAACCATATATTTCAATTTGATGTAAGATAGAATGGAAGCCTTTCTTGCACATGCTCAGGCACAAATATATATAGGCATACATTTACTCTGTTTCAAAATGGTATACATTAACTGTATAATTGCATTGCAATATTCCCACATAGATTTGCTGTGTTCCTGGCTCAAGATAATGCTAGATATTTAAATAATTAAATTCCTCATAATTTTTTAAAAATCTCCCTAATAGGCCTATATCATGATGATGACATTATAAGCATATTTCAAGCAAGAAATGGGAGCTTGGAGCAATGGTATTGTTCTTTGCAATGTCCAAAAGCAGATCTGTCCACCAGGTGGTGCTTTGTTTTGTAACAATGGGAGAGCACTCTTCAGAAGAGCTGGGGAAAGAGACTGTCATGTTGAAGGTAATGATAGGTTCCTTCTGCACTGCAGCTCACCCCAGCCCAGCCCAGTGCAGTCCAGAAGAAGTCAAGGGGAAAAAAGTGAGAGAATGGAAATACCCACAGAATTTTCCCCACAGAAACAGGATAAACGCTAAGTGAAAATTAGCAGAGAATATCTAGCTTTGCTTTTTACAGACAAAACCATTTCTCTCTTCAGGGAGCTTTCAGGTTGTTACAAGAAACCTGGCGCTGTCCTTATAAATACTGCATAGAATCACATGTTCTCTTGGAAAAGAGAGTAAAAGCAATGTTTTTGTTCCACAGACATCCTATCACATTAAAAGCTTTTGTTGAAGAGAAATAGTCAACGTGTGAATTTGCCATTCTTCTTCATCTTTCCTAATGAGTCTCAGCCTTTCCTCTTGTTGCTGCCTTATCAGTTCTGGGGCTATATTGGCTCACGTATCTGGGCCTGATCCCATTTCAGGTTGGCCTTCCTGCTTTGACTTACGTTTAGGGTGGGCACCTGCTTCTTTTCTGTTTCAGTCTGTTCAGCTGGAGAAACTGCCCTTTCTATTTGACCCACATTAGCATGTTTAGTATATGCTGTGGTATTGGGTCTGGTTTCATCAGCCAGCATGATGTCTAATTTCTGCAAGGGCAAAGCTCCTTTCCTTTAAGAGCCATGCTGGTGCAGTGATTAGAAAGTGATTAGAATGCATTGCTCACTCCAGGACTTCGATTCTGAATGAGTTAAAGTTGACTCAGCCTTCCATCCTTCCGAGGTCAGTAAAATGAGGGCTCATGAGGGCTCCGATTGTTGTGGGCAATATTCTGACTCTGTAAACCACTTAAAGAGGGCTGTAAAGCACTATGAAGCGGTATATAAGTCTATTGCCGTTGCCCTCTTTCAACGATTGTTTTTCATACATGATGTTCTGGATCACTGCATTTTCAGCCAGGGCACCATCAGCCCAAGGTGCAAGCTACTCTCAGGCAGCCTGCCCATTCATAGTGGTTAATTGAGAAATTTGTATTATGTTATTACCTAAAAGAGAATTTTAATGAAATATACTGTAGATATAACTTCAAGAAAATTGTCTGAGATGTATAAAGTTACTTCAAACTTATTGAAAATGGTCATTCATTCATTCATTCATTCATTCATTCAATCAATCAATCAATCAATCAATCTATTTATTTATTTATTTATTTATTTATTTATTTATTTATTTAATTGATTTTATATACCGCCCTATTCCCGAAGGACTCAGGGCGGTTTATTATGTGTGGTGGACTTGTAAAAAAAGTCTGAAATTTCTAGAGTCAAATACATATAATAATACAAAGAATTGTAAACTCAAAAGTCCTTTTTTTCAAAAGGAAACTGGACTTCTTCCAGAGGAAGAAGAAAATGTTTCACTTCTCATCCTAGGAGCTTCATCAGTTCTGATGGTGGGGAGAATGGAAGGATAGGTTCTCATAGGATGGGGGGAGGTGGAAGGATTACATTTCTTTGTAGTCATTTGGTCATTAGCATTCTCTGAGAGCTGTTGAGGCCACTTGGGGACCTGAATCAGGGTGCAATTGGTTGTTGAATTTTCTTGGAACTGCTGTAAGGGCTGCATTATAAACTGGAGATAGTGTCTTATTCCTCCTCCTCCCGTTGAGGAAGAGGTATTTAATTCTAACCCTCTTTCAAACCAATGGTCCTCTCTGTTATGTCGTGGGTTCTGGTGAGCAGGAATGAAGACACACGGTTGGGTACAGAGAAACTCATTCTTTATTTCTTGATGGAACTGTACTCAGGCTTGGGCTGCACCCAGACCCAATATATAGCCAAGCCCTATGGTAGCAGCCAATAAGATTGAACCCGCGCTTGCCGCCGTAGGCTGACCAATTGTAGGCCCGGAGATGGCCTGTTTGGGTTGCTGGAGAGCCGTTAGCTCTCCAGCAACGCATGTGGTGTGGTACCCAAAAGCCCAGTACATAACACCCCTCCCTCCTAAGATCAAGCTATAAACCCCTTAATAAACTCGACAACAGCCAAGACTTATGAATCACTCCCATAACTAAAATACAAAATAACAAAATAATAATAAAAAAATAATGCTTATGAATTCACGGTGGCTAGAATGACATTACGCGACCTTTACAGACGTGCCATTGCAGTAGAGACTACAAGAGATTAAACAATGTCTCAATGAACATGCTTACAGGCAGTTTCAATTTCTGTAGGTAGTGGTACAATTGTCACACACTATACATCACTTTATTTTACAATATAGTCTGTAAGATATGCTGGAGGTTTGTGTGGCCTGGAGGAACGCCTTGGAGTCCCTCTCACTTTGTGGTCTACCAGCTTACCCGGTGGGCTGGGTAGACCCATGTTCCCATGTGCTCCATCATCCAGGGGAATTTAAACACTCTGGCTGGCCTCACCAAGTTGGCCTACCCCAGAGTCAGTCTGTTTTACAGAGTAGGCACAGTGGTTGCTGAGATTCGGCTGGCTCGCCTGGTCAGGGGTTCCATGTTGCACTTCTGAGCTTCCAGGTCCTTCCTCGGAATCAACTTCTGCTGAGAAGGGGAAACCCTGGTGGTTCTGGTGTGGGCTGGCTTGGGTGCCAGTTTGAGGACTTCGGGAGGGACTTATGCCACAGTCCTCTCTTAGTGACCGTTCGGGAAACCTCTTTCTAAGCTGGTCAATGTGTCTTCTGACCAGTCGCCCTCCCTCCAACCTCACTTCGTAAGATAGGGGTCCAGATGCCTTGGTCACCTGACCAGGAACCCATAAATTCCCTGGCCCATAGTTTCTGGCCCAAACCCAATCACCCATTTGCAGCCCCCTAGGGGGTTTTGGTCTAGAGCCTTCTGATACCACTCTGTCTGGATGCAACCTGTCCAGTTTAGTAATTAAACGTCTTCCCCAACGAAGCTCAGCAGGACTTTTACCTGTAGCAGTGCAGGGCGTAGAATGCTGGCAGAGCAAAAAATCTGCCAATCTGTGATGCCAGTCACCTGTGATTATACGTTTGAGTGCCTCCTTTGTTGTCCTCACCCTGCGTTTGGCTTGTCCATTCGAAGGATGAAACGGTGCAGACGTAGCATGTCTGATGAGGTTAGCTCTAAGAAAAGCCTGAAACTCAGCAGCAGTGAATTGAGCCCCATTATCAGAAACTAAAACGTCGGGCAACCCATGTGTTGCAAAGAGTTTTCTCAGCACCTGGATGGTCCTAGCAGTAGTCATATTAGGAACTGCAACTACTTCCTATCCACTACAGTTAGGAAAAGTTGTCCTTGAAAAGGCCCAGCGTAGTCTATGTGAACCCTGGACCAGGGTGTGTTGTTTCTTCCCATCTGTGAACTGGGGCCTGAGGCATTTCAGGCCATAGGTTGCTGGCAAGTATAGCAACCATGAACTTGATCCTCTACAGCCTTATCCAGGCCAGGCCACCAAAGGTAGCTTCTAGCTAAGGCTTTCATCCTTACAATGCCCGGATGGCCTTCGTGTAGAGTGTAAGACTGTCCCTCAATGAAGTGGGGATAATGACTCTGTTGCCCCATAAAATGCAGCCCTTCTGCGCAGACAACTCATGTCTCCTGACAAGATAACTTTGAAATTCAGAGCCTGGACTTTTTTCCAACCAGCCCGTGTATACCCATGACAACACTCTGCTCAGAATTTTATCTGTGGCAGTTTCAGCAGCAATATCCCCTGAGTGGAGGGGAAACTCAGGCAAGTCCTGAATGGACAATATTTTAGCAGCAGGAGCTGGATCAGGATCCATTAGTGGCAGTGGTAGTCTGCTGAGGGCATCCGCATGGCCCATTTCCTTCCCTGGTTTATGAATTAAGTTAAAATTGTATGCAGACAAAAATATAGACCACCTCAGCATTCTTGGAGATAGTATGTGGGGAGTTTGTTTGTCTGTTGTGAACAACGCCAAAAGGGGTTTGTGGTCAATGTAGACAGTGAAATCCCTGCTATATAAATAATCATGAAATTTCTTAACTCCAGCCACTATGGCCAAGGCTTCTTTATCAATCTGTGCATAATTGCGCTCAGCAGAGGATAAGGTCCTAGAATAAAACGCAATAGGAATCTGTTTCCCATTTTTCTCTATGTGGCTTAAGACTGCCCCCACCCCATAGGGAGATGCATCACATGCAAGTCATACAGGTTTAGACTCTATGTAATGAGTTACAGTGGACTTTCCTGATAGAAGGGCTTTCAAATCCTAGAAACTTTTTTCATGTAAGTTAGTCCACTTCCAAGGGGCTTTTTTATCAAGCAGCCTGTGGAGGGGCTCTGCTATCACAGCCTTATGAGGTGGGAATGTGTGATAAAAATTTAGGAGGCCCAAAAATGCTTCCAGCTCTCCCTTTGATCTAGGCCTTGGAGCCATTTTGATGGCCTTCACTTTTGAATCAGCGGGGTGAATTCCATTAGCATCGATACGGAACCCCAAGAATTCCGTTGATGAGACCCCAATACTACATTTGTTTTTCTTTAATGGCCCACATCACGGAGCCTCTGCAAAACAGCCCTGAGCCTATTGGCCAACACTTCTGGGGATTCCCCGGCTATGAGAACATCATCAAAATAGGGGCAGACACTCTGAATACCCTTAAGAATGCGTTCCATAATCCCTTGGAAAATACCCGGTGCAACACTGACACCAAACTGCAAGCGCTTGACTTTGAATGCCCCTCTGTGAGTCACTATTGTTTGAGCCGCGGCTGTGGCCTCGTCAACCGGCTATTGCTGATACGCCTGCACTAAATCAAGTTTAGCAAAAATGGTTGCCCCTTGCAAAGAGGCTAAAATGTGGCTGGCTACAGGAACCGGATAAGCGTGACTTCCGGATGGTAAGGCGTCGCCGGAGGCAGCCATTCTTAGGCTGTCAGCCCCGCAGCTCCATAGAGCCGCCGAAAACAGTGCCGATCAGCTGTTTTGGTGGCTCGGAAGCCCCCTCCTCGGGAGAAGAGGAGGGGGTGAGCGCCCAGGTAGGAGTAGAGCTCTCCGGGGCCGCCAGAACTTAAAGTTTTGGTGGCTGAAGGATTGAGCCCCCCCCCCCCGAAGCCTGGGCATGCTCCGGACTGCGAGGCGCTTCTGCTCCGGGCTTTTTGGAGCAGAACAAGGCGTCCGCAACCATCCCTGCTAGCAAGAAAGAACTTTGGAGAACGAGGATGCAGGCAGAGCGATACAGGAGATTCAGGTGAAAGTGGTTTTTTGATCTTTAACTCAATGGACTTTGCTGAGCTTGAATGTGGAAGTGCGTAGCAGACAATAGTGGGTGAAAATGGCGGCTACATCTCCTAAAGTTCCTGCTCTGGTGCAGCAGTCTTTGTTGCAAGCCTTATTGCCCCCTGCACCCGTATTTGCACCAGCCCTTACAGTTAAAGATTTGCAGAATGTGATGCAAGAGATTATGGAAAAGCAATTGCAACAATTTGCTGAGATAATGGATAAAAAGCTGGAGGAGAAGTTAACAGAAAAACTAGCTGAGGTTATGGATGAAAAGATTACAGAGAAACTAACAGAAATAAGAGCAGACATTTTATCTGCATTTCAAGGCATGGCTATATGTATTGAGAATTTGGATGAAAGAGTGGAAGATCTCAGTCAAAATAATACTAGATTAGAAGTAAAAATGACAGAAACCGAAAATGTGGTGGAGAAAATTGATTATGATTTGACTTTGGTACAGTATTATCAGATGGAGTTTGCCGTGAGAATCAGAGGCTTAAAAGAAGATTCTAAAGAAAATTTGAAGAAAATAGTTTCTGAGGCTCTGGAAGGGGTGCTGGGGCGACCAGCAGATGAAATAATGGAAGATATAGATAAAATTTTCCGTGTTAATTCGTGGATTGCAAGACAAAGGAAATTACCCAGAGATGTGGTGGTTTACTTTACAAAGAGAGCGATTAGAAATGAGGTTATTCAAGCCTCCTACAATACTGAATTTGTAATTGCTGAGCAAGAAGTCTTGATTTTAAAAGAGATCCCTCCAAGAATTTTAAGTAGAAGGAAGGAATTTGCTTTTTTGACACAAGAATTAAGACGACGTGATAGTAAGTTCAGATGGGAGATACCAGTGGGTATGGTGGTGACCTATGAAAGTATGAGGCTTCGTCTTACTAAGGTGATACAGGCACATGATTTTTATAGTAATGTTTTAAAAGCAGCCCCCATACCACTTTTGGAATCTACAAAGAAGAAAGGTCAGGGAGAGTCTCAACGACACAGAGAGAATCTACAAGGTGCTGAAGGAACAATGCAGACAGATGAGAAAGTTACAGGAGTGGATCAAATTTCAGTGTCACCGGAGGAGGCCAGAAATTGGAGGAGGCGTGCTGCTTCTAGACGAATGAGACGAGCCTGAAGGTCTAGTTGTAGAACTGAAGGAGATAATAATGCAATAAGGATCATAAAAGGTGGTTTTAGAAGAGTAAACGGGAATTGAAATTGTTAAAAGGGTTAAATATTTGGGGATATATTTTTCACCCTCAAATGTAGAGTTATATAAAATAATTATGTTTTGTAATATTTTATGTTGTTTTAATTTTAAGATAATTATGAAAACTTAATTGGGAAGAATTGTAGTAGTGCTTACTGAAATTTTGAAGGTCATGATTTGCTATTTGGTTGGTATGTATATCTATTGTGTTATAAGAAGGTGGATAATGTGTTTAAGGTATATATTTTATGATATGCTCTGTTGCGAGTTTGGGAAAAAGTATAGATGAGAGTTAACTTGTAAGCTACTTTTATGGGCAATAATGAAACGTAATAGAAAATATAAAAATGATGTGATTACATATAAAAAAAAATTTAAGTTTGGAAAGTAATGTATGGTACTTGAAGCTGTATAATACATTAAGAGAAGGAAAGATTGTATAAACTTGGTTTTAGTATGGAAAATTAAAGACCAGGTGGAAAGAAGAATAGAAAATTGTTTTTTTAATGATTGATGTAAATTTGTTTTGTCTGTAATTGTTTTTATTGGGCACTTTTATTGATACTATTGTTGTGGATATCAAGCGGATGTTGAATTTAACTACGGCAGTAAGACTTTTAGTGCAATATTGGAAGAAGGAAGAACTGCCGATTATAGAAGAATGGACTGTAAAAGTTCCCAACTTGGAGGATATGGCAAAGACTTTAGTGTACTTGAAAGACTATTTGCAACAGAGAGATACTGTGGAGTAAATATGGGACTAAAAAGTATTATCCAGCATTTGAATAATTATTGATGTGATATTTATACTGTTTGGAGTTAATTTATATGAGTTAAAGTGCGATAGTTTTAATAGTTTATGATTGTTTGCATAAGGTAGATTATGATTGTTTGTATTCTTATACCCTGTATTTAGCTCTGGGAAGTCAGGGAGGGGGGAGGGGGAAGGGAGGGAGGGGTTGGGGAGGGTTGGGGAGTGGGAAGGGGGTGGGGTAGAGGGGAGGGGGTTGGGAGGGGTTTTGTTTTGTTTTGTTAAAGATAAAATGTACTGTAAAACTTTTTAATAAAAAAAAAGGAACCGGATAAGCGTGTTGGTTAAGGGACTTATTTAATGTGCATTTATAATCTGCGCAAATGCGAACTTCCCCGTTGGATTTCAAGGGGGTGACAATAGGAGTTTCCCACTCCCCCCCATAAACATGTTGTAATATGTCCTGTTCTATTAACTTATCGCTTTCAGAATCGATTTTGGGCTTTAGGGCAAAGGGGACCCTGCAAGGCTTAATCCTAATTGGCACAACATTAGGATCTAACTTAAATGAAATTGGCGGGCCAGTGTACGTTCCCAGGGTTGACTCAAAAACATCCGCATATTCCTCACAAACAGTCATGAGGTCTACTGTTTGTGTACGATTAATGCCTGTAATTTGAATGCCTAAAGCATCAAACCAATCAAGTCCAATAAGACTCGTTCTTTGGCCCTCTACTACTACGACATCCAGGTGCCCCCAAAACCCTTTAAATTTTACCAATAATGTGGCTTCACCCTTAACTTTAACGTGAGCGTTCTGAAAATCTGTTAAAATAATATCTGAGGGCCTTAGTTTAGCCCAGTGGTTACTGTACCTACAAACAAAGTTGAATGTGTCTTGCGAAAATGATTGATACTGCCGAGCCGGAGTCCAACTCCATCTTACATGGAACTCCTTGTAGCTCTATCGAGAGCTTGAATTTAGGCTTGAGGGGACGACGAGCCCCAGTGCGGCAAACGCTCCTCTGACTTCTGAAGAACCCCACACTAACTGGACCCTGGGCCCCAGTACCTCTCCTAGTCGGTTCCTCCAACTGGTGTTTGGGTGGCCTGTCTCTCTGGTGGGCTCTTCAAACCACCACGATGTGGCCGGTCCTTCCGCGAGCTCTACATGTGGCCAAGCGAAATCTGCATCTGGCGTGAAGATGGTTGCCTCCGCACCCCTTACATCTTGGTAAGAGAACTGCCTTGTAATCGTTGTCTCAGTGGTTTCCGCGGTTTTGCGCGTTTGGTTGCCTCTGGAGCTTGTTGATTTCGGGTTCTTCATCTTCTGACAATTCTCCGATGCATCTGGTGACCTCAAGATGGACGGAATCTTCAGCCCTTGAAGGTTTGGTGGGCTGCACTGTCTGTACTGCACCCCCGGCGGCTTTGTCAGCCATGACCTCGTCCTATGCCTCGGAGAATGTGAGATCTAGCAAACAGTCTCTGCTGAAGGGTTCTGTCTCGAAGGCCACAGATGAGTCAGTCTTTCAGTCGTTCCTCTAAGTTTGAGAATTTGCAAAGGTGTGCAGCCTGCCTTAGGCCCACGATAAGCTCTGAAGCTGTCTCACCGGATAACTGCACTCTTCGGTCGAACTTAAGCGCCATGCCATCTCTGACATCTTGGGCTGAAAATGTCCAGTCAGCTTCTTCTTAATGTCTGCAAATGATACTGCTTCGATGGGCGTCAGCACAAAAAGGGGTTCTGCTAGGTCGAAGACTGCTGGTCCACACATACACAGCAACGTGGCGGCTTTTAGACCTTCCTCTGCAATTTGGTTTGCCCACAGGTAGTTCTCCACTTGCGAGAGGTAAGACGGCCATTCTTCTGGATCTTTTACGTCGAACTCTCTGAGCTTGCCGATCTTTGGCATCTTTCCTCAATTCCTGCGTTCTTGGATCCTGCTTCTTGGGCTCAGGGAATGGGTCCACTGAGCACGCGGCCGCTAGTGTAGCTTAACTAGCCAGCCTGGGGGGGGGGGGAAATGCCTCTTCCCTCCAGCGTGTATTGCCGTCCCCTCAATAACTTCAGCTCTTTTAAACAGTGAAGCAGGATCCCACCTTCATCGCCACTGTTATGTCATGGGTTCTGGTGAGCAGGAATGAAGACACACAGTTGGGTACAGAGAAACTCATTCTTTATTTCTTGATGGAACTGTACTCAGGCTTGGGCTGCACCCAGACCCAATATATAGCCAAGCCCTATGGTAGCAGCCAATAAGATTGAACCCACGCTTGCCGCCTTAGGCTGACCAATTGCAGGCCCAGAGACGGCCTGTCTGGGTTGCTGGAGAGCCGTTAGCTCTCCAGCAACGCACGTGGTGTGGTATCCAAAAGCCCAGTACATAACACTCTCTATCCAAAATGTGGTCTTTGCTGTCTTCAAAAGTGTTTTTCAAATGCAGATGGACTGCTGAATCTTGTCCTGATGGATTTGATCTTCTGTGTTGTGCCACGTGCTTGTGAATTGGTTGTTTTGTTTCATCAATGTACAGATCTGCATACTTATCCCTGATATATTAATTGTATATATCACACTGCTCAGTTTGTGTCTGGATATTTTATCCTTGGGTTGGACAAGCTTCTGCCTTAGTGTATTCCTGGCTTTAAAGTGAACATATATGTTGTGTTGAACTGAACATGTGAACATGTATGTTGTATTGAATGTTGTGTTGAACTGAAACCAGAACACAACAACATGGAAAACATGAAATCAGAACTTTTCTTGCTAGAATTAATTGACAGTCAAGTAGAAAAGAGCCATGGAAGATTATTTTTATATATAATTACTGCTACAAGACTATTACATGCACGAAAATAGAAATGCTCTGAAATACCCACAGCAAAGGGATGGCTGGTGAAGACAGAATTAGTGGAGATGGTAAATTTAACTTTTTTGATTAAAGATCAATAATTATATTTATCAATAACTGGAAAATCCTTATATACATTTTAATGAAAAAAGAAAAAAATGACTTATGGGTTTGAGGATCGGTATGGGTGGACTATGGCAAGAAGGAAATTATAATGTAACATTAGATAGAGAGTAAAATATAAGTTCATTTATAACTTAAAAAGATTGAAGCTGCTTTTTAATATATTTTTTCAATTTCTTTTTCTATTTTCTTTGTTTCAAATATTTGTACTGTTTTTATCTTGTTAAAATTATTTAATAAAAATTAAACACATATGTGGAGAGAGAGAGAGAGAGAGAGAGAGAACGCACACACGTATATGCTTGGAAAGCAAGTAAGAGATGTTTTACCCCATTGCTATTTCACATTTAATCTGTGAAGCTAAAATAGTGACAGGCCAAGTCTACTGGAGAGCCCCAGATAAGCGCAGCCATCTGAGCCCTGGTCTCTTTGCCCCAAACCCAACACACTGTTGTTCAAAGCAACAAATTGTGGGCAAAATATGTACAGATAGACAAGAAAAGAGACAAAGCAGCATATCACAGCAAGTAGCAACACTCTTTCACTAGGCTTACCTCAGAATGTATGTTAGGCACTGACCCAGTAAGCCCATTTTCTGTGATGGCGCTGTTGGAGCTATTTGGGGAACTTGGGCCAGATCCAGGAGCACTGCTGCACATTGAAGACACTGCAATGAAAGGGAGGAAATTGTCACCATGTTAGTTTTCCACTGAATTAAGAGGCTCTTGTGCCCGAGTAGGCTTTTGAAAATTTCCCTTTTTATTTTGAAGCAGAATCAAGTTTCAATTCACATGGTAGCAAAGAAATATTGGAAAAATATATGTTAAAAAGATAAAATTCAGTTGTTGGTGTGGTTTTCCTTTCTAACAGAACAAAGCACCAAAGAATGTTAACATGCAATAAAGGAATATCATGTTACAGAACATACAATTTACACAAGCTGCATAAAAAAATCCCTAGCATTTCCATGTTTTTAGTTCACAGGGCTATTAACTGAACAGCTGTCTCAACTGTCTCACTTATTCCAAACGATATTTGCTCAGTCTTCTTTTATAAGATTTACTGAAATGAAAGGATATCATTATAGAATTTCAGTGATTAATGATTCCCAATTTTCCCTGAATACGTATACATTTGGTTGAAGATATTCTTAGTTTCTTTCTAACAGTTTTCAATGAACTGGTGAGGAAATAGTTCTTTTCACTAATAATTGAGAAGCTTGCAGGTAGCTATTTACCAGATAGTTTCCTGAAACCATATCAATCTGTAAACTGACTATTGCTTCCCTTTGTGATTTTCTAATCAAAATGTTATTTCCTTGTTTTATCAGAATTGATAAAAAGAGAAGGATGCAAGGCATGATTCCACCACACAGAAAGGAAGGCTCCTAGCTTTGTCTTTGACAATTCAAATTCATCTTTCTATTCATCTTCCTTCTCATGAGAAGGAAGGACTCACTGGAGAAGAGCCTAATGCTGGGAAAGATTGAGGGCACTAGAAGAAGGGGACGACAGAGAATGAGGTGGCTGGATGGAGTCACTGAAGCAGTAGGCGTGAGCTTAAATGGACTCCAGAAGATGGTAGAAAACAGGAAGGCCTGGAGGAACGTTGTCCATAGGGTCGCGATGGGTCGGACACGACTTCGCAGCTAACAACAATAACAATATTAATTATAAATACAGAAGTGAAACAAAGAGAACTCTAGTTTCCAAGAAGGAGCCTCAGGTTGCTAAGAGCTCAAATGTCAATTTTCTATACTCCCCCTTTTCCCAATTAAAATAAAAATTTCTTCAGTGTTCTTCTATAACTTAAATGGCCACCCAATAAATGGCCAAGTTAAATGGCCACCCAATAAATTACTACTATTAACATTATCAGTGAAACATCTAAAATGAATGCATCACATATATATTTATTTATTCCTGAGCTTTTTCAATCTGCTCTTAGGTTCACCAAATCTCTCCTCTTAGATTGTAATATATTTAAGAAGTCTTTGAATAATTATCACTTTATTGATAATGTTATCATACTATTGGGTCAAGATTAAACTAAAAATATTCCGACATTTCTTCCTCTTTCATGTTTTTTAAAAAGAAACGCTATAATTCTCATAACATTCATATTCTCTGGCCTGAGTTATTGTGCTCCCTTTTCACTAGATTTCTAGTCATATACAAATTCATGATGCAATAATATATAAGTAATAAAATTTATTTAGTATTAGTTAGTGCTATTAGTTATTTAGTATTAGTTAGTGCTATGTTGGAATTTGATAGCAAGTTTGTCAGGGAGACCAAGGACTGGATGCATGACACAGTACAGGAATTTAGCCATGGTTAATATGATTTCAAATTTGTTTTTGAGCCTCATTAATATCTCTAATATACCTGTAGAAATCTATAAAGTGAAAAATAAAATAAAAATGGCAGAAAAATAAACTGGAACTAGCCAAACGAACAAAAAATATTGTAATTATTTCAATAATTAATTCAAATTTGATTCTAGCTTTCTCACCAATTAATGTTTAAAATAAAAACATGGTTTCATGTGATCTCAACATAATTTGAGCAGAGTGCTCTCAGCTAAGCTATCACAGATCAATGAATGTAGTTTAAAACAGAAAGCTCCATCTTTCAAGCAGAAAAGAGAGAGGAAAGTGAGGGAAAATTATACAGGGCTCTCTATAGATTTTTCTTTAGGAAAACATGGCTTTACAATTACATTTCGACAAATGATGGGTTTTATCTGTTTTGCCAAATTTCTTCCTTCAATTGCAATGTTTTGATTCTACTATCCTGTTTCATCAACCACTTTGTAGCACACAGAGTATACCAGTATATACTTTTAATTTTTAATCAGTTTTTTCTCTCCCTTCTTGATATACTCAGGGAGAGGACTGAGGAATGAAATGTTTCATCCACTTTTTTTTAAAAAAGCAAATGATACTTGAACGTAGCTGGGCTAACGTCCTCTCTTACCTGTGATTTCAATTGCTCGTTTTTTGAAGGTGCTGATAACTGTCCCATCTTTCCTCCGCAGCAGAGGACTGCTTCTTCTCTCTGCCACTTTCTGTTTTAATCGTGAGCGCACTTTTAAATTGGGTTCTGAGGCTGAAAGGAAGAGGCAGGCAAGAATGAAAATTAAGGTGGTCAGTATTCAACTGAAATGGACAGACTTAGGCAAGGAAGCAAATTGTGGCAAGGAGAAGCTAACTGCATCTACATTTATCAGATCAATCATATTGCTTCAAGAAAGACTGAGCTTTTATAAATATATTTATTCTGCATTTCTGAAACATAACAATAAAACACTCAGTCCCAATACAATGTCTTCTAGTTCTACCAAATGCCAGCCAGGACAGTTAAATGTCAAAGCCCATGATATTTGGACTCAGGATGACTCCATTAAGAAATAATAGAATCTGAGCAAAAGACATATTCTTCTTTTTTAGCAACACAGATATCCAGCACTGATAGGGCCTCTGTAGGTAGATGCAGCTTATTTTCACTTATCTATCCTCTTCTGCCTGATAAAACCCTCCGCCTCCACCCAGGATGCCAATTTAGATTAATTTGCTCCTTGAAATCTGGAAGATATTCTACATAGACAACCTTTTTCTATTCAGCTTCTACGTCTTTATAAAAGCGTAAGTGGAGTCCTGCTGGATCAAGCTTATGATCCATTTAGTCCATCCATAGCTATGCAGACGCAATCATAAACAAAGACAGAATTGTTGACTTCCCCTAGTGCTAGCAGATGTCTGGGATTAAGGAAGTAGTAAATAGCTACTAGGACTAGTAGCCACGGGGACTAGCAGCCATGGATAGCTGCTGATCTTTCATAAATTTGTTCAGTCCCCTTTGAAAACTTATCATCTGATAGCTGCAAATTCCATGGTTTCACTAAACACCATTTCTATATGTCCTTTGAAAGTATATATTCAATCAGACAATGGCAAATAGACTACTACCTTTTGTTCAGATCCTATCATTTTAGAGACTGTAACACAGAAATTGGCCAGTTTCTCTGCATTACCTTTTGAAGAACCCAATTCTTTCAAACTATATATTTTTTATTTGTAACCAAGAAGTTGACAAGGTTTGAATAACCAAAAATACACCTAACAGACTGGAGGTAGGGAGAACAATGGGGAGAACCACTTGATATAATTAATAGCTCCTCCAGTCAAAAAGTTGAAGAGGTGATGAACAAGATTCTTTACTGACTTAAGTCCTTAGATACATGCTGCCAGTCACTAAGTTAGGAAGACAAACAGTCAGACTTGGCATAAGGCAACTTCCTATGTTCCTAAAATTTCCTGATTTCACATAGCTGCTGGGCTGCTTTTTTCCCCCATGTAGTTTGACTGTAAAAAAAAGTTTTTACAAAAGCCAGCTGAGCTGTTATACAATTAGCATCTAAACAGCTGATTTCTTGCAAGGGAGCAATGATTGCATCTAAAAATAGACTGTTTTGTGAAGCCAGTCTTCATAGTACATTTATCCAGTGCTCTACTGTAAATTTAGAATTCATGTCATAATATTTTAGCAGAATGAGGATTTAGTATGTGAGCTTGATTTTCAGTCAGAAGTTGGGTTTTTCACATTGTAAATGCATTATTTTATAACATACTTGTAATTAATATTCCTTTCTAATTTGTAATCTGATTTAATCAGATTAAATCAATTTTTCTTTCCTTTGGTCTGTCAGCACTAGCCACTGTCTTTACAAGTACATTTAAGTTGCAGAAAAGCCATGCAAACTGACCCCTTTTGTTTATTCTTCAACTATAGATCTTTACTAACCAGTTTTCCGGAGTGGAAAGTCATCTCTGCTATCATAAGTGCCAAGTAAAGGTAGTTTGCAAGAGGCTGGTGTTCCCGGGCTGCCTGTCTGGGGAGGGGAACTCTGGTCCAATGAGGTATGATGAGCCCCCCTGCACAAATCAGAAAAAATATGTCCAGATTTATTAAGAAAATTTATATAGCTGCCCAACTCACTTTGATGACTCTGGGTAGCTTACAAAGAAAAACCAATAATTCCACAGTCATCAAGATTTAAATCAAGATAGTTATGCTTGTACACTAATTAGCATACAAGTAGTCCTCGCTTACTAACTGCTTCGTTTAGCAAACATGCAAACTTCCAACAGTGTAAAAAAACAGCTTTGTAATCAATCTTCAAATTTATGAGTTGCAGCACCCCACAATCACATGGTCATCATTTGTGCACTTTGCAACAGAAATAATGAAGAATGTGGAAGTAAAATTATAAGCCAGTCAATGATCGTCTACATAGTGACCATTGCACTTAGCAACGGAATTACTCATACAATTTTGGTAGCTAAGCAAAGACTACCTCTGCTTCTTCCGAAAGTATCCTTCTGCTTTCTCCATTCGTATTGGATTGCATTTTTACTTTATAGTTACTTGGCATTTCTTTAAATTTCATTGAATGAAAACGGCAACCAGAGTATATTCAGTAGTCAAAGGCCACTCGTACAGATGGATTCAGTTATCATTCATTTCTTGTTTTTTCTGTACAGCCTGAAATTCTTCTACCTTTCCATTCAGCTTTGGTGACATTTTTTTTTAATCCCATTTATATCCCGCCCTTCTCCGAAGACTCAGGGCGGCTTACAATCTAAGAAGCACAAATCAATGTGCTTAGCAATAGCCTGTAATACCAGAAAGCTACCAGTATGAGATGAAAATGGTACCATGATTCTTAAATTTGTAAAGAATGAAGGAAAAAGGAAGATTGGAAGGAAGATCACAGTAATCTTTATCTTCTCCTTTTCCCCTTTTGGCTGGAGAATGATCACTGATTTAGTATAGTAATACTGATCTTCAACCCAAAATTTAACTGGTTATTTGATCAATATTAATACCATTTCATCGAGCAACATATTGTATCCATTTGTCATTAAAGCTTAGACCACTATACCAAATTCAGTCTTCTGTATGGCCTTTTCTGTAAAGCAGAAATTCAAAGAAAAAATTCTGATAGCTACTTGATAGTAGAAGCATGAAAATAAGTATAGGCTTAACTGGGTAAGACTGAAAAGATTTAGTGATATTTCCAGTAAAACTGCTCGTTTCCTTGAGAAATGGATTTGACCAGATGCTATACAAATTAGACAAAGATGTACTATTGTTATGAACAGAAAAGGAAGGAGAAACTGTCTCACGCTTCCAGTTCCCCCACGATTCATTATCCAAAAATAGAATTTGCTTTTGCATGCACAGACACAAACATATACACACACAGAAACACACAAGCTGGCATACTGGTGAGGGAACTGTGAAATTGCTATTTTGAGCAAAATGAATGAATGAATTACTTCCCACCATAATATAATTATGTAAATATAATTATTGCTGAAGATTTAAATTTAGAGAAAATTGAGTCCCTGAAAATGAAGACATATTCCTATTGTTCCTATTGCTGGATATACAGGAGCAAATATCAGTTGCACACTGGCTGTATAGATCTTGCATGTTTGTGACTGAAGTATTTATTCCATAACTGAAACTCAACTCTGTGCACAGCCTGTCCTAAATCACTTAGACTTAGATGAAAATCCTAGAGTAGGGTTTCTCAATCTTGGCAACATTAACATATGTGGATTTCAGCTTCCAGAATTCCATAGCCAGCATGCTTAAAGTTAAGGTTGCCAAGGTTGAGAAACCCTGTCCTAAAGATAAAGGAAAGACTTACCAGCATTTGGGATGCTGGGAGAGGGAATGATTCAAGCCACCCACTGTAGTTGGCTCTTTTGACTTGCTGAGAAGGAACTCTTGAAGTTTCAGCTTCACTTCAGTGCTTGCAATAGCACCTTTAAAAATTATAGAAAAACACTGGTAGAAAACATTAAAGGCAAGTTGAGATGTTATCTCCCTTCTCTAACCTGGGGCTATGCAAATATGCAACCTTCAATTCTCACAAGTATGCCAGTGAAATGTGTTCAGGGACACTACTTTTCTCATCTTGTATTCAAGGCTAACAACCTATTTTTAAAACCCAGCATCAATCCAGCTTACAAAAGGCGAAAAAATCCACTTTTCCTAAGCACACTGGCAAGAATTTTAAACACATCATCCTTCACATATTCCTGAAGAATTCCATCACAGAGCTACATTTACCGAAATTTTTTAATCATTCTTTATTCATTTATTATGAGGTGGAGGTTACAGCATCAATTGAAGAGCCAAGCCAGACACAGTATAACATCCAAAAATGCCTCAAATTTTATTTCTTTAAACATGTTATACAATCCCAAATCAGGGCATGTCCCCTGAGGTTTGCCACTGAAATCTCTCAATTCAACCCATCCCCATGTTGCTGTTGACACAGATAACTGTTGGTAAGCTGTAAAGAGCCTAGTCATGCTGGAGAAAAGTGGTAGATCTGTCCATCCAGTGTGGGGAAAAAATTGTATATGTACAGAAATGAATTTATGTATGGTACTATACCTGCCTGCTTCAATGCAACATTGACTACATGTAGAACCATGGGTGCTCAACTCACCATACATTGCCTCATTTAATCTTCAAAGGGAAAATGATTGCTCATCTTTGTTCAAAAAATAACTCCCAAAGTTTGCAGATTTATGAAGAATCTGAAAATTAATTTGCAAAGATTCTCCATTTAAATATATATATATATATATATTTAAATTCTACAATCTGAAAGGAAGCGCCATGAAAAAGAAGTCTAACCTTGGGTTGAAAGCCAAATTCAACAATTTATTTACATCTTTACATTGCCAATATACTTGTGAGGACAATTTTAATTATTTGAGTGGGTTTAGGTCCATGCAGATTGTTTTCAAATATGCTTTTCTATATGATATTTTGGGAATAGGAGAATATAATCCTCTAACACTCTCTAGTTGTTTCTTCCAGTCCTTGAAATACAAACAGGATATCATTCCAATAAATGCAGTGCAATGCAATTAAAACTTATTACTTTCTTTGCTCTTCTCCTTGTTGCGTAAGATGAGTAACTGCTGCTCCAGACGCTGCTTCTCCAGCTCTTCTTGTCGCTGTTGTTCTCGTTTACGCTGTTGCTCTAGTTCTTGTTGACGCTTTGCTGCCAACATCTCCTGCTGTTGCTACAAAAGAACAGGGAGAAAGTCAACACCACCAAAGGCAATTATGTATGTGCTTGAGCTTACATTATACATAGATGTCACATATAAAATCCAGACATACATTTTCAGGTCACTGTGTGCTGTATTTCAAATACAGATTATAACATCAAAGCAGGAAAAAGTGAATTAAGATTGTCTTCACCCATTCCAGTAATTGTTGCTTTATAGAACTTCTGAGTGATAGGAAAGTTATAAGGTTCTTTCTACAGGATTTTAGCCATCTAGAAGTTTCCACTAATAAAACTACCATGGAACTCCTATTTCCATATAAAAAACAGTTAATCATCTGAGATCCTGCCTCCTGCTTCTCTAACATTTGAAATATGATAAAAGATTATGCAAAAAAAAATAGTAATGCTAGTATATGTACAGAAGCAATATCCTTCAAGAGGTCCATGTTTGCTTTTACACTGCTTTTGCAGAGCATATTTGCATTCTGTAGTAATTCAGATTTCTCTTTATCTTATTGGCTGATGGTTTCTCTGTTGTTCTCATCTAATGTTTTATAGCCTGTCAGCTGTTGCAACCTTTTTTTATAGGAATTATGCTTCCTTATTATTTTTGTGATTAGCTCTCTTACTAGGCAAAAATCAAGCTTGGGCTCTGTATGCCTATGCTGTCCACAATGTAAATTTTTCATTTGTGTATTTATGCTTATGTAACGTATTTCTACCAAAGCCCATGCCTTCCTCTTTCCATTCCCTAATCTGTTCTTTCCTTGTCTGCATAAAATCTGTTGTCACCATTTAATTGTATTATGGTAACACCACAAATATAAACTTAGGTTTGATAAATACGGACACCAAAAGCATTCTAAAAATATATCTTTAAAAGTCAGAAACTTCAATTGGATAACAAACTAACATTATTTCCCAGACTTTCATTTATTTTACGGGTAGCTGCAAAAAGGGTGATGGAAATAGAAATGAACACAAACATCATCCCTGAAAACTACTTGCCATCCTAGGTTCTATTGTCTATAGTACTTATACCTTCAGAAGAAAATAGCAAAATCAAGAAGAAAGGATTTTTGTAGGGGGATGTGATGTAGAATGATATTGGAAAATAAAAGCACCTGGCCATATTTGGCCTCTTTATAAGTAGCTTCTGGTCTTGATATTATTTAGATAGGAGATTACCATCAAATTCCAGCACTTCTGGCTGAACTAGGAAGTTATTGTGAATAGCCCAGAATAGCTTAAGGTGGACACACATATAACATTATAAATAAATAGGAAGTTGAAAAATAATCCAAAGACGGCAATGCAAACCATTTCTACAGTATCTCCTCCCCTCCAAAAAACAAACAAAACAAAACCCCTGCATGAAGAATTGTGAAGATACCATATGTTGGACTCAGCTAATCTCAATGTACACATAGTTGTACTTTGACAATAAAGGTACATTCATTATAATATAAACAAAGATCCCTTTTTCTACTTCTGATTTTTATCCCCAATAATTATTATTTCTGAAAACAGAAAGGATATAGAGAAAATCCTGCTGAAAACTTCCAGGTCTATGAAAGAACTTGGTATGCATAATTCAAAATGAAGATGTATCACTGTAAATGAGGACTATAAACTATGGATTTAACTAAATATTTTTAAGCAAAAGTCATAAATAAATAAAAATTGGAATAAGGAAGTTTGGGATAATAGTTAAGATAAAAAGCTGCAAAATTCTGATTTAAACACTGGCTAATAGCATTTATATGTACTACAATTTGTAAAACAAAAATGTTCATATAAAAAAAATCCTGATCATTAAATGCAACATTATGTTCAGATATAACACTGAATTGTTACTACTGAATGAACCTACTCTCACATATTCTGACAAGCCTGTTATTAGTTGTCACTCGTTTATTTGATTCATACACATATCAAGTGATAACATAGCTTATAATCTAATATATGAACCCACCCAGTTTATTTGAACAAGCCAGAATCATGAAGTACAGTTTTATCCCAGTTCAAATATAAAAACAAGTTTATTGAAAACTAGGAACAATTTCCTCTTCATAATCACAATGGAAGGTAGCTGAAAAGACATACAAGTTTTTCAGCCTTACCTGGGCTCATTGTATTAATCTGAAGTTCAGAATTAAATATGAATGAGTCCAGTGTAAGTAAAGCTTGATTAGGCTGCAAGCTATTAAAATAAGGGACATGGTAGTCTGTTCCTTGAAGTGCCTTTAAAAGTATGAAGTGGGTATGAGTGATTCATACTGATAGTAATCCATATTTTTAAGGACAAGAAGATTCTAAAATGCAATACATGAACACCATCAAATAACATTACCCATGTAGTTTTAATCATTGCTATTGAAGCAAAATCTAGAGATGCATGCATGAGTGATCAAAACAGAAACATAAGATCACACTTGGAGATGAAAGAATATGCCAGAATTTAAACCACTGCAATTCTTATCTCTGGATTCTGCAAATTGCAAAACAACAGCACATACTGTTCTTTGATCATGTTCTAGAAAAAAAAAATCACTGTTCCAATACCCAGATTTTTTCTCCCCATTTGGATTCAGTCTAAGGACTTCCAAATGAAAAGGTACAGAATCTATGCAAGTTTTGAGTCTTGTCTCTTATACAGTAGTTGTACAGTGCCTAAAGGAAAGGAATTCCTACTCCAATCCTGAGTAGCTAATTAAATGTAACTGAAGTGAATGCGGATTTATTTTTTACCAGTATTTTCATCTGCACTGAATTTTAAATTCTAGCTTGGTTGATTGAGTTGGGGGTCTCTCCTTCATAAAGAGCTTTGCATTTTGATGGTGAGGAAAACAGTAAAACAAGTGAGAAATGACACACTGTACTTGCCAATCCAAAATTAGAAAAAGCTGATTGATATATATCCCATCCCATTCCCAACATAAATAGTTCTTCCCAGAATGGAGCTCTAAAATATGAATGTTCTATCAGAAAAGATCCTGATCCCTGGAACAGTCTAGATAACAGATGGAACTCATAGCAAGGATTTACCAACAGAAAAGAGGAAAGAAGAAAACAGGAGAAGAAGCATTGGCATGGGGGACATAGGATCAGGTTCCTGAGTACTAAGATTGTTAATTAGGCTCAGAAACATACAGACTATCATGGAATGCAGACTAATGCAACCTGGAATATTTTCCTGCTTTGTCGGTATCAGGTGTCAACCTGCAGAATTCAATACTTTTCCAGTGTCTAGGAAGAGCCATTAATAGGAGGATGGATAGGATTAACTTAGTTTGGCTGCCAAATTCTAGACAACTATTATACAGCAGTGCTATCTGTTGGCTATTTTTGCATTCTAGATGTAGCCAATGGTTACAAGATCAAGGAAGAAAGAAAGAGGAAAAGTATAAAATAAAGGAGATAAATGATAATTCAGGTCACAGCTATCATGAGAGTCTCAGATCGCAAGACGGAAACCTCGAGAAGCTACATGCTATTCTATAATGTCACGAGGAAATATCAGCCAAACCCCCAAGCATCTTAGATCTGGGTTTTATCAATACTCAATCGTGCTTGTACGTAGCCTCATCAAGCCTGAAACTCTGCTTCAACTATTGATCTTTATTCTAGGAAACATGCTGTTGCAGCTGACACTAGTATCATTTGCCTGTCACTCTGTGACAAAACAAGGTATTGTATGCATACCATTCCAGGTACAATCCTGTTAAAGGATTTCGGTTGGGCTAGGATTCTTGACAACTGCCACGAGTTCAAATGGGTAATACTGGGTGTGACACAAAAAGTATGATTCAGGAAAAGACAGCTTGGTGAGCATCTCCAAATTACCTTGAGGTGTTTCTGCAACTGGACTTCATGCTGCCGTGTTAGGTGCTCATGTTGCTTCTGAAACTCGGCAAAGAGCAGCTGCTTCTGCAATTGCTGTTGCTGTTTCAGAGCCAGCAGTTCCTGCTGCAGCTGCTGCTCCCGGACAGTTGGGTCCATACTGGGCACATTGGATCGGGAATCCATCCGCAAATCCACTGGGCTGCTGTTGGTGTTGCAAGAATTCTGCATCACCATGGGAAGAACCGGCTTCAAGTCCATAGCTGGAAATTAGAAAGAGAGTTCATGATTGCAGTAGAACAATCAGCAACAAAGAGTACTGAGATCATGGCCTACATGTGCATGTTTGTCTATCCTTAAAGAACAGCCTTGCAGCAAGTAGAGTACTTCTGTTTGCATGATAAAACTGTCAAAGACAAACTTCATGGATATACTATTACAACATTATGCATATCAGTAGCTAAACATGATTTGTCGTTTATGAAGTCTAGAATAGAATAGAATATTGTCACTAATCGGCATACATTAAAATGAAATTTTGTTGCATTCAGCTCTCAAAGGATGACCATCTCCGATACACACTACATAAATATGACAAAAATAAATAAATATATTCAGAATCATGCATATGCCCACATATATTATATGACACAGAGAAAAAACAGTGTAGTTCGGGTTATGTGTACATGTGCATGGAGAGAAAAACAAATCTTGCGAGTTACCAGATGGATGGTATAGGGAACATTGCCATTATTTTGTTTGCTCCAGTGTCATGTTTGATCCAGATAACAGTCTGGATCCTTGGGAAAGGGTTTGGGGGTTTGTTTGTGGCTGACAATAACTAATGGGAGTCGCAAGAAAATATTATATTTCAGATTTTGAGCCAGCTACCCATTCTTTTTTCCCCAGGATTGATTCAATATGTTTACACCTTTTTCCTCTACTGAGTAATCATGTCCTGCTCAATGACCAAGTTCTACCCTATTATAGGATTAAAAATAAGATTGGTTTTTTTCTTCTTAAAATTTTTGCATTTCTGCAAATGTTAAAATCCCTTTAATCCTGCTGATAACTCTCTTATTTTGTGTAGATTATGTTGCTTGACTACCTAAGAATCCATGGTTAGGTTATAATTTAGAAAGTGGGAGGAAAAGCCATTTTAGGATTAGGATTTAGGATTTATTAAATTTATATGCCGCCCTTCTCCCTAAGGACTCAGGGCGGCTATTTTTGCTGCTATTAATAAATAATCAAAGAAAACATCTATTGACAAAGAGCAGATCCTAGTATCTTTTGCCCTCCCTTATTTCATGCTTTTAATAGGCCTTGTGAGATAGCTTACAGTATATGCTGAGGTGCTCCAATCACATGGCTGAGTAGACATCAGAATTGTGGATTCAGAAATTCAACACAAAGAAGTCAAAGAGGCTTGGAAATAAAAGCCACAAGTAGATTGAGTTTTATATCTTTATATAACTAATATCCCCTCCCCCAAATTTATAAAATTTTTAGCTATCACAGCCACATATTTTCTCCATCCATTGCTTCTTGTCTTGCCTTCAAGAATAGCTTGACTCCCTCGTCTTTGTGGCAGCCCCTGAGATTAGAACAGTTCTATATGTCACCCTAGTCCTTCTCTTCATTAAACTAGACATACCCAATTCCAGCAACTGTTCTTGGAATTGGGTATGTCACTCTAGTTTAATGAAGAGAAGGACGAGTGGGGACATGATAGCAGTGTTCCAATATCTCAGGAGCTGCCACAAAGAAGAGAGAGTCAAGCTATTCTCCAAAGCACCTGAAGGCAGGACAAGAAGCAATGGATGGAAACTAATCAAAGAAGAAGCAACCTAGAACTAAGGAGAAATTTCCTTTAAAATCCTTAACTGTGGTCTAGGATTTCAATGTTATCATTATAGGGACATGATAATGAAGAACGTACTTAAAATGAGTTTGTATTTTTCCTGACCTCCCTCCATGAAGACGGTACTAATTTTCATTACTATAAAGGAGAACACTAACAACTATGCTGCAAAGTAAAAAATTATTTATTATAAAATACCGGTAAATAAAAATATTTGCAAGATATAGAGCAGACACTAAACCTTCCATGCCTACTGCAGAGATTTACAATCCAAGTCGGTTGTAAATGTTATGCCAGTCTCAAGCATCTGGCATTTGTTGAGGGGTTTAACATATAAAACATATCACAATGAATGGATGGATGAATATTTCAAGGTTCCAAAGAAATCTATTCATAAACAGATGCCAATTTCTAATTAGCACTACTTAGTTCTAAGACTATTTTGCCAACCATTGCCAATGTATTGGCTTTTTTATCTACCAACATTTTAAGATGCCTAAACAGGAATGCCACAAACTCTCCCACATCTTCAGTCTCTTCCAAGTTAAAATCAAGATGAGGCTTCCTAAATCAATATGAAGATGTAGATGAAAATATGATACTGTATATAATCAGACATAAGGGTCATCTTCAGGGATATTCATCTAACCAACTTTTGAAGGTTTGTATAAGAAACTGCAGACACACAAATTATTGGTTTTCAATGTTACCATTTTACACATATTTGGGCCTTGATTCAAAGGTCTGGAAAAATGACACAAGAAGTATTCATCACAGATAAATCTTGTAAAATAAATCCCTTGGTGGCCTAGGCCACATATGCTGCAAACTGAGATGGCAGCAAGGACCGCTATTTTTGAAACTTCCTATTTATGAAAAAATTCTCTACAAATAAAATTTTGTGTCAAAAAGCAGCATGACAGCTATTGCTCATTTCTTCTGATTGTTTACTTGCAGAGTTTTGTGTTATTTTTTTTCCTAAGGAAGCACTTTGCAAAACTGTCTCCTTCACTACCAGTAGAAAATCTTACCTCACTATCTCAGTAATATGTATCCGAGCCCAGATATATCAACAGACTGCACTTGGGGAGGAAAGAAATTTAAATGGCAGCTATTCCCAGGCAATTAAAGTTCTGTTCTTTTTTACACATGTGTGACACACATAATAAACCAGTAAAGCTTCAATCACACAGTCATGACTGCCATCTTGAACATTCACACATGCTGACACTTTTAGATTAGACTATAAAGAGAACCAGTTAAAGGCAAAAGATTTGGGGGAAAAATTAGTGGTTAACTGAGCTCTGTATCTTTATACATTAAGAGGGTTGCTTTGAAGAGAAGTGAAGGAAATTCCCAGCTAATTAAACTTGTGTGTCTGTAGGAACTCTGTAGGACAAAACATATTTAAAAAGTATGGCATTTCCTTCCAAGGTTTAGGGCTTGCTAAGGATACTACTTTGTTCTTAGTTTGTTAAGTCCTAGGGGTTGCTAAGGACAATAACGAGCAATCCAAACCTTGGATTCCTAAGCCTACAAACTGTGGGAAGTCAGCTCCCCAGAGAAGGAAATATTAAAAACGGCAGAAAAATATATTTCCTCAAAGCATCTTGAAGAGGCTGGAAAGCATGCCCAGTTTTCTTAATAGCCCTAGGTCTCCCTCCCACAAGCAGGGCCAGCTCTGTAGAGATGCAGATGTAAATCCAGGGAGCTAGAAGCTTAGGAAGACAAAGACACCTAAAATCTACTTACCCCACCCAAACACTAAGACAGGACGTAATAGGATTAACCCACAGATGGCAAAGGGCAAAGCCAGACTCAGCTCAGAATACATGACACAGGAAATAGCCTCAGGAACAGGAAGCAGCTCCAAACAAAAGGCTCCAGAGAGTATAAAAACCCACTCCCTACATGTGCTCTCTCTCTTTTCTGCCAGCCATCTTCCTGTCTGGTTCTCCTTTTCAATAAACTATAATCTTGATGTTTGTAATGATGTAATCACCATGTTTGTTCCCAGCTTGGACTGAAGCACGATGAAGACTTTTCCTTCAACAAAACATAACTGCAAAACTTCAATGAAACAATACGTATCTCTATCAGCACAGAGAAAAATGACCAGTCTCAGGTGGACATAAAACAAAAATATCATGGCAAGGTTCATCAAAGGACAGTTTTCAAAAATAGGTATGAGTTTATAGGCCAGTAAAGACTGTAATCCACTGGACAGGGGCAAAAGAAATATAATCTAACCCCCAAATGATGGATAGATTGAAACAACCTGCATCTGGAAGTAATATGTCTCCAAGTTAGGTGGGATCTCAGCATGTTGGCTGCCGAAAACAGATGTTTTTCCAAAGTAAGATCTCATGATGTGCTTTAGTTTAAAACCTATTGTTACTCTGGCTCAAAATTATCAGCATATCAGGGGACAGGTAGGCTTAGCCTTGAAATGTTATCCCTATAAGGTTCTCGGCCTTGCAACATTAATGAGCAATAAAAGGAAATATTAAGTGCCCTTCTAGGATTCATGTGGAAGGCCTTTTGAAGCAGAAGACATAGCTTTCAAGCCTCAATGCAGAAGGAGAGGGAGAGAAGGAGAAAGAGAGAGAGAGAGAGAGAGAGAGAAAGAGAGAGAGGGAGAGAGAGAGAGAGAGAGAGATTTCTCACAGATTGGCAAGTTGGGCAGAACTCAGCACTACTTCTGCAGCTTCATTTGCACTTCCCAAAGTAACACTGCTACTGCTACAGTTCACACTCTTCTTTTCTATATCTGAGTGATTTGCAGTCGATTTGGCACACTGTGAATGAACAAGGGCTATGGTGACTCATCAGATACATACCCCCTGTTTTCACTGCTGTTGTAAAAAAAGCATGGTCTGTTTTATTAAGTCACATATGCATATCTTCTGGGTGTATGTGCATATGTATATGTTTATGTATGCGTATGTTTATAGAACTCTGCATCACTGTTGCCATCCCAAACGAGAAGCAGCAGCCTAGAACAGCCCTGCACAGAGAGACACGGACATATAGTATCAGTAGCTGAGAAATCAAGTCTGACACAAATCCTCCAACCATTCAACCATCCTTTTCTGGGATTCTGTTGTAATTATAAGCAAGAGGGTTGGAGCAGGAGAGAAAAGGCCACAAAAGACACCAAGAAAGTCAGGAACTAAATACAGATGAAACCAAACAACAGCTGTTCACAGAACAGAAAGGAAGAAAGGACTGTTAACCCAGAGGTGAGAAAGACAGATGAAAAGGAAAAAAGAACTCTTGATTGATTGTTCTCAAGTTTTAATGCTTCTTGAGACTCTTGTCTGTCAAGCAAAATAGAAGTGAGAACAAGAGCCCTGAAAAGTTTTTAAAAGCATAGAGAAAAACAGAGAGTATTTACGCTTGAAAAGGAGAGACATACTAAATACCAATGTTTTGATTAAAAATTTCCAAGGCAGCTGCAATAAAATGTTAATGTACATGTGACAAACAAGTAAAACCAAAGCCAAGCTATTTTAAAAAAATTTCTCAAGCAAATAAACAAAATTCTGCAATACAAAAAATGCTGTTAATAGCTTGTAGTTATATCCATTGAATACACATCCAATTTTAACTCTGTCACCAGTTATTAATCACACATTTTTTCAAATTGTGGATTCAGACTTTGGGAAAATAGTGACCAGCTTTGCAAAAGGGGTTTATGTCACAATATTTTTTTAAAAAAATCTGATCTGACCTTTGCAGGCAAAGGGAAAAGATTAAACTGGGTTTGGGCATTGGTTCTCATTTTGCTTACAGTAGATTACAGTAGATAGTTGCTGTCCTGCAGTTTCCTATGATAATACAGATTATTAATGATACATTAAGGCAAATTAATGTATCATTTTAGTATTGCAAAGTTTGAAAAGTAACATATTGATTAGCTGGCACCATTGTGGAGGGAGGATCTTGTTGGGGTGAGATTAAGATTAAGAACTCAAGAAAAGTCTTGCAAATGCCATTAAAATCCAGCATCTAATCCACTCGACAGTCTACCAGAAGCTCACAAGCAGAACATAAGGCAACAGATATTTTCCAATATTCTTGCTCCACAGTATTTTATAATGTTTTTAATTGATTCAAATATAGGCAATCCCAGACTTTAAACCACAAATGGGATTAGAATTTCTGCTGCTAAGCAAGGCAGTTATTAATAAATTGAACCTGATTTTACTTTTTGCCATGGTTGTTAAACAAAACAGTGCAATTGTTAAATGAATCAAGTGGCTGCTAAGTGAACCCAGCTTACCCCATTCACTTTGCTTGTAAGAAGTCACCTGGGAAAGTCACAAATAGCAATCACGTGACTTCGGGACACTATAACTATCAAAAAGATGTGCCAGTTGACCACATTTTGATCACATGACCATGGGAATATTGTAATAGTTGTAAGTGTGAGAACAGGTTGTAAGTGACTTTTTTCAATCTTGTTATAACTTCAAACAGTTGCTAAACAAATGATTGCAAGTAAAGGGCTATTTGTAATCTTAGCTTCAAAAGATTCTACAGTCATGTAATGCAAAATAACTGATGCTTCCAAACACAAGTTGGCTGAGCCAAAAAGGACACAGAGTGCAAATCATAAATACTTTTATCCTTGTAAACAAACACATATCATATCTACATATTGTACACCTTTTTGTCCCACTAAAACAGTGTGAATTTGTTTTTGTAAGGTGGCAGTTGCCAGGCAACAAAGGGAAATAAATTCAATCACATGGATTCAACTGCATCAACAACTAAAACTCAATTCCAAATAAGGAACATTCCCAGCTTCTTGGACAATGAGGACAAGGATAGAATCAGAAGCTGGTACTGTTAAATATCTTTTATGGTTCCAAAGGAACCATTCTGAATCCAAATCACACTATTTTGAATGAGGCATATTTGTTTGGATGCAAAAATATGCGGTTCCATTCATTTTAGGTTTGACTTATTTTCATTTGAAACTAAGTGTTTCAAGTTCAAAATGACTCAAATATTGAACATATCTCTACTGACCACTTATCACCTACTGTTCTTCCTCCTCCATCTCTGCTCTTAATGCCTATTTATCTGATATCTCTGGACATGAGAATGCAACAAGGGCAAAATGAATCAGCAGCATCCTCCATCTAAGCAGCAATAACTCTCGGGCATGAAGGGAAGCCACTAATGAATGGACAATGATAAAATGTAGCAGGGATGTCAAAGCAAACTAAGGGCCATTTTGCTAAAATCCACACAAAACTTTGCCTCTTCAAAATGAGAAGTAGGATTCCCTTATTTGTAGTAATGTCATCAATATTAAATTGGGAGACTCTTTTATTATATTGCAATGGTCAGCCAGAATCATGCAACATAGAACGTTTCTCTAAGGGGAAAAAATTATATCAATGCTGATGATAGAACTGAAATTTCCACTACATCAGAGGAACACAAACTGGTTAAAATGGGTCAAGAGACTTCCCACTTTTCCATCTTATAATATTCGTGGCAAACATTTCACTTCAACCAATACTAAAGTTGTTCCTAGCTACTGAAGACTTACAAAAGACTGGAAAACAAAAATGATACCCTTGGTCCCAAAGAATAATTTGCCTACTATTCAACTCCTTTTTATTGAACTTTCAGAGAAACATTACTGAAAACACACTATTATTTCATATCTTTCTAGACTAAACCAGAGTTTTAGTTTTCCATTTCCACAAACCCTTCCCAAAGCAGAACACTAACTTGCCTATATGAATGACTTTTACCTGTAGGAGAAACTTCTACAGAAAGCTCAGGATGGACTGCAACTCCAGGCCTAATCTAACAAAAAGTTAGAGCAATCTTTTCCAACCTGGTGCTTCCATGATCCCCAACCAGCATGGATCTATAGTCCTCTAAAAATTAAACTTAGTCCTAGTTTAGGAGAAAGAAAATGGTAAATATTTGAGTTTATTATAATATGCTAACAAAATAGATACTTAATAAACCATTTTAAAAATAAGACGGGGAAAAAACAGATTCAAAGAAGAGCTTAATGTCCTTTTCCTGAACTTTTGCAAAACACCACTAAAAACTCTTGTTAGCTTGCTCTAAAAACAATGTTGACACTGTGACATCCAAAGTGCGTAACATACTTATATGACTCAATCTCATTTCAGTAATTTGATGCAAAAATCAATTGTAGTTATATTGTCATTTAGCTGTTATGTGGCAATAGTACATCCTGGTTTGCAATGTTTTTGATCTAATGGTCATTTTGATGACCTCCATCCTTCTTCTCTCCTCCCACTTTTGCACATTAAAAGGGAAGTCAAATATTTGGAAATCTACCTAGGTGAAAAGGGCTTTGCTTTACAGGTATGCTTAGTGTTCAAATTATTCTTTGCTGTAGTTCAAAATATGAAGCTCTTTGGCCTATATTTGGAAAGCATTAAATCATGTACTCATTTAAAGCAAGTCCCAAATTAAAATATAGAAAACTGAATGAATAACGCAAGAAATAAGAAAGAATTCTTCCTTTGCACACAGAGTTCCTTGTTTTTACTAATACATAATCCCACCATGAAGGAATATTAGAAAAAAATCTCTAGAGGGGTAGTTCTAATGTCGGTCTGTAGTACCTAATAATGCTTTGTATACTCATTTTTCTTTTTAAAAAAAAATCTCATGCAGATATTCCTCAACTATTTTTTAACATGTGAGTATGCATGGAATTATCAAATAATATTTGAGTACCATTACAGTCACAGCTTTGGGCAGCGTGATTAATCACAGTATGTTGCAAATGCTCCACCCAACATTCAGTATATGTGCATGTGTATTTTTGTCTGCACATGTAACTTTTTCTCATGCTCGAACTCATCTTCTTTTTGTATCAATTCTCATGATCAGAAGAATTCCTCACCCCCACCCTGTAGTTACTATAACATCCCACAAAACTCCTGTGAGTTTGCCAACCATTGAACCTACCCCTATAATGAGAATTACTACTCTATTCCTTGCAATATGTAAATTTCCCTTTTTTTCCAGGTCAAAGTTAAATCCAAGATGATCGAAAGGAATATAGTAAATTTTCTTTTGTGCCATTGCCTTTTCATATAAGACCAGAGTGTGATATCAGAATCAAAAATGAATATTTTGTTCAGTGGATGCAGACTTGGCAAACAAAAGAAAACACCTGGGGCTAGCTTTTTAAATGATGAAAGTGTAAAGATCACTGCACAGTTATAAAGTTAGCCCAAGGTTAGAAGGCCAGCTGCAGCATTACTAAAAAAATATTAGAAAACAGCACCGTCTTTAATGTTAGCAGTCTAGAGACAGACTTTTTAAAGAAAGGATGGCCTGAGGCCATTACCAAAATTGAAATTTCCTGGCAATGTGATAAGCCAATGGTAATGATATCAGCAAAGATTTCTTTTGAACCTAAAAGCAGCTGATTCCATGAAGAAAAGGCTGAACAGAAAATAACATTCTTCCCAACAATGTCTGTGCCAGCTGATCTTAACATATATAATGTATTTGCATTTATGGATGGGAAAAGCTTTCAAACCACGATAGAGAAATCTGAGGCTCATTATGTGTCATGAAAACATACAAGGTTTTCAGATCACACTAACAAAAGTAGGCTGAGACAACTGATGAATTTGTAACAGATCTGAAATCAAACGGTAGGTCTTGCGACTTTGATATGTTGGCTGAATCTCTGGTCAAAGATCAAAATTGTTTTGGGCATGCGAAACAACAGAATGCAAAAATGCTTATATAGACATGAACTTGTCGCTAGAAAATGCTACTCAGGTATATCAAGCATCCGAAATTATTCACTCATATTTGAAAGTTAGGGGAATAGCAACTATAACAATACTATGCCTAATGGTAATTAGCCATCACTTGTGATAATGACTTAAAGGGAGAAATGAAATTAGTGAAGTCTAGTCAGAAACAGATTTAACCCTAACAAACAAATCAACAAAGGGGGAAAATGACTAAGAAATTAGAAATAGGGTAAAGTATGTCCAAATAATGTGGCTGATATAGTATGAAGCAAGTCTACAGTGTCCAGCTTATGGATAGAAATATCACAATTGTGGAAAGTATAACCATATGGCTAAAAAGTACAAAAGTACAAAAACAGTTCAAGAATATTGTAGGAATAAGAATCTGAAGATTCTCATTATTTCTTCATAAGCTCAACTGATGTGAATAGGGTAAGACATCAGAATGAAGTCTGGATTGAAACGATATTCACTAATCAGATCTCCATTGTTTATAAGACTGGTACTAGTTTGCAAGAAACTTTAATAACTCAAAATAACTCCACAGATTGAAGCCTAAATTTGGCCATGCTTCTGAAATCATATGCTATGCACAGAAAACCACTGGGGATTCAGAACTCTGAAAGGGAAAGGCATTCTCTATGATATCAAACCAGTAGCCTAGAAAGATCTGAGAAATAATCAATTGTAAAACATCATAAGAAAAAAAAACCTCCGTGATCGCATGACATTTTTTTAGTAAAGATGGACAATTGGTAGTACACATTATCAAAAATGTTAACAGTAGCATTGAGAACAAAACTGAAATGAGGCTTGGACACAATGAATACAAAAGGAATTATTTACAGTACTGAATGATGGGTTCTTTCCATGGTTGTAGTTCACAGAAACATAGAAATCGGAAAACTGCCTGGACCCCAAAGAATTATACAAGCGAATTCAAAGACAGCATAATCACATCTCAACACAAATAGACCTCTTAATGAAACTGGTAGGCACAAAAATATTTTCCAGCTGTATGCAGCAGCTTGGTTTTGGCACCTACCACTGGATGAAGAAAGCACATGTCTATGTATATTTAGTATGTCATACAGATTTGATACAATATTAAACATATGCTCTTTGAGTTGCATTCTGTTTCAGAAATATTTCATCATGCTGTGCAACAAATGTTGGAAAGTATTCCAGAGACCATAAACATGGTCGATACATGGGAGTGCCACAGAACAACATATGGTAATCACTAATCAAAATTGGTACTAGATAAAGCCACGTCCTCCATTATTAAAGTGAACAAAAGCAGATAAAACCTATAATATTTGGGAGAAATACTGACAAAACATGGCATTAAATCAGATCAAGCTAAAGTAAGAGGTAGGGAGATATGCCAAAACCAACAGATCAGTAAGACATTCAAAAGATTATGAGAATGGTAAATTATGTTTTGAAATTCAAATTTTCACATTTGAACATTACTTTCCAAAGATGCTGTCTGGCACACTGAGTCCTACGGGAGAAGGGCGGTATATAAGTCTAATAAACTAAACTAATTACAGTACATGACAAAGAATATCCAGATGCTTCTATACACGTTATATAGAGCAAAAGTGTAATCAAAAAGTCAAATAGACTAATCAAATAGTATTGAAAGATGTGTGAATATTGTCTTTTTCAGAAACAGGATGTGTGGGCTTCCGGTTCGCGCGTGGTGCTTCCGGAGGTGCAGAGACAGTCTGTCTTCTGCCATCCGTTTGTTTGTTGTTCAGAGGACCCTGAAAAGGGTCAAAATCGTCCTGCAGGGGCGACTACCGAGAGGAGGACTTCCGTGTGATCACGGAAGGGCAGCAGCCCTCCGCTGGAATCCGGGATCATCTCCTTTGGCCCGAAGAAGAAGATGACTAAGATCACTAAGCTCCCTACCAAAAGCCAAAAATACTACCTAGCACTACGAAGCAATCTGGAGGACCTGGGTGAGCTTTTACCTTTCCTATTCCCTTAAGCATTTTTCTGTGGGACTTTCCTGAAAATCTCCTTCCCCATTTTTTGAGAAAACGGCGAATATCTACTTTGGGAATAAAGCTTAAAGCCTCAAAGTTACTAAAGAAATCCAATTAATGCAGCAAAAAATCTAAATCAGCTGTTTTTACTGAAAAGCTTCTATTTGTTGCTGGGGACTCACTATCCTATTCTCTCTTTAAACTTTGAATTAAAGAAAAAAATTGGACTAATACTACAAAAGTTCTATAATAATTTGGGAAAATAAAAATAAAATAAAATCTTTTACATTGCATGTTAAATGTTATTGATGACATCTTGTGGCGAAACCTGGTACAGCAAGTAAATTTCCTTTTTGCTCTTGTGAAAGCTATTTGAATAACAGAGCTGTCCTTGAAGATAAGCGTGGGAACACCTGGCATGGAATACAACTTTTCAGGAGGTGGAAAATCTTTTGACTATTAAAACAGCCTCCATGGAAGATTTAACTGATTTAACTGCAAATAACAACGAAATGGATGTTTACAACCTGCCACTTGACTATCTTTTGGGATCCCTAAAGATAGACTATAAAAATGCCTCTATGGATTAAGGGGAATCTCTAAAGAAATATCACTGATTTTATTTTTAGCTTTTAGATTTGTAAAGGAAATATAACTCTGAATTACATTATAGAATTTAGAATGACATATCAAAAGATAATATTTTAATAAATGATATATGGTTAAGATGCCTTATAGAATATTCAGTGCCTATTTTTGAACTATAGTATAGAATCTAGAATTTTATATATAAGAGATAGCATTTTAATAATTGTTGAATGGTTAAGGCAAAAAATATATTTCTAATAACTGGTGATTTGCTAAGGTGAAAATTAGACTTTAATGTTAAACATAAATGTTTTGTAATGAACAATATATGTTTTATAGACAAAAGAATTATCCTTTATTGAAATAGGGAATTGTAGGTCAACCAAAATTTATATTTTTATATATATATATATATATATATATATATATATATATATATATATATATATATATATATATATATATATAACCAAAATTTATATTTTTATATATATATATATATATATATATATATATATATATATATATATATATATATATATATATATATATATATATATATATATATATATATATATATATATATATATATATATATATATATATATATATATATATATACATACATACATACATACACACACACACACACACACACTATAGGCCAGGGGTCAGCAACCTGAAACAGTGAAAGAACCACTCGGAGCCGCAAAAAATATGTGCACATGCACATACATGCGCACATGCGCAGAACAGGGTTTGACTGAAGAGTGGAGCCAAGGCGAGATATGCACCTACCCTGCACATTTGAATTGATTGAACTTTTTTAGTCCCACTTTTTTTTTTTTGACTGCACATGGCAGAGGACCGGGAGCTCCAGAGCCGCGGGTTGCAGACCTGTGCTATAGGCTATGCAAGAAAACAGGTGAAACTCGAAAAATTAGAATATCGTGCAAAAGTTCATTTATTTCAGTAATGCAACTTAAAAGGGGAAACTAATATATGAGGTAGACTCATTACATGCAAAGCAAGATAGTTCAAGCTGTGATTTGTCATAATTGTGATGATTATGGCTGATTATGGGACGTGGTGGCTCAGTGGGTTAGGACGCTGAGCTTGTCAATCAGAAGGTCGGCAGTTTGGTGGGTCGAATCCCGAGTGCTGCGTAGCAGAGTGAGCGCCTGTTACTCATCCCAGCTTCTGCCAACCTAGCAGTTCGAAAGCACGTAAAAATGCAAGTAGAAAAATAGGGACCACTCCGGTGGGAAGGTAACAGCATTCTGTGCGCCTTTGGCATCTAGTCATGCTGGCCACATGACCACGGAGACGTCCTCCGACAAGCGCTGGATCATCGGCTTTGAAACAGAGATGAGCACCGGCCCCTAGAGTCGGAAACGACTAGTACACATGTGCGGGGGAACCTTTACCTTTACCTTACCTATGGCTTACAGCTCATGAAAACCCCAAATCCACAATCTCAGTAAATTAGAATATTACATGCAATCAATAAAACAAGGAGTGTACATAGAACAATATCGGACCTCTGAAAAGTATAAAGCATGCATATGTACTCAGTACTTGGTTTGGGCCCCTTTTGCAGCAATTACTGCCTCAATGCGGCATGGCATGGAAGCTATCGGCCTGTGGCACTGCTGAGGTGTTATGGAAGACCAGGATGCTTCAATAGCGGCATTCAGCTCTTCTGCATTGTTTGGTCTCATGTCTCTCATCTTTCTCTTGACAATGCCCCATAGATTCTCTATGGGGTTCAGGTCAGGCAAGTTTACTGGCCAATCAAGCACAGTAATCCCACGGTCATTGAGCCAGGTTTTGGTGCTTTGGGCAGTGTGGGCAGGTGCCACGTCCTGCTGGAAAATGAAGTCAGCATCCCCATAAAGCTCATCTGCGGAAGGAAGCATGAAGTGCTCCAAAATCTCCTGGTAGACAGCTACGTTGACCCTGGACTTAATGAAGCACAGTGGACCAATACTAGCAGATGACATGGCTCCCCAAATCAACACAGACTGTGGAAACTTCACACTGGACTTCAAGCATCTTGCAGTGTGTGCGCCTCTCCATTCTTCCTCCAGACTCTGGGTCCTTGGTTTCCAAATGAGATGCAAAAGTTGCTCTCATCAGAAAAGAGGACTTTGGACCACTGAGCAACAGACCAGGTCTGTTTTTCTTTAGCCCAGGTAAGACGCTTCTGACGTTGTTTGTTGTTCAGGAGCGGCTTGACAAGAGGAATACGACATTTGAAGCCCATGTCCAGGATCCGTCTGTGTGTGGTGGCTCTTGATCCACTGACTCCAGCCTCAGTCCACTCCTTGTGAAAGTCCCCAACACTTTTAAATGGCCTTTTCCTGATAATCCTCTCCAGGCTGCGGTCATCCCTGCTCCTTGTACACCTTTTTCTTCCATACTTTTCCCTTCCACATAACTTTCTATTAATGTGCTTTGATACAGCACTTTGGGAACATCCAACTTCTTTTGCAATTACCTTTTGAGGCTTTCCCTCCTTATGGAGGGTGTCAATGATGGTTTTCTGCACAACTGTCAGGTCAGCAGTCTTCCCCATGATTGTGATTCCTACTGAACCAGACTGAGAGACCATTTAAAGGCTCAGGAACCCTTTGCAGGTGTAATGGCTTAATTAGCTGATTAGAGTGGGACACTTTGAGCCTAGAATATTGCACCTTTTCACAATATTCTAATTTACTGAGATTGTGGATTTGGGGTTTTCATGAGCTGTAAGCCATAATCATCACAATTATGACAAATCACGGCTTGAACTATCTTGCTTTGCATGTAATGAGTCTATATTATATATTAGTTTCCCCTTTTAAGTTGCATTACTAAAATAAATGAACTTTTGCACGATATTCTAATTTTTTGAGTTTCACCTGTATTCTATTGCAATTAAATAAAACTTAAAAACAGGATATTAATATGTATTAGTGAAAATATGTTTTGAATTTTGTTGATTGACTTGGTTATAACTAGAAAGATACTAAATTGCTTATTTTGACTATGTAATCAGTAAGGGAATTAGAGAGGGCATCTTTGTTGATGTAACCTGAACTATTTACAAATGGTTATTTCTTATTTTAATTACCCAACCACCATATTGTTTCACAAATATATGTGTATGTAAATATTAAAAATCAATAAAACCTGTATTAAAAAAGAAAAGAAAAGAAACAAGATGTGTGGAAGTTTCTATTTACTAACAATTGAACCTACCCATGTTATAAGGATAATGGTATCTCCCTTACAATGTTAACTTCATTTTTTTGGTAGATTAGACTTAAATCCAAGCTTATAATAAACACAATCTTTTGCCTCTTGTATCACTGCTTCTACATAAATGAACAATACACTATGGTAATAAAAACCTCATGAAATCCCATACCTGGCATTAAACAGTACAAACTCCCATTAGTTAACTTCTTTTTCCAAGTTACAGCAAAACAAAGTGGAGGATAGACCAAGGACCTTGCACACCACTGACTGTCACCAAGGATGCTATGCTGTAGATTGTAATTACTGATGTTTAAATTGTCTTACAAATGCATGTTGAACACTGAATTTGCCCTGCTCATTTAAGACAGAAGTCTCCAACCTTTCTGGGCTTGAGGACCAGAGAGAAGGAGAGCAGCTTCAAAATTGGTGTGGGCGCACGTGCATGCACATGGCCACACACACACACACGGGTGCAGCACTAGCAGCCCCATACGCGCCTGCGGCATGTGCTGGTGCCGTGTGCATGCATGAACATCCATGCACCCCCCCATGGCAGCTAGTGGCACATTCGCACATGCACAAACGGGCCATGCAAACCACCTGGGCTAGTAGTACATGCACAAACAGGCTGCGGACACCCGCCATATTCTAGCATTCCCGTTCGTGCCTGCGCACATCCACAAAAGGGCCGCGGGCACTAGTGTGAATGGGGGGGAAATGCGTGCCCACATGTGCGCACACCAGCCAGCCATTTTTGTAGCTTGCTGGCCAAGAGCCCACGGACTGGCCCCAGGCCGCAGACCATAGGTTGAGGACCCGATTTAAGATATCTCCAAATTGATACTATGTAGATATATTTTAGGGTTTTAAAAAAACCCGAAATGTTCTAGCAACCTGGCCTTCTTTCTATAGTGCAATTTCTAATGCAGGGCCTGAGGCTATCTGCAACCTAGTAAGATCAACTGTATACTGGAATACTAAGCATTCATCCTTGGAAAGATGGCACAGAATATTTTTTTGAAATATAGAAAATGAAAGGAGGAGAAATGCGGTATATAAGCAATCATATTAGAACTGGTTCCTGCTCTGCCTCCCCACTCTTGTGTCAGTCCTATCCATTTCCAGCACTGCAGCAGGTGTCTTTGGTGAATGAACTCTCTGCAGTTGTGAGTAACTGCTTCATAGACGCAATATCATTTGTATGCGAGTGAGAGGCCCTGCACAGCTGAATGAACAACCTGTACTTAATCTAAACAGGAAGTTGGGGGTGGCGTAGGATGAGAAGGATGATTCAAGGCATGGAGGGAAGAGAAAGATGCCCGGAATACTAATGTAGTTTCCCTCCACCCCTCCAGCTCAAGTACTGTAGAGTGTGCTGCTGTTATGTAGGCACACAGGGAAGACAGATGCTTGTACTCTTTAACAAAATTCATTGAGCCACTGATCATCCAAGCAGTGTTAGAAGACAGTTCTTGCTCTTGGTCTCTTTTACACACACACACACACACACACACACACACACACACTTGCACAATTAATAGTTTCATCCTTTTGTCCAAGAATTCAGAGAGGCCTAAGCAGGAGAATCCCAGAAAGGCCTCCCAACTCTTTGCTAACCAGGACTGAGCCAAATACATTTCAGAAATAAAACCAGAGCACAACACTTTTCAGTTTTTTTTTTAGGTTAATCATTGCAACACCACCAAAAACTTTTCAGGATCACTATGGAAAAAGTTGGCAACATGGTCAAGAATTCTACAATCTTGTGAGCTTGATTATCTTCCAAGCTTTGAGTCATTTAAAATTAAAAAAGAAAAATTTATCATCTGTACCATGGCTTAGGGACGCGGTGGCTCAGTGGGTTAGGACGCTGAACTTGTCGATCAGAAGGTCAGCAGTTTGGCGGGTCGAATCCCGAGTGCCGCGTAACAGTGAGCGCCTGTTACCCGTCCCAGCTTCTGCCAACCTAGCAGTTCAAAAGCACGTAAAAATGCAAGTAGAAAAATAGGGACCACTATGGTGGGAAGGTAACAGCGTTCCGTGCACCTTTGGCATCTAGTCATGCTGGCCACATGACTACGGAGACGTCCTCGGACAAGCGCTGGCTCTTTGGCTTTGAAACGGAGATGAGCACCGGCCCCTAGAGTCGGAAATGACTAGCACGCATGTGCGAGGGAACCTTTAACTTTACTTTACCATGGCTTATGTGCGGTATCCTGATGTTCCACTAGTGGAACCAAGTCTATGACCATCACTATCCTCAATTTTTTCATTTCCCAAGGGTTCTTAATTAAAATTCAACCAATTTATGAGATTTAAGTCCAAGCAACAATCAGGACTGAATGAAATGCGCATTTACTTCAACAGCACAATTCATGTGGTCTTATACTGCTGAAAAGAAATGCTAGTTTATGTATTTGAGAAGCGGTGTCTTCCAGTGTTCTTTTTTTCTCTTTCCTGTTTATGCAGTTTAACAGAGAATAAATCCCAGAATAAGAAACTCTTATCTGCATACCCAATTTCTACATTATTTTCTAATCCCTTCTCCAAACATGTGACAAATTTTAGATGTTTGCCCACAATCCATCAAATTGAAGATTAAGAAAATTAAATCAAGGTGCATTAACTTATGTTTACAGAAAGCAAAATATTCATCAATTGAACATTTTTTGTTGGGATGAAGAATTTGTTTTTATCTGAATTATAATTTCAGATAAAGACCAGCAAGACCACAAGGCTTAAGGAGAAGCGTTCTGAGCAGGAATTGTTTAAATTCTTACTGTGAATTCTGTGAAAAGCAAATAAAATAGTCACGAAAGATCAAAAGTAAGATAAACACAGGCATCTTCAGAAAGCAATGTCCAGCTTACTCCAGACAGAATCCACATTAGAACTACCTCTCATGTAGCAATACTGAACCAGTAGCAAAATGCATCAAGGAACTGTAAGCTCTGCTAACAAAGATATGTCTTGCCCAGATTTAACATAAATAAAATTCTTCCTACTCATATAGCTGAACCATTTAGGATGGAAAATTTATATAGTCTCCCTCTCTCATATTATAAATTTAGATCTATATGTATAACATTCTGCCCCTGCCTCCCCCAAGAAGCAGAACAATACTAGAAGAGGAATATGCTCAATTGCTCTTGCGAGTCCTTCTCCTGCCCTTAGGGCCTTTCCATGAAATATGTACATGCCTAAGAAATTTCCAAGCTTTATTACTAAAGCACAAATAATAAAGTATTCATTTTTTACCTCCTGCCATGATACTTTCCTTGAATAGTCTACTTTCAGCCTAGTCCGTATACATGCTTCATTCCTTTTTTCTTCTTCCAGAAAGCCTTTAAAACATTCAGAGGGATACTTGAATTTGGTAGAAGTATCTAGCAAAAACTAAGACAGAGATCTATGACAAAACAACAAAACTGGGCTCTAGCCTGTAAAAACTGCTTGTTAAAAGGTTTTTAACAAGAGTCCACATCACTGTCTACTATTCTGTAATTTTCTATTGCATCTTCCAGTTATAATTGCTTTTGACCTTAAGCAACTTAAGATAACAAAATGAAACTTTTTCTCACTCTTACATAATCTGTTTGCTCTCATCCTCAGGTTCTTCAGTTGCGTTTTCTCACTCCACACCTAATTTTCTTTGCCTTTCCATTTCTCCTGTTCTGTCTCTAAAACAATCATTGCAGGGTGTTGAAGAAATTTACACATTCTGTGTGCTAAACCCAAGTGCAAATTTGATATTTCCATCCTTCTTCACACCTCTCTATAACAGCAGAGGCAAAACAGATTCCATATTAGCAACTCCAGATTGTGCAGTAAAGTTCCATCCTGCTCACAGTCTATTTTCTGTCATTTTATATCCCCTCCCCCAAATTCCTCAGTAGACAGTTTTTGCCAAATTTTGCTTTAGTTGCTGAGGTTTATGGCTGTCGTCACCACAAACACTCAATGTATTTATAGATCTATGGGCTTTACTCCAAACCTGTTCTTCCACCAAATGGTCCAAAACATTTCTTGCCATTTACTCAAACTCAAGAAAAGAGGAAGACATACAGACATTGATCCCACATGTATGCTATGCTAGAGACCAAGAGTTTGCCTTTTCTTCCTGGCGCGGTGAGACAAGCACAGCGTTTTGCTTCTGTCATGTATTTTCTGGCTGTTGCTTCATCTTTGCAAAGCAGGAAAGGGAGGGGTTGATTTCAATTAGGAAAGGCAGCCTAGACCTTTGCTAGCTATGATTTTGCCCTCAAACATTCCCCTCCATTCCCCTCCCAATCCACATTTGAAATACATCTTGGCTTCCAGAAGACAAGAAAGCAAATTTGGAGGGCTAAATATTTGAGAGAAAAGGAAAAGCTCTTTAACAAACTCTAGTAGTCTCAACATTATATTGTCTCATTTCTGTTTCATCAAAACCAAAAGTGTATAAAACAAAATATAAGAAGATTGAAAGATTCTGCTTCTCCATAGAAAAAATAATCCTCCTTCCCAAAAAACGGGAAAATTCAAGGAGCAACTTTGAGAAGAATTAAAGACTCTTTCTTTTACTTACTATTTTTCCTCTCAGAATTATGCCTTCCTTCTTTTTAAAGGTGAATTAGCAGCCCAATTTTGAACATGTACGAAAGAGAATGAACACAGTATCTTATTCCTGCATTTTTAAATGACAAATTTGAGAAAAGCTATGTAAATCCAAAGCGTTGGACAGCTAGTTAGATGAAGTCTTGCTCAAGTCAGGTTCAGCTTCTGGTGATAAATACAGTTTCTCTGCAGGAACCCAAAGTTGTTTTGCTATTGGCTTTTATTTCCCACTCTAGCTTAAAACTTACAATTTTTTGCCAGTCTCGTCTCTAGGTACTAAACGGGTCCAAATTATAATAGCTTATTTTTCTTTTAAAACTAGCCAGTTAGCTAGATGTTGACACCTCCTGAGATGTTAAATAAATCTCTAGCTGCAGGAGTTGGGGAAAAGGCATTGTAATTCTGTAATCTGTACATTAAAAATTTTATTTTTATAAATAACTCAAGGTTGTGAGCATATCTAATAGTCCTTCCTCCTCCTGTTTTCCCCACTAAATAAACCTGTGCGGTTAATTTGGCTAAGAGAGAATGATCCAAGATCATCCCGCCAGTTTTATGCTTAAAATGGGATTAGAATGCACAATCTCCTGGTTTCTAGGTTAGTGCCTTAAACACCAGATCAAACTGCCTCTCTGGGGTGTTCATTGTGTCACAATCCATGTGCTACAATGGTTCACTTTCTATTTTAATGGTCAGTTTCTTGTTCTGGAGAAGGATTGGGAGAGAGATTGTGCCCATGGCCCAAAATGAAACTGCTAGGATTCAGCATCATCAATATGCTGATGATACCCAGCTGTATATCTCATCATTGGGCTGTGCAAGTGAATCTATCAACATACAAACCCACTGTCTGGAAGCTGTTCAGGTCCAGATGCAGCAGCTCAATCCTAACAAGACTGAGTGAGTGTATTTATTATTTGGATTTATATGCCGCCCCTCTCCCGAAGGACTCGGGGCGGTGTACAGGGCAATTAAAACACTATATACAACACATAATATACAAAAAATAAAATAAATTAAACCAAGTAGCCCTAAACAGTAAAACACGCTCTAAAATGTAAAATATAAAATTTAAAATCTAAAATCCCAGTCCCTCAGTCCAGGCCGGCAAGTTCAAATAGCCAAGTCTTCAGGTCGCGGCGGAAAGAGCGAAGGTCGGGAGCCATCCGGAGCTCAACAGGGAGCTGATTCCAGAGGGCAGGCGCACCCACAGAGAATGCTCTCCCCCTGGGGGCCGCCAGTCGACATTCCCTGACCGACGGCACCCTGAGGAGGCCCTCTCTGTGGGAGCGCACAGGACGATGGGAAGTTAACGCCGGCAAAAGGTACTCCCATAAATAATCCGGACCCATGCCATTTAGGGCTTTATAGGTCATCACCAGCACCTTAAATCTCACCCGGAAGACAACTGGAAGCCAATGCAGCTCGCGGAGCAGAGGTGTTACATGGGAGTATCAGGAGACCCCCATCACAACCCACACGGCCGCATTCTGCACCAGCTGGAGCCTGAGAGTAGTATTCAAGGGCAGCCCCATGTAGAGAGCGTTGCAGTAGTCTATCCGAGAGGTCACGAGCGCATGAGTGACTGTGCATAGGGCATCTCGGTCCAAATAGGGCCGCAACTGGCGCACCAGGCGAACCTGGGCAAAAGCTCCCCTGGTCACAGCTCCTACATGATCTTCTAAACTGAGTTGTGAGTCAAGGAGGACACCCAAGTTGCGAGCCCTATCTACAGGGGGTAACACCTCACCTCTTATAGATAAAGATGGAATAGTGGACAACCCGAGATGCCGGTATGCACAGCCACTCGGTCTTGTCGGGATTTAGACGAAGCCTGTTCCTCCCCATCCAGACCCTCACCGCCTCCAGGCAACGGGACATCACGTCGAGGGCATCACCAGGTTGATCTGGGGTGGAAATAAAAAGCTGGGTATCATCAGCGTACTGATGATACCCCACCCCAAAACCACGAATGATCTCACCCAGCGGCTTCATATAGATGTTGAACAGAAGGGGTGAGAGGACCAACACCTGAGGGACTCCACAAACAAGAGGCCTCGAGGCCGACCTCTGCCACTCTGCCAACACCGACTGCGAACGACCCAGGAGGTAGGAGGAGAACCACTGTAAAACAGTGCCACCCACTCCCAACCCCCTGAGGCGCCGCAGTAGGATACCATGGTCGATGGTATCAAAAGCCTCTGAGAGATCTAATAGGACTAGGACAGAGGAGCAATCCCTGTCCCAAGCCCGCCAGAGATCGTTCACCAGTGCGACCAATGCCGTCTCCGTGCTGTACCTGGGCCTAAAGCCCGATTGGTAGGGGTCCAGATAATCCGCTTCCTCCAGGAACAGAGGAAGCTGATGTGCCACCACACTCTCAACAACCTTCGCTAAAAAGCAAAGGTTGGAGACAAGACGATAGTTGTTCAAAATGGCCGGGTCCAGGGCAGGCTTCTTGAGGAGGGGCCTCACCACCGCCTCCTTCAAGGCGGCAGGGAAGCTACCCTCTCTCAAAGAAGCAGTTATTACCGCCTGGAGCCAGCCTCGTGTCCCCTCCTGAGCTGCATAAACCAGCCAGGAGGGGCACGGGTCTAATAAACATGTGGTGGAACTCAGCCTCCCCATGATCCTGTCCACTTCTTCCGGAGTCACATTTGGCCCTTGTGATTGGGGACATTTTCATCATTGGTCTTGACTGGAGTAGCATTTCCCATTCCAGACTGGTACCTAATTTGGGGATCAGGAAGACGTTTGTATATCTTGTGTGGCTACTGCACCATTTCCTAGAATAGGACACCCTACAGCTATCATGCATTGATCACCTCATGAATGGATTATTGCAATATGCTCTACATTGGCTGAATATAATCTAGAAATTATAGCTGGTACAAAATGCAGCAGTGTGAGCAGTATTGGGCACTTCTCAATAGTTCATACATCAATGGGGCTATGTGAGCTGTACTGGCTACCAGTTGTAAGATTGTAAGTCACTTCTTAGAATATTGGTATTATTCTATATGTTTTTTCTTCTTTTATAAAAACTGTTCAGTGGCAACTGAACCACAGGTACATATCCTTCAGCCTATAGGTAACTTTGAGGACTTCTTCTATATCAAAGCACCTTTAATAAGGCTATATTTAAAATGCAGGGTTTACTTCTGCATGGAATTAGGGATTTTAATGGATGAAAAAAATGTCTTAATTCTTGAAGAGTTTTAGGGCACCCATATAGCCCTTTAAAAGACAAACTCACCCAAATTAAGCCAACTAAAGAAATATTTTACAATACCAATAGCCCCTTATGCTATCTTTAAGTTCCAAACAAGACAAAAAATCAAGTTGAAAATTTTGGGTTGACCCAACCAAGTATCATAATGGCTTCAAGAAGCTTGTTCCCTGTGTGCCACAGAGATGGTTATTTTAGTCATTAAAAATTACACATCTATTTTAAAGGGGCGTTGTCTTACCTGAACGCCTTTTCTCAGCATGATGAGAATGGTTAACTCTGTCTTCCTGCCCATTTATTTATTTATTTATTTATTTATTTATTTATTTATTTATTTAATTAATTAATTAATTAATTAATTTATATACCGCCCTTCTCCCAAAGGACTCGGGGCGGTGTACAGGGCAATAAAAACATGGCATACAAAGTTAAAAATAAATTAAATTAAATATAGCCCCAAACCAAGTAAATCAAATTTTAAAATTTCAAATCCCAATCCCTCAGTCCAGGCCGGCAAGCTCGAATAACCAGGTTTTCAGGTCACGGCGAAAAGAGCGAAGGTCAGGAGCTCAACAGGGAGCTGATTCCAGAGGGCAGGCGCGCCAACAGAGAATGCTCTCCCCCTGGGGGCCGCCAGCCGGCACTCCCTGACCAACGGCACCCTGAGGAGGCCCTCTCTATGGAAGCGCACAGGACGATGGGAAGTTGACGCTGGCAGAAGGTGCTCCTGTAATTAGCCTAAGTCAGTCAAACTTGCCACGCCTCTCCTGGGCCAGGACACCTCCCAGTCACAACGAAGGTGAAGCAAATGATGACAGTCCGACATGTTGGCTCCCATACCCCTGACACAAGACCTGACGGACACTAAGGGGTGGGTGTGGATTCTCCATCATCATGCTGAGAAAAGGCGTTCAGGTAAGACAATGCTCCTTCTCCAGCATGATAGATGGAGAATCTACGAATGGGACATACCATAGCTGCCCTGTCCCTATGGGAGGGAATCAGTCTGGGCCTGTGTCCCACCCTGTGGCACTACCTGTTGCAGCACTCTCCGGTCAAATGAGGCGTCTGTGGAGGCAAACCTATCCAGTTATAATGCCTCATGAAAAGGGAAGGCAAGGACCATGTCGCCTCCCTACAAATGTCCTCAATGGACGTCTCTGTTGTCCAAGCCGCAGAAATTGCAACACTACGAGTGGAGTGAGCAGTGATATGCCTGGGAACTGACAGGGAATGAGATTGCTACGCCACTGCAATACAAGCCCTGATCCACCTGCCTATAGTGGAGACAGAAACCTTCCACCCCATAGTAGAGGGTTGAAAGGAAACAAAGAGGGCTTCCGACTTGCGAAAAGACACTGTCCGCTTAATATATTGGCGTAAAGCCCTGCGGACATCCAGAGTGTGCGATTGCCATTCCAAGGCTTGAGATGGATGAGGACAAAAATCCGGCAAAATGACTTCCTGCGCTTTATGAAACAAGGTATTGACCTTAAGAATAAAGGAGGGATCCAATCGAAGGACCAGCCTGTCAGCATGAAAAACACGTAAGTCCTGTCTGACAGAGAGCTGCCAATTCAGAAATGCGTCTAGCCAACGTGATGGCTATCAAGAAGGCCACCTTAATTGTCAAGAACCGCAGAGTACAGGTCCTGATGGGTTCAAATGGAGGAGAGGTAAGGGCCTGCGAGACCCGTGACAAATCCCAAGAGGGATACCAGTGAACCACTGGAGGTTTGGTGTTGGTCGCTCCTTTGAGAAATGAGTGTGCCATAGGATGTTGAGCCAATGCCTCTGAATTGCCCCATGTGAATACGGTGGAGAGAGCTGCTACTTGTCGGTGGATGGTATTGGGCGTCAAGCCCTTGTTGAGCCCCTCTAATAAATAGTCCAAGATCCTCAGGATAGTAATAGCCGAAAGATCTAACTGGTTCTTTGCACACCAACTACAGAAACTCTTTCAAGTGTAGTCACAGATCATGTTTGTTGTAGGCCGTCTGGAGGCCTGAATCATCGTAATTACCTCCGATGAATAAGACTCATGTGTCAGGAGCCACCGTTCAAGTGCCAGGTGGTCAACTGGAGCCAATGGGGTTCTGGATGATGCAGAGCTCACTGGCTGAGTGAAACACGATCTGGAGGAATCCTCCATGGGGGAGAGATTGACAGACTCATGAGGTCGGCAAACCACAGCCATCTTGGCCAGTGTGGTACAACAAGTATCACTTCTGCCCGCTCTTGCAGTAACTTGCGGATGACTGCCAGGATCAGAGGGAGAGGCCGAAAGGCATACAGCAAGCCCCTGGGCCAAGGGCTGCGGAGGGCATCCATCCTCTCTGCCCCCGGAGAGGGGAACTGGGAGAAAAACCTCAGAAGCTAGGAAACAGATCCAGTATTGGCCGACCGAACCTCTCTGATATCTCCTCGAAAAGACCAGGATGCAGGCGCCATTCGGAGTGATCCACTGTTGACCTGCTGATTTGCCTCCCCCAAGATGTGCTCGGCCCTGAGTGATAAGAGGTTGGTCTCTGCCAAAGAGCCCAACAGTTGGGCCTTGGCCATAAGGGACCTGGAACAAGTACCCCCTTGCCGGTTCACATGGGCTTTTGCCACTATGTTGTCCATGAGGACCAGGACATGTTGTCTTGTCACCCTGTTGTGGAAGTGGCGTAGGGCCAGATGTATGGCTCTGAGCTTCAACCAATTTATGTTGTGCTTCAGGTCGGACCAGGACCACCAGCCCTGAGCCAACTGAGACCCTAGATGCGCCCCACAGCCAAACAGGCTGGCGTCCGTAGTCAGGGTGATCCGAACAGGCTCCTGGAACAAAGAGCCCCTGGCTACCGCTGGCAAGGTCCACCACTGGAGGGAGTTTAGAGTCTGAGACGGAACCCTTACATTTTGATTGAAGGAGCTGGTGCCCAGTCTCTGAAACGGGAGCAAAAGGCACTGCAGGTCCCTGGAATGTAGCCTGTCCCATGGGACTATTCCCATGCAGGAAACCAACTTCCCTAACAGTTGGGAAAGAATGGGAAGGGTGACTACACACTCCCTCTGGACCTGAAGGACCAGGGCTCTGATGCTGTCCCGACGTTCCTGAGATAAATAGACCTTGCACAGTTTGGTGTCTATGACCGCCCCCAAATGAAGAAGGTGGGTTGAGAGAACTGTCTGGCTCTTTTGAAAGTTCGAGAACCTGTGGTCCTGGAGAGTCTTGATAGACAAAGCCAGGTCCGATTTAGCCACCTGGACTGATAGGGACTAGATGAGAATGTTGTCCAGATAGCACTGGATGCGTATGGGGACAAACCTCAAATGTGCTGTCAGTGCCGCCAAGATCTTGGTAAACACTCTTGGGGCCGATGAAAGGCCGAACAGTAAGGCTCTGTACTGGTAATGGTGAGTCTTGTAGCAAAACCTGAGGAACTTCTAGTGGGCAGGAAAGATGGGAATGTGAAGGTATGCTTCTGTGAGGTCGATGGATGTCAGGAACTCTCCCCTCCTGATGCTGGCCAAGATGGACTGTAATATTTGCATCTTGAACTTCTTGTATGCAAGATGAACGTTCAGCCCCTTTAGATCGAGTATTGCCCTCCATCCTCCAGATGTCTTCGGAACAACGAAGAGGATGGAATAGAACCCCCTTCCTAGCTGCCCATCCAGGACTGGTTCTATGGCCCTTATTTCTAAGAGGTGCTGAATAGCCTCTGACATGAGAGCCTTCCTGACTGCATTTTTTGATAGCTGACAAGGAATGAAGCACTCTGGGGGGACGAACAAGAATTCTAGGGACAGACCGCTCCTGATATTTATTTATTTATTTGATTTGTATACCGCCCTTCTCCCTCAGGGCGGTGAACAGTGACATAAATAACAGAATGCACAAATACAGATATTGAAAACAAATTAAACCCTAATTTTGCCCAAATGCAGAAGATAGTTATCTTAAAACAATAATTAAAACAGAACCCGTCAGACCAGACCGGATTGCTCAAACAGATATGTTGAGGACCCAAGCATCAGTGGTGGTGGTCTCCCATTTTTGAACAAACAATGTCAGTTTGCCACCAATTGGGGAGAACGCCCTGAAGTCATTTAGACTTTCTGAAAGGAAGGCCCCCCGTGCCTCGAAAGGGCCGCTTTGCTTGGAATTGCTACCTGGGTCTTTCTCTGGTCCCTGGTCGGTCAAATTGACAGTCAGACCTGGGAGGGAAGGAACAGGAGGGCTGAGCAAACTCCGATTCTGATCCTGACCGAAAAAATTGTCTGCAGACATACGTGGTAGGCCGTCTATCTGCCCGTCTAAGATGAGAAATCACCTTAAGCTTGTCCTTGTTTTCCACCAAATAAGGTGTCAAGGCCTCTCCAAAAAGCTGACCACTACAGTAAGGGGCAGCCGCCAAGCGCCACTTGGATTTAACATCCGCTTGCCAGTGTTTGAGCCACAGGAGCCTGTGAGCGGTAACATTGGAGGGTATAGCCCTAGAAGAGAACCTGGCGGCATGTAGAGATGCGTCCACCATGTACTCTGAAGCAGCCACTAACTTGGCTAAGTCCTGGTGCATTCGGACTTCCTCTGGGGGTACTCTGGACTGAAGCTGGAGGAGCCAGAGAAGGGAGGTTCTGGCAAAAAAAAGAGGTGGATGTGACCACCCTCACCGCCCATGCTGAGGCCTGGTGGGTCCTGCGGAAGGAAAGTTTGGATTTCCTGTCCTCCGCCTTCAAGGTCTCAGCCGTATCACCGGACACCGTGGAGGAGGAGAAGAGTGGAGTCAGAGGTTCATCCACAGAAGGAACCTCTAGCACTTCTGACAAGGCCAGATCAACATTAAAGAGCTTCTTGTCCGTCCCCCCTGAAGAGGGAAAAGTGCCAGGTGTTCCCCATTGCTTCTGTACCGTGTTGAGGAAGAGAAGGGGACAGGGGTGACACTCAGTGACCACATGCTCTGAAAATACCGGCCTTGAGTCTTGGCTGGTGGATGGACCAGTATGGGGAACCTGGTAAGGAGCAATCTTAGCAATAGTGCTGGTCTTATGAAACAGAGATTTAAAGAGCGCCAGATTGAATAGACCAACAAAGGGAGGAGGGTCTGGAGTAAGATCCTCATCCTCTGAGAGTGGCATTTCCATTGAGTTGTACTCCTCAGAAAAAGATACTTTGCTGTGAGGAGACTGGGCGGGAGAAATAGGGTCAGAATATTCTGGTGCTCCCAACTGAGGGAGATAAGGCGGGGTCATCGAGGCCAGCAATTCGGGTGCATACCTTTGTTGATGTTGTAAGACCAATCCCTGGGCGACTGCCTGGGAGATCAGAGCCTGAAACTGCTCCAGCGACCACACTCCCTGTGCCTCTGAGGGCTGAAGACCAGCTGCTGTGGGGGTAAAGGTGGCCCAAGCCTGGACTGTGTTGCTCTGGGGACTGGAGGCATCAATCGGATACCTGGTCCCTGGGTAAAGGAAACCATCTCCTCTTGCTCAGCCCTGGGAAGATAAGGTTGGTCATCATCATCCCCCTCTGGAGACCAGACCCTCTAGGAACATGAGGGAGGAGGAGCAAGCTGTGGCCCAAATATAGAGCCCTCTGCCAGAGAAGAGACCTCTTCAGCGCCCATCGTGCCCTGGTTCTGGGCTTTGGCAAACTGTCTAAGGCCTGGTGCCTCGTGCTGGCCTCTTTCTCTGCCGCCTTGGAGGATCTTTTGCCAGAGATGGCCTTGACTTTGGCCTTGAGCTTTCCAGCAGCCTCCATTTTGGAGGACTTATACTTTGATTGTGCAGGAGTGGTAGGGGCACGTGTGAAGCCTGAGATGCAGTGTTGTCTGCCATCACAATTGGGAGATATCTCAGTGGAATGCTGAGAGGGATCTCAAACAGAGGAGCAGAGTACTGATCTGAGGCTGTGTGCCACTCCCAGGAATCAATAAGTACTCTATAGCAATGGTGGCTGCAGGACCAACTTAATGGACAACTGGCACACCTGCAAAGCTCCTGATGGCCTTAAGACTAGTTGAAGCACCTTTGGAGCACAGGCCAAGTCTACTGTGGCAACAAGATCACCTCAGTGATAACAGCCAGCTCACTAGTCCTAGTTGGTGGCAGCAAGGCCAAGAGTGGCATGGCCAGCACACTTCTTCTGTTGGAATGGACAATGAGCTACAGTTGAAGCCTCCTGTACTTGACCATCCACTTTGAAAGGTTTCGGGCAAGGCGAACAATGATTGTGCTACAGTCAGAAAGGATCTGAACTTAGAACCTCTGCAATGATTGGGACAGGACGACCCTGAAAAAGGACCCCTGCGACTGACCAGAGGCTCAGGGACCAACTTCTCTGAGCTGGAAGGCAAGGTAAACCCTTTTGAAGTATGTGGTTTTGGGTGGGGGGGGCTGAAATCTATCCCCCCCCCTTCTCAGAAGCTAGCAAAGAAGGCTGCATAAGACTTTTCAGAGCAAAAGCAATGCGATCGCGGCACCCAAAATGGCGGCCGCTACTGCTGGTAATGAAAAAAGAAGTAACCTGTCCTTCCCCCTTAATTCAGGAGAGAAGGCAGGCAGTTCTGAGAGTCTTCGCATGCCTCTGATGCTATTGGCATGCTTAAAAGGCAGCGGAGGTTTTCTGATAAAGAGCCTCCTCTTGGCCAGCTGCTGGTAAGCTGGAATTCAAAATGGCGGCTGCCACTAGCGTGGTGCAAAAGAACAGGGGGGGGGGCTTTTGAGAGACTGCAGCTCAATCAGAGCTGTAGCTGGAAAGAGAAGGGCAAACACTGATCCTGAGAAGAACTACAGCGAATGCTATCTAATTGAAAAAACCTTCCCCATGGACTTGCAACAGAGAAACAGTTGAAACCTCCTGAAGGCAAACTCCGATCCTGAGAAGAACTACAGTGAAACAGCTGAAACCTCCGAAAGGCTGCAGCTCAGTCAGAGCTTGCAACTGGAAGGGGAAAGAATCTCAGGGGAATTTGGCAACACACACACACACACACACACACACACACGCTGTTACCTTCCCACCGTAGTGGTCCCTATTTTTCTACTTGCATTTTTACGTGCTTTCGAACTGCTAGGTTGGCAGAAGCTGGGACGAGTAACAGGCGCTCACTTTGTTACGCGGCACTCGGGATTTGACCCGCCAAAGTGCCGACCTTCTGATCGACAAGCTCAGCATCCTAACCCACTGAGCCACCGCGTCCCATACACACACACACACACACACACCCACACCCACACACACATATATATATATGTCAAATGTTAACTATTTAGATTAGCTTGCTAAGCCCCAAACATGGGGCAAATCTTTATTTCCTGTTTTCAGCCTATCTTAAAGGCCATCGAACAGGCAGTAGTCACACCGGACAGCTCATATATTTTGTGTAAATTAAATTAATTAATTAATTAATTCTTTGTTAGTAATTTACTATATATATATATATATATATTTACACAAATATGAGCTGTCACTGTTGTGACTACTGCCTGTCGATGGCCTTCGGTTAGGCTGAAACAGGAAATAAAGATTTGCCCCATGTTTGGGGCCTAGCAAGCTAATCTAAATAGTTAACAAGTATTTGACACATATCTTCCCTTGCAGAAGCTAACAAAGCAAGAGAGATCCTGTGGCTCAAGAGGTAAAAACAACTGCCTAATGTGCAATCAGCCCAGGTTCGAATCTCAGAAGGGTATGGTTGACTGATGAAAACTAATAAGTTTGAAATGCATTTCAGTCTCCCTTTATTCTTTGTTAGTAATTTATATTATATATATATATATATATATATATATATATATTTCTGAGGTTTTCGCGGGTGTTTGTATGTGGATCTTTGGTTATTCGGGTTTTTCTCCGCGTAGAACTAAAGGTGTAGGCGCAACGTTTCGACAGAATCCCATCCGTCATCATCAGGCTGGTGGCTTTAGCTTCCTTCTTCTGGGAAGAAGGAAACCCCAGAAGAAGGAAGCTAAAGCCACCAGCCTGATGATGACGGATGGGATTCCGTCGAAACGTTGCGCCTACACCTTTAGTTCTACGCGGGGAAAAACCCGAATAACCAAAGATCCACATATATATATATATATATATATATATATATATATATATATATATATATATATATATATATATATATATATATATATATATATATATATATATATATATATATATATATATACACATACACACACACACACATATATATATGTGTGTGTGTGTGTGTGTGTGTGTATCAAAAAAAAATAAAGGGAACAGAAAATAAGACATCTTACTATTAAATACAGTACATTGTGTTGTTTAAGTGTTCCCTTTATTTTTTGAGCTATATATATATATTAGACTTTTCCCTCTCACCCCAGACTTTGCTTAACATGCAGTTAAGAGCACTTGGACTCATGCTTTATTTCTGTGACACAGGTAGTCCTCAACTTACAATCAGTCAGTTAATGGCTGTTCAAAGTTACCAAGGCCTCCCCCAAAAGCTACTTATAACCTGGTCCCTAAATTACAGCTGCTGAAGCAATCTCATGTTCATTGCCCTTATGACTAATTGCAGAGATGCCGCATCACTCCCTTTTCCATATCTCCTGGTTCCTGCAAGCATTTCTCTCCCCCAGCGGCTTCCCGCTGACTTTAAAACTGATTCCCACTCCTCACTTACTTTTTCAACAGTTCTGAAGCTTTCTATAGGAGTGAAACAGGCCACTTTTGTCAGTTGGCCATTTGTCGCTGCATAGCACATGGACAAACCACTCCATTTTGCTGCCTTAATGCATTTTGCACAGTGCTACAGAAGCTTTCTGTATTTTTCAGAAGCTTTCTGCAGCACTGTGCAATCTTGTTAAGGCAGTAAAATGTAGCAGATGTCTAGCAGCTTCCATTTGGTTCCAACAAGCTTGTGGGGCAAAATGGCAGCCACTCCCAGGTTGTTGCCACAGCCTATGGAGAAACTGCTCTCTTTTGCTGCCTTAATGTACTACGGTACTGCAGAAGCTTTCTTGCAGCTTGCAGCTTGCCGCAGCACTATGCAACCTTTTTAAGGCAGCAGGAGAAAGATGTTTGTTGTGCAGCTGCCAAAATGGCACCCACTTCCTGTCACCATCATGCAGCCCATGAGCAGACCACTCTGTTTTGCTGCCTTAATATGGTTTGCACAGTGCTGAAGTTTTCCACAGCTTTTAGAAGCTTTCTGCAGTGCTGTATAACGTTGTTAAGACTACAAAATGGAGTTGTTTGTCTCGTGGTTGCCACTTTTTCCCCATGCATGTGGGCGGGAGCAAAATAGCTATCTGTATAGCCTTTCAGAGGTTTTCAAAAGACGGTGCAGACTCTGTTAGCAAACCGGAATAGGTCACTTTATCCCTCAGCTACCTAGCATGATTCCAGAAGCAGCTGCCATGTTTCCAGAAGCCAAATTGCATTCTTGTAGCTGTGAATATGACCACCACTTCTAGAATTGTAACATATAACTGTGCGATGAAGCAATCCATTTCAGGACTCTTCAAAAGGTAAATGAGGAGGAGGAGGCGTTTGGCCTGGTGTTGTGGGAATCAGGTGTAAGGCTGGGGGAAAGGTCTGTGGAGACCTAAGGGGCAGGAAGAAGAGCACAGGATGTTTTGGGGGGTAGGAGAAGCCCTTGAGGGCCTAGCACAAGCTAAGACCCACCTGCCCGACTACCCCAACCTGTGCTCCACTTAATGACCTGCATGTTTGTTTAATGACTGCATTAGCAAATGCAGGGACAGGGGGAATCGCTAAGTGAGCGACTTCATTTAATGCCATCACAACATGTGACCATAATGGGCAGGCTCCACTATGGTCCTATTATAAGGAGTACCTGTATTATGCTCCCAAATGCTTGCTATGGTCCATTCAGTCAGTCCTGACTCCTGGGGACAGGAGGGATTGCAGGTAAACAAGTGTCTGCAGTTTTCTTGGCAGTATTTAACAGAAGTGGCTTACCAGTACCTTCTTCCTCAAGCTGTGAGAAAGTAGTCCAAAGAGAAACTAAACTAGACTTTTATCATAGAGCAGGGGTGTGAAACTCCTGGCCGCAGGCCGGACGCATTATCCAGAAGCCATGCCCACCCCATTGCCAGCAATGGCAAAACTGTCCAGATACGTTGAGTGACATCACGAGTTTGACATGTCTGACATAGAGCCTTAACTACTAGATCAAATTACAACTTTTAAAATAAAGAGTAGTCACATATAAGGGAAAACTGGTAGTAGTGGGAAAAGAAATAGTTAATTCCTATTATGACTGCTGCTGCTTCTGCCTCCACATACACAGGGAGCCATTTTCAAAGCTTATTTCTGGTCCTTGCTAGGCTAGAGGGGCATTTGCAGAGGAGAATAAGCAAAAGAGGGGAGACTGTGGGAAGGGGAAGGAAAATAAAACAAAATAGTACCTTTCATCCAGTATTCACAGGAAGAAAGCTGGGTTGCAAAGCAGGTCTTCATAATGTACATAACCATGCAGTACTAGGCATCTTATAAATTTCAGGGTGGGTGGGGGGAATACACCAGAATATAAGTAACACCACAGAAAAAGCCTGCCAAAGAATAACCACAAGATGGCACTCTCCCAATTGGATACAGTACACAGAACAGGACCACTCCTAGTAATCTTAGTGATTGAAGAGATCTGTACAGTAATGGTGAAGGTAATCTGTCAGGCATCCCACCCAAGTGGTTTAGGTAAGCAAAATATTGAACCTGGGTCAATAGCCATCTCACAATTGCTTCAGCAGATGGAACATATTCGCAATTAGATGCCCTACTCAACAACCTGTCTGCCACATTTTGCATCAGCTGTAACTTTATAGTAGCCGCATGCAGAATACATTACAGTGATGTAAACCTGAGATTAATAATGTGTGACTATCACCAAAATATTATAGACTAGCACTCTACAATATTTTAAATCATATCATTTGTTTAAATGTTGCAATTTTCTCTATTCTGACTGGCAGGTGCTTTCCAGGATCTCTGACAAATTTCTTTCTCATCATCAGCAATTTGAATTGTTTTGACTAATGCTGCTGAGAATTCAGTCTCCGGTGTCTACAGGAAATTTATTTGCAAAACTAGAATTTCCCTTACTTGCAAAGTATATGGGAGGTTATTGAGCTATGGATTCCTCTTTTTCAATGTAACCCCAGTTCTTTTTAGTGCAAAACTTTATATTCTTTCCCTGTTAACTAGAAAATAATATACAGCCATACCAGCAACTAAGAATGTATTTTAGGAAGAATGCAATAGTGTGCAAGTTTAAACGAATTTATACCGACACAAGCTCAATTCAAGAGTTCTTACACAAAAAATGGGAAAAGGTTAAACAAAATTTGTTAAACATATAACATGGTACTCTATTCTTAAAAACGACAATTCCATTTAGTTAAGAGGTAGGCAATCTGTGCCCCAGTTAAACTACAATTCCTAACTTCTCTACAAATTATGTCCAATGTGGTATTGTTTGCCCACAGATTACCTACATCTAATTTAGTTAGCACAGAACAGTGCCGAGGCAGTTTGAATAAGGAACCAGAAACGAGAGTAGAAGCAGGCATATACACCATCTTCAATATATTGAATTTTTGTACATTACTTTGTCTATGTTACTCTTAAACTCAAGTTAGCATTAGCTTGCCACAATGAAAACAGGTAAAATGAAAAAAAATGGGGGTTAGGATGAAGAAAAGGGTTTTATCCCTTATTGCACTAAAATTTAAATTGCTAAAATGCACTAAAAATGTACTAAAGAAAAAAAAAGAAATGGGAAAAGGAACATGCAAGTCTCTTTTCCATTTCCATTCCTTAAATCTAGCCAAAACAATAATGCCAAAGAGTATTTTAAAAGGTAATCATTCCTGTCATTAACCTAAACAGCATTAACAGTACACATGGCAATTTACAGAATTTTGTTAACAAAACAAAATGCAGAAAGTTTCAGAATGATATTGGTGATCTTGTAGGCTGTATAATCCAAATCCTCCTTTATGAAGGATATCCAAAATGGGAACATTTCCATTTGACAGTTAATTTCCCTTTGCTTGAAGATCTCCAGCATATCTTACTGCAAGATAATTAAGCCCACTGTTGAACCGCTCTTTATATTTAGTTAAACATGAATAGGTATCATATGGTCCTTGAATTTCTTTTTACACCAACAGAAATAGTCCCCACCAATACTACCAATACTGCCAATAGCATATTTTCCACCATTTGGAATATGGAACAAAGCAAAGATAGATAAGGTTTTTAGCTTTGGAAAAGATAAATCTATCTAGATAATGGGTGGGAAACCAACCTCATGGAAGTATGAGGTGGCAGGACATTGCATTCCTGTTCGCTAAATACTTCCGCTAGGTCCGCGTACGTGGCCGGATAGGAGCCCTTCTCCTCAACACACCCTTGACTCCCATTGACTACCTCCCCCTCTGTCCTACCACTCCTTTTTTCCTCCTCATTTGGGGGCCTGAGACCAGTCCCGATCCTCAATTTCCGGTATCCCCCCTCCCACCAAATGATGGGGCCCCATTTATCCAACCATGCTAGCCCTAAGATCACGGCCTCAGTCATGGAAAGCACAACGAACCAGAGCACCTACCAATGCTCCCCCATCTCCAGCTGAACAGGCTCCGTCACATGGGTTACTGGAACCCCTCCCAGAAGGGACCCGTCCACCTGTTCAAACCTAATGGGGTTGGCTAGCTGGTTTACTGTAATCCCGACCTCTGCCACCACGGCCTGGAAGATCAGGCAACGGGTGCATCCAGAATCAATCAAAGCCGTGTTCTACCCGCCAGCCTGTTTGTGGACTCAAAACAATTGGGAGTGCAAAAGGTGGTATGGGCTCACTTACCATGGGGTCGTCCATGGGCTCCTCCTCACTCTCAGACTCCAACAGTCGAGTAGCTGTTGGTGTCTCCTCTCTCTCCTGGACTTTCCGTTGAGGTATGACCCCCTCCATCTGTTTGGCGGCCCGTGACATCTCGGGTCCCTTCTTGGGTGTTGGTGTGGGCCCGCCCTTCTGTGGGGTTGGTACAGGTCCCCGTGGAACACGAAAGGGACATTCCACTGCTCAGTGACCCGGCCCTTCGCACCTGAATATTGTCCAGGAGGGAATCCCAGGGAAGCCTGTACCAGGGACCGGGATCTTGCATGCTTCATCCCTCAGTTTCTCTCTACGGGGTGTGGCCTGTTCTTCCCCTTTGTTTTGGAACTCACGCATCCCCGCATCGAGGTCCACCACCACCCGATACCACTCTGGTAGCCTACCCGGGACCCCCGACCACACACGCTTGATGTAGGTCTCGGTCTAGACCTGCTCGGAACTGGTGGAGTAACAGCCTTTCTGGCCAGGACCGCAGCCTACTGGTGGCTCGTCTGAAGTCCTGTACATACTCCGCTGCAGGCCGGCCTCATTGTTTTACGGTCAGGAGCTCCACCTCACTCCGCTGGACCCTTGAGATATCTTCGAAACAGGACCTCAGTGCTTCCAGGAAAAGCCTGTCAGCCAGTTCCCTGGCATGTTCGATATACAGATCAGCCATCCAGTCCGCTGCTTCGCCTTGCAAACCCGCTGCCAGAGCCATGATCATGGCCCATTGTGATGGATAGAGGCTGGTGTACCAGTCCAGGTGGTTGACAGCTTGGCTCAAGAACATCGCCAGGCAGTCTGGGTTGCCGTCAAATGTGGTTGGAAAATGTGGGGGACCCCAGGCCATCCCTGAAACCCATGGACCTCCAACCATCCCTGGACCCGCAGGAGCAGAGCGTTGGCCTGTTGTTTGCTGGCCCGAAAGCCCAAGGAGTCTGGTTGTTGACCCTGTGGCCTCTCTGCCAGTCTCTTTTGCCATACTATCTCCCCACAAAGGCCTTACTTGCTCAGCTGGATCGCCCGATCCAGAGCCGCCATGCTGGAACATGGGACTGGCCAATCAAACAGTCCCCAGTCGGAACATGGGACTGGCCAATCAAAACCGGGATGGGCCCGACTTGGCTGATGCTTCCATGCTGGACCATGTGGTCGTCCCATGCCCAGCCTCCCATCTGGACCACGATGGTGGATCCTGGAACCCACCCTCACCAAGCCTTTCTCTAATGATGTCCATGGTGGCTTGGCCAGGCGCTGTGGAATAACTCCAATCCCCATCACCCTCTTCAGTGACCCACCTCTCTCTCCACGCCATCAGGAATCTTGGAGGGGCCGGTGTGTGGGTCTGGCCACCGTCTGGGTTGGTGAGTGCCAAGCTATGCCACCATTCACCGGATTGCCCCGGTGCTGGTTGTACAGCTCGGGTTTTTGGCCTTACCATTGGCTGGGCCTCTCCTCCTTCAGCAGGAACCGCAGGCTCAGCAACCTCAGCCGGACTGCTTTCCGCAGCCACTAGTGTGGCCTCTTGTGTTCCCTCAGCCATACCTCAAAAGAGAACTGGTAAGGGTAACGAGGCAGATGAGTGCTAACTTCAAACTGTTAGGCCCATAATGGTCCTGGGTTCCCCCCCCCCCCACCAAACACAGGAAAAAAATACCAGGAAACTGGGAAACAGGAACACAAATTTTAACAGAAGCTGAAAAAGCAAACAAAGTTAACACTGGGAGTGGTTTACTCCCAATGCTCTATACATCCTGTCCCTGCAGTCCCACTCAGCTCCACCCTTCCCTTCCCAACAGGCCAGCATTCTGGTGGTTAGGTATAAATCCCTCCCCCCTCCCGAGATACAGCCTTTGGCTGTCCCCTGCTGTCCATGCAGCTTTCCATCCTGCCGTCCATTCTGCCACCTGGTGAAGTCCTTCACTGTCCTTGTCAGTACAGCCAGTTCCAAAGGGGAGGGAGGTCCTCCAGGAAAACCAACCCCAGCCTGCCTACAAAGGTGCTGGGAGCTGTCACCAGCTGTTCGGCGGCCATGGAGTGCAGGCACCAGCATTTCCAGCTGGTCAGCAACTCCTGTTGAACGCAGTTGTCGGCTCTGTCCCTCCAGTGGCCACCGAAACCTCCCACAGCCTGCCGGCTGCTTGGCCGTCGCCCTGGCCTCCCAGCTGCTCGGCGGGGCTTCCAGGCGGCTAACATTGTCAGCTGCAGCTCCCAGCTAAGCGGCGGGGCTCCCCAGCGGCTGGCGTTGTTGGCTCCGGCTCTCAGCTGAACGGCGAAGCATCACGTGGCTGGCTGGTCGGGCGGCAGTGAAATGGACTGTTTCCCCCCCACCTGGCTGATTGTCGAGCCTAGGGGCTTGACACTATAGATAGTTAAATTTGATAACAACTGCAATTAAGTCAAAAGCCTCAAGGAAAAGGAGTAAGCTGGATTCCTATACATCTAAAACAATGAACCTATAGTTGAAAATCCAGATGTACAGCAAATATGATAACCTCAAAAGCAGTAAACTTTAAAACAGATAGCAAAATGAAGTTATATTATTGAATTATATAATTTCAAACCTAAATGTAGGCTTTGCTTGTCAATGATCTTGTGTGTTTTTTGATTCTACTCTCTAGACCTGTCATTGGAAGACAGGAGATAGTTGACTTTTATCAGGTAATTACAGAGAATGACTTTCCACTGTTCCTCTATTTTGGTACTTATTAAGTGGTACTAATTACTCTAGAATTTTTTTCTTGATTGTCAGCAGCTCTCCAGGCTTCAGAGAAGGATCTATATCTCCCAACATAACCTGGAAACTTATATACACAAAGCACGTGGCTAAAGCTGCACTATAGTGCCTCTCCTAAAATTTGTAGAAATTTGGTTTTCTTCTGTTTTTGATGGTTAAAAATTGGGATCTGCAATAATTCTGAGGCATCCATCAAAATTGTTGCCTTCTAATACATGAGCTGGGATGATGGAAAATGTAGTCCAACGTGTTTTGATGGTGCCAAATGAAATCAGAAAGGCTATTTTAAATACTAGTGATCACCCCCACCTGACAGTTACTCATTCCACATCCATGTCCCACAACTAGCACCCTCAATTCCCTCCTTATTTCCACCATATCAGGAGAAAAAGAGACAAAAGCACAGGTTCTATAAATCTAATAGTGAACATAGAGTAAGTTTATAAATAAAAACCAATTTAAAAAGTTTAGTTTACGATGTGTAATTATACTGTTTGATTCATACTTTTGTCCTATATCCAGATTCTCCTTTGCAAAAAGCTAGTTACAGATAAAATGTGAGCCCAAAATACCAGTGCAATACAAGTAGTCCTTGAGCTACAAATGTAATGGAGTCTGCCCATTCCATTCGTAACTCGAGGATTCATAGGAGTGAATCTTGTACCTTGAACGCGATTCATTCCCAGCTTTTGCCCACGCATTCACTAATTTAATGCATGGGCGAATGCGCGGCTCATTAAGTGAACATGAGGAATCTCAGGGTGAGAAAAGCCATAGGGGCCTAGTGATGGAACAGACCACCTGCTTTAGACCACCAAAGCCTGCCCACTGAGATATCTCATGCTTCCTCCCCTGGGGTCCCCACAATTGTTCACCCACCCAATCCTGCCACACTAGGTCACTTACGTTGTGAAGATCTGTCTCCTCTCTAGCCTATTTCTTTCTCTGTTTCCAGCAAGAGCAGAGGAAGGCCTCCAAGGCCCAGAATGGACCTTCGGAAGCACGTGGCCACCACCCATAACCTCTGTTCTGGGCCTCGGAGACCTGGAGGAGGCCTATGAGGCCCAAAACAGACCTCCACAGGCCCGCAGCTTACTTTTTAGGTGGCAGCGGCCAGGAAAAGGCCTCCAACGCCCAAGTCAGGCCTCCAGAGATCCACAGAAGTGTACCCTGGCCTCCTTTCTGGGCAGCAACAACCCAGAAAAGGTCTTTGGCATCTAGATTGGGACTCCAGAAACACGCAGAAGCATCCCCCAGCTTCAGTTCCATTCTCTGTTGCAGAGAACAGAGGCTTGCACCACTGATCTTGTGTTACTTTAGGCCTCCATTCTCTATGAATGCACCAAAGGCCTGAAGCAGCCAAGAAAGCGAAGGATCTCGATCTTCACAAGGTGAGTATCCAAGGCCTAGTGCCTAGGGAGACCTGGGGCAGGGGGTGGAGGGAGGGAATAGCCAGGGTCAATGTTGCAGTGCCACTGCAATCTTTCATAACAGTGAACAACTACTGTGGTGCGGCAACATTCATAATTTTGGGACTTTTTCATAAACACTAGGGGGCGCTTACCATGTAACTTTCGAACGTTCACTAAGGGAATGCTCGTAACTTGGGGATTAACTGTAGTGACAAGGATTAACATTTGTTTGGCAGCAGTAAGCAGCTTAGACATTTGCTCTAAAAATATCTACCCAATATTCTTAGACACTGGCATGCTTTATTTTTTTTTATAGAATCCCTTCTCCCACCCTCATGCTAAAGTATTTAATTTGCTTACAGGCTGCAAGGAGAATGGGTATGCAAAACTTTCAGCCAATAAGAAATGGGGAAGGCATTATTACTAAATCATCTCTCTATACGTCAATAAGACGTATGAAAATAGCCCTGGTTTTTCAGCAACAAGACTAAAACAATTGCTAATTCAGCTACTGACTTTGCAAGAATTAAGTATTCAGTTACTGTTGTTTAAATTTCTAACCAGGCTAAAGGCTGGCTAAATATATTCTGTGCTTCCATGATTGTACTGAGAGTTTTTTTCCAGAACAGTAATTTGAAACCTAAGTGACTAGCATTCAGAAACAGGCCTAAATGCCTTAGAACCGGGGTGTCAAACTGCCAGCCTGCATGCCGGATGCATCATAGTGAACCCGCGCCCACCCCATTGCCGGTAATGGCAAAAAAGTCATGATACATCGTGATACTTCACGTGATGTTGCGAGTTGACACCGCTACCTTAGATTAAGAATATTTTTCACTTTATTTTAAAATCATTTTTTTTCCATTATGGCTAAGAAAAAAGGCAGTGTCCAGTGAAAGCTCCGAAACCAGAAGAGAGCAGATACCAGTGCTTTGACAAAAAGGCATGTGTGAATGTGTGCACATGTACACATGATCCTCAGAGCTTTCTTTTCTGTACTAATTCTGTAAACATTGCTTCAATTCACCTAATCTCAATCTTCAATCACTTCCCTCTTTCAATACTTGCTGGAAAATGACATGTACTTTGAAATTCTGCCAGGGGATACAGAATGAATTATGGAAATTAAGCTAAAACAGTTATATAATGCAACTACTTATTCCGTCCATGAAGTGATTTTTCTGAGGTCAGAATCTGGATTGTGGAGGGGATCAGCACATATAAAGAATGACAGAAAGGTTTAAAGCCTGGAATGTAGCTGCTCTTTGCTGAGAATACCAAGGGCAAGCATCCAGTTTTCTTAGAACAGGCCTATTGAAATCAGTAGGTTTTAGCTTAGTGACTGATATTTCTTTATTTAAATATTTTGTTGTTAGCTGCGAAGTCGTGTCCGACCCATCGCGACCCTATGGACAACATTCCTCCAAGCCTTCCTGTCCTCTACCCTCTGCTGGAGTCCATTTAAGCTCACACTTACTGCTTCAGTGACTCCATCCAGTCACCTCATTCTCTGTCGTCCCTTTCTTCTATTGCCCTCAATCTTTCCCAGCATTAGGCTCTTCTCCAGTGAGTCCTTCCTTCTCATCAGGTGGCCAAAGTATTTGAGTTTTAGCTTCAGGATCTGGTCTTCTAAAGAGCAGTCAGGGTTGATCTCCTCTAGGACTGACCGGTTTGATCGCCTTGCAGTCCAAGGGAGTCGCAGGAGTCTTCTCCAGCACCATAGCTCAAAGGCCTCAATTCTTTGGCGCTCGGCCTTTCTTATGGTCCAAATTTCACTGCCATACATTGCAACTGGGAAGACCATAGCCTTTTGTTGACAGGGTGATGTCTCTGCTTTTTAGTATACTGTCTAGATTTGCCATGGCTTTCCTCCCGAGGAGCAAGCATCCTTTAATTTCTTGGCTACAGTCCCCATCTGCAGTGATCTTAGAGCCCAGGAAAATAAAATCTGTCACTACCTCCATTTCTTCCCCATCTATTTGCCAGGAATTGAGAGGGCCGGATGCCATGATCTTCGTTTTCTTAATGTTAAGTTTCAAGCCAACTTTTGCACTCTCCTTCTTCACCCGCAACAAGAGACTCTTTAGTTCTTCTTCACTTTCTGCCATTAGAGTGGTATCATCTGCATATCTTAGGTTGTTGATATTTCTTCTGGCAATCTTAATTCCAACTTTTGATTCATCTAGCCCTGCCTTTCTCATGATGTGCTCTGCATATAAGTTAAATAGGCAGGCCAACAATATACAGCCTTGCCGGACTCCTTTCCCAATTTTGAACCAATCAGTGGTTCCGTGTCCAGTTCTCACTGTTGCTTCTTGGCCCACATATAGGTTTTTCAAGACACAAATAAGATGGTCTGGTACTCCCATCTCTTTAAGAACTTGCCACAGTTTGTTGTGATCCAGACAATCAAAGGCTTTAGCATAGTCAATGAAGCAGAAGTAGATGTTTTTCTGGAACTCTCTAGCTTTCTCCATGATCCAGCGTATGTTGGCAATTTGATCTCTAGTTCCTCTGCCTCTTCGAAATCCTGCGTGTACTTCTGGTAGTTCTCGTTCCACATACTGCTGGAGTCTAGCTTGTAGGATTTTAAGCATAACTTTACTAGCATGAGAAATGAGTGCAATGGTGCGATAGTTTGAACATTCTTTGGCACTGCCTTTCTTTGGAATTGGAATGTAAACTGATCTTTTCCAATCCTGTGGCCACTGTTGAGTTTTCCAAATTTGCTGGCAAATTGAGTGTAGCACTTTTACTGCATCGTCTTTTAAGATTTTGAATAGCTTAGCTGGAATACTGTCACCTCCACTAGCTTTGTTGTTGCTCAGCTTTTCTAAAGCCCACTTCACATTCTAGGATGTCTGGCTCGAGGTCACTGACCACCTCATTGTGATTATCAGGGATGTTAAGCTCATTCTTGTGTAGTTCTGTGTAATTTTGACACCTCTTCTTAATCTCTTCTGCCTCTGCCATTTTGGTCCTTCATCATGCCCATTTTTGCATGAAACATTCCCTTCATCTCTCCAATTTTCTTGAAAAGATCTCTGGTCCTCCCTATTCTATTGTTTTCTTCTATTTCTTTGCACTGTTCATTTAAGAAGGGATTCTTATCTCTTCTAGCTATTCTCTGGAATTCTGCATTCAATTGGGCATATCTTTCTTTTTCTCCCTTGCCTTTCGCTTCCCTCCTTTCCTCAGCTATTTGCAAAGCTTCCTCAGACAACCATTTTGCTTTCTTGCATCTTTTTCTTTAGGATGGTTTTGGTTACTACCTGTTCTACAATGTTGCGAACCATAGTTCTTCAGGCACTCTGTCTATCAGATCTAATTCCTTAAACCGATTTGTCACCTCTACTGTATATTCAACAGGATATGATTTAATTCATACCTGACTGGCCTAGTGCTTTTCCAAGCCTAAACTTTGCAATGAGAAGCTCATGGTCTGAGCCACAGTCAGCTCCTGGTCTTGTTTTTACTGACTGTATAGAGCTTCTCCATCTTTGGCTGCAGAGCATATAGTCAATCTGATTTCTGTGATGACCGTCTGGTGATGTCCATGTGTAGAGCCATCTCTTGGAAAAGAGTGTTTGCTATGACCATCATATTCTCTTGACAAAATTCTATCAGCCTGTGCCCTGCTTCATTTTGTACTCCAAGGCCAAACTTGCCTGTTATTCCGGTTATCTTTTGGCTTCCTACTATTTGAATTCAACTTACTGTACAGGACATAAGTGATGCAAAGCACAATTTTTAAAAATAACTAAAAATAAAACTCAACCACAACAAAAAGCATCGCAAAACTTCCATCACTTAAGTGATTATCAGAAGATCATTATTTTTATGGCCTTACAAAAAGTGTAAGGGTGGAGGCTAAACTAATCCAACAGGATAAGACAGGGCCACTACTGAGAATGCTAGCCATTTCTTTGTGACAGAACCTTAAGGATCCTTTCACAGGGTGATAGCACAGGATAAACAGAGTTTAATCACACAGGAAGATCTTAAAGATGAATGGGCACCAAGTCATATATAGTTTTAAAGATTGATCTCAGTAATTTGAATTGGACTTAAAAGCCTATCAATCAGCAATATCATAAAACAGCATAGGTGCTATGCTGCTAAAGAAGCTCATTCTGGTCATCAGTGACATTTTCAATCAAATGTAGATTTGGGGTAGTTTTTAAAGACTACAGAGGACAGACAATCCTTGCATAACAGTCCTAATTGAGGTTAGAGATTTGCAAGGTCTTGCAAAGAACCAGCAGCTGCCTCAGCCAGGAGTATTCAGCAGCAGCAGGAAGAAGGCAAAGGTCAATTGGGGGAGAAAAAAATAGGGGACATGGAGTGCAAGATGGCCCAAAGGATAGACAGAGATGAAAGAGACAGGCAGTGGGAACAAGGGAAGTGCATGCCGTAATCATAAAGGCAGGCAAGTTGCCAAAAGCCTGAATTCTAATCACATGATTGTGGGGACAATGCAACGGCTTTAGCTTCAAGGACAGGTCTTGACTACCATTTGTTCAGCACTGTTGTAATTTCAAACAATTGTTGAATGAATACTTGTTAAGTGAGGACTACCTGAAGATCATTGTGGCTTGCTAAGGCATTAGTCTAATTGTGTATTGATAAGCACAAAAAAATTGAATCTGGGAAAAGATTTGTTGGTCATGGCCTCCATCTACTACCCAAAAGCTTTATTTTTTTTTCTTTTTAACTGTAAGAGACCAAAATAGTTCTGGAGTCAGAGAGCCTCTAAATTTAAACAAAAACAATTATAATAATAACCCACCAAGGTGCAAGAATGTTCTATCAGGGAAAGTGCCACTCCATCCAGAGTAAATCTAGAAGCTGAGATAGAATCATATTATTTTCCTATTAAGAGCACCTCCATCTTACTGGGATTCAACTTAAGTTTGCTTTGTTTCTTCTAATCCTTCACAGCCTTCAGACACAAGGCTATTCTTCTAGTCCAACCCTCTGCTCAAGCAGGAGACCCTATAACACGGGCCGGCAACCTGTGGCTCTGGAGCCGCATGGGGCTCTTTCAGCCTTCTGCTGAGGCTCCCAGTTTGCAGAGAAAAGACACAGAGAGGCACTTGGGACTCTCTCTCTCTCTCTCTCTCTGTGTCTGTCTCTGTCTCCCTCTCTGTCTCTCTCTCTCACACTCACACATACACACAACACAAACACAATGAGTGGGGGAAGAGGACTGGCAGACCAAGGGCAGAAAGAAAAAGGGAGGGAGAAAGGAAGGGACTGACACCTCCATCCACCAAGTGGACATTAGTCACTTCCCAAGGAAAACTGAAACATTCAATGTAACAAGACTGAGAGACCAGTGCTGGTGAATGGTGCTACATGACAAAACAAAATATGACAGCGTGTAGTCATAATACAACCAAATTTAAGTAGGGATATCTCCCAGATATAAACCATGTTGCACAGCAAGGCAGATTTAGACATCTGGCATATGGCTTCTAGGAAAAGAGTCAAGAAACTAATTAAAAATAACAGATGAAATGATTTAAACAGATATAAGCAAAAATCCCGTGTTTAATATTACATATTAAAAGCATAGCATAAATATTTAAGTAATGATTAATGGTTCGAGAAAAAGGAGAATGTCATCCAATTTTCTTTCATATTTTTTATTTATGTTCTATTTTTCATTCTTCTCTTTGTAACTTTATTCCTCACTCTTTTTATTCTTTTAAGCCATGCAATATATATTTTTTTAAAAAAACACCTCATACATTCAGGCAAACACGCTGCTGGTTATAGCCAAGTAGAGTGTTCTACAGAGAGCCTTATCTACTTCCACTGGCCCCACAATTTCAAAAGTATCCCCATGACTTTGTGGGGTATTGCCCCAATCATCTTGTTACATCATGCCCAAGTGGCATCTGACCCAGAGTAAATATGAGCCATTTTATCCACAAACACATTTTAATTTAATTTTAATTTAATAATATTTATATACCGCCCTTCTCCCTGAGGACTCAGGGCGGTTCACAGGGCAGAATAAAATACTAAATACAAACGTTAAAACAAGATTAAATAATTGCCCATATTAAAACAGTTGGAATCAAGTTCTAAAACACCAAGTTAAAATTAAAACACAAGACTAAAAACCCCACCAATCCCCATCAGGCTAGGCCGGCTTGAACAAACAGAAACGTCTTGAGATCGCGACGAAAGGAGCGAAGATCGGGCGCCATCCGGAGCTCTACCGGTAGCTGATTCCACAGCTCCGGAGCGCCCACAGAGAAGGATCTCCCCCTGGGGACCACCAATCGACATTCTCTGATCGGTGGCACCCTGAGGAGGCCCTCTCTGTGGGAACGCACAGGGCGCAGGGAGCTTGATGCCGGCAGCAGATGTTCCCTAAGGTACTCCGGCCCCATGCCATGAAGGGCTTTAAACACTGTTACCAGTACCTTGAATCTCACCCGGAAGACAACTGGCAACCAATGCAGCTCACGGAGCAGCGGTGTAACGTGGGAGTATCGGGAGACTCCCAACACAACTCTCGCGGCTGCATTCTGTACCAGTTGGAGCTTCCGGGTGGTCCTCAAGGGCAGCCCCATGTAGAGAGCGTTGCAGTAGTCTAGACGAGAGGACACGAGCGCATGAGTGACCGTGCACAAATCATCCCGGCTAAGATAGGGCCGCAACTGGCGCACCAGGCGAACCTGGGCGAAGGCCCCCCTAGTCACAGCTCCTATATGGTCTTCCAGGGTGAGCCGTGGATCTAGGAGGACTCCCAAGTTGCGAGCCCTATCTACGGGGGGTAATAGTTCACCCCCCATAGCCAAAGGTGGAACATCCGAATAAACCCGGGATGAAGGTATGCACAGCCACTCAGTCTTGTCGGGGTTGAGCTGGAGTCTGTTCCTCCCCATCCAGACCCGAACCGCCTCCAGGCACCGGGACATCACGTTGAGGGCATCACTGGGGTGGTTTGGGGTCGAAAGGAAAAGTTGGGTATCATCAGCGTACTGATGATACCCAACTCCAAAGCCACGAATGATCTCACCCAGCGGTTTCATGTAGATGTTGAACAGGAGAGGCGAGAGGACCGACCCCTGAGGAACTCCACAAATGAGAGACCTCGCGGTCGACCTCTGCCCTCCTGCCAACACCGACTGCGAACGTCCCCGGAGATAGGAGGAGAACCACTGTAAAACTGTGCCTCCCACTCCCAATCCCCTGAGACGCCGCAGCAAGATACCATGGTCGATGGTATCGAAAGCCGCCGAGAGGTCTAATAGGACTAGAACAGAGGAATATCCCCTGTCCCGAGCCCTCCAGAGATCATTCACCAGCGCGACCAATGCCGTCTCCGTGCTGTGCCCGGGCCTGAAACCCGATTGGTACGGGTCGAGATAATCCGCTTCATCCAGGACCAGAGGGAGCTGATGCGCCACCACACTCTCAACAACCTTCGCAAGAAAGCGAAGGTTGGAGACAGGACGAAAGTTGTTTAATACAGCTGGGTCCAAGGCAGGCTTCTTGAGGAGAGGCCTCACCACCGCCTCTTTCAAGACGGCGGGGAAGCAACCCTCACTCAGAGAAGCCGATATAACTGCCTGGAACCAGCTGCGTGTCCTCTCCCGGGCTGCATAGACCAGCCAGGAAGGGCACGGGTCCAATAAACACGTGGTGGTGCTCAGCCTCCCCATGATCCTGTCCACTTCCTCCGGAGTCACAGAATCAAACTCCTCCCAGATGATATCGACAAGACCGCCAGTGTCCTGATCGTCAGACTCTGCCCAGTCAGAGTCCAGACCGGTCCGAATCCGAGCGATTTTGTCCGACAGATGTTGGTTAAACTCCTCGGCACGACCCTGCAAGGGATCCTCCCTCACCTCCTGATTTAGGAGGGAGCGAGTCACCCTAAACAGGGCGGCCGGGCGATTATCTGCGGACGCGATAAGGGTGCAAACAGTGTCTGCAGAAATAACATTTCTTCCCTCTTTCCCAAGAGGATGCTAATAACCTTGAAAATGGCCTCTGAGAATATACAGACAAAATAAAAAGACAGACTTACACAAGCTTCAGCAAACATGGACCTCATAATCAATCTTCCATCCCTCCAGAGGGTAAGAAAATCAACATTTCTTATAAAGACTAAAAAGGGATATGATTAGGGCAAAAGATTGGTCATAGGGTATTCCATCTTCATAGAATCTACTGTTTGCTCCAATGTGAAACCTGTATCTAGTATATGTTTGGACCTGAGATCATCTTGGATATGCCCACAACATTCTGATCTCATTCCAGTCTCAGACCTAAGGCATACAGTTTGAAATCTTGTAGCCCAGAGGACTTCAGAATCAGATTAACTGTGAGAATTAGGAAAAGGAGAGTGGGCAGCAAAGTGGACAATATCTGAACTATGCAGTATTATCCCTTAGGAGAAGGAATTAGTGATTTTTTCTTATTCAGGTTGAGAAAAGATCATCCAGTTTTTTCCATTCTGTCTTAATGAACTATTCAACCTACCTTCTTCCAGTACAGCCTGCCAACTGTTTCAATGAAACCACCAATATATCCTGTTTAGTCTTCTAAGCTAAACTAAAGCAAGCCATAGTAATAAAATGGCTATGTCTGTTTCCATAATACAGCATACAACAGATACTCCAACTACAGTACATTGCCCAAAGTTATGCATCAATGGGGAGATCCAATGGCAGAACATTCTTGATCTACCATAACCATGAGAAGCTACATGACTTTCCTTAAAAATTGCCAGCTATGCTGGAGAAACAATGAAGTATTCCACTATTTTCTCCTTTCGATTTTTAAAACAATAAATTTTCAAACAAAAGTGCCACTGATTATATTTGACCAACTCAGAACTGGTTCTGATTTGGACCAGAAGAATGGTATACGAAAAACTATAAACTAACAATGTTTACTATTAAATGCTTCACCTTGTTTATTTCTCTATGATGTCATGTCAAATCCTTTTTGTTGTTGTTAGTTGCAAAGTCGTGTCTGACCCATTGTGACCCCATGGATAACATTCCTCCAGGCCTTCCTGTCCTCTACCATCTTCTGGAGTCCATTTAAGCTCACACCTACTGCTTCAGTGACTCCATCCAGCCACCTCATTCTCTGTCGTCACCTTGCCCTCAATCTTTCCCAGCATTAGGCTCTTCTCCAGTGAGTCCTTCCTTCTCATTAGGTGGCCAAAGTATTTGAGTTTCAACTTCAGGATCTGGCCTTCTCCTCTAGGACTGACCGGTTTGAACGCCTTGCAGTCCAAGGGAGTCGCAGGAGTCTTCTCCAGCACCATAGTTCAAAGGCCTCAATTCTTTGGTGCTCAGCCTTTCTTATGGTCCAGCTTTCACAGCCATACATTGCAACTGGGAAGACCATAGCCTTGACTATACACACTTTTGTTGACAGGGTGATGTCTCTGCTTTTTAGTGTGCTGTCTAGATTTGCCATGGCTTTCCTCCCCAAGAGCAAGCGTCTTTTTAATTTCTTGGCTGCAGTCCCCATCTGCGGTGATCTTGGAGCCCAGGAAAATAAAATCTGTCACTACCTCCATTTCTTCCCCATCTATTTGCCAGGAATTGAGAGGGCCGGATGCCATGATCTTCGTTTTCTTAATGTTAAGTTTCAAGCCAACTTTTGCACTCTCCTTCTTCACCCGCAACAAGAGGCTCTTTAGTTCCTCTTCACTTTCTGCCATTAGAGTGGTATCATCTGCATATCTTAGGTTGTTGATATTTCTCCCGGCAATCTTAATTCCAATTTTTGATTCATCTAGCCCAGGGGTAGGCAACCTCGGCTCTTTTATGACTCATGGATTTCAACTTCCAGAATTCCTGAGTCAGCTGCTGACTCAGGAATTCTGGGAGTTGAAGTCCATGAGTCATAAAAGAGCCGAGGTTGCCTACCCCTGATCTAGCCCTACCTTTCTCATGATGTGCTCTGCATATAAGTTAAATAGGCAGAACAACAGTATACAGCCTTGCCAGACTCCTTTCCCAATTATGAACCAATCACTGGTTCCGTGTCCAGTTCTCACTGTTACTTCTTGACCCACACATAGGTTTCTCAAGAGACAAATAAGATGGTCTGGTACTCCCATCTTTTTAAAAAATTGCCACAGTTTGTTGTGATCCCCACAATCAAAGGCTTTAGCATAGTCAATGAAGCAGAAGTAGATGTTTTTCTGGAACTCCCTAGCTTTCTCCATGATCCAGCGTATGTTGGCAATTTGATCTCTAGTTCCTCTGCCTCTTTGAAATCTTGCCTGTACTTCTGGTAGTTCTAGATCCACATACTGCTGGAGTTTAGTTTGTAGGATTTTAAGCATAACTTTACTAGCATGTGAAATGCGATAGTTTGAACATTCTTTGGCACTGCCTTTCTTTGGAATTAGAATGTAAACTGATCTTTTCCAATCCTGTGGCCACTGTTGAGTTTTCCAAATTTGTTGGCAAACTGAGTATAGCATTTTTACTGCATCGTCTTTTAAGATTTTGAATATCTCAGCTGGAATATAGTCACCTCCACTAGCTTTGTTGTTGCTCAGCTTTCCTAACGCCTACTTCACATTCTAGGATGTCTGGGTCGGGGTCAGTGACCACCCAATGGTGGTTATCTGGGACGTTAAGCTTGTTCTTGTATAATTCTGTGTAGTTTTGCCACCTCTTCTTAATCTCTTCTGCCTCTGTTAGGTCCCTGCCATTTTGGTCCTTTATCATGCCCATCTTTACATGAAACATTTCCTTTATATCTCCAATTTTCTTGAAGACATGTCTGGTCCTCTCTATTCTATTGTTTTCTTCTATTTCTTTGCACTATTCATTTAAGAATGCATTCTTATCTCTTCTAGCTATTCTCTGGAATTCTGCATTCTGTTGCGAACCTCCGTCCATAATTCTTCAGGCACTCTGTCTATCAGCTCTAATTCCTTAAATCTATTTGTCACCTCTCCTGTTTATTCATCAGGTATATGATTTTGTTCATATCTGAGTGACCTAGAGCTTTCCCCTACTTTCTTCAATTTAAGCCTAAATTTTGCAACAAGAAGCTCATGATTTGAGCCACAGTCAGCTCCTGGTTTTGTTTTTACCAATTGTATAAAGCTTCTCCATCTTTGGCTACAGAGCACATAGTCAATCTGATTTCTGTATTGGGCGTCTGATGATGTCCATGTGTAGAGCCGTTTCTTGGGTTGTTGGAAAAGAATGTTTTTGCTATGATCATCATATTCTCTTGACAAAATTCTATCAGCCTGTGCCCTGCTTCATTTTGTACTCCAAGGCCAAACTTGCCTGTTATTCTGGTTATCTTTTGGCTTCCTACTTTAGCATTCCAATCCCCCATGATGATAAGAACATCATTTTTTGGTGTTAATTCTATAAGGTACTGTAGGACTTCATAGAACCAATCAATTTCATCCTCTTCAGCACCAGTGGTTGGGGCATAGACTTGGACTACTGTGATATTGAATGGTTTGCCTTGGATTCGAACTCAGATCATTCTGTCATTTTGGGGATTGTATCCCAGTATTGCTTTTCCTACTCTATTATTGACTATGTAGGCTGCTCCGTTTCTTCTGTGGGATTCTTGCCCGCAGTAGTATGCCTGATGGCCATCTGAATTAAATTCACCCATTCCTGTCCATTTTAGTTTGCTGTTTCCCAAGATGTTGATGTTCAGTCTTGTCATCTCTTGTTTGACCACGTCCAGCTTTCCTTGATTCATGGATCTTACATTCCAGGTTCCTATGGAGAAAAAATCTTTAAAGCATCGGACTTTCCTTTCACCACCAGAGGCATCCACAGCTGAGCGTCCTTTCGGCTTTGGCCCAGTCGCTTCATTCTTTCTGGCGCTACTAGTACTAGCCCTCTGCTCTTCCCCAGTAGCATATTGGACGCCTTCCGACCTGAGGGGCTCATCTTCCAGCGTCATATCGTTTTGCCTTTTGGTACTGTCCATAGGGTTTTCATGGCAAAGATACTGGAGTGGGTTGCCATTTCCTTTTCCAGTGGATCATGTTTTGTCAGAACTCTCTGCTATGACCTGTCCATGTTGGGTGGCTCTGCACGGCATAGCTCATAGCTTCACTGAGTTACGCAAGCCCCTTCGCCACAACAAGGCAGTAATCAACAACTGTAAGAAATTACTAAAATGCCTATAAAATTGCCCAAGAGTAAGGAAATTTTGTTTTAACTTCAGTAATAGGTAACTGAGTTAGGAAAAATCCATGAGTATTCTCAGTCAATATTCCATCCTAACAATTTACTTCTAAACGATCTCTAGCAGAAGTCAATTTCCCCTTGTTTACTTCAGAAATAATACAGAAAAACAATTTGGTAAATATCAAAAGGTCAATTAATTCAACTTCATCTCAAGGGAAAAAAAACCTTCTACCTCTGGATGTTAACCACCTTAGACAAGATCAATCAATCAATCGATTAGACAGGATCCCATGTGGAGGTTCTCTCAAATCTATAATGACTGAAAAAGGCTGGTGCTATAGAGTAGACTTGTCAATGGAAGACTTTATCTCAATTATCTATGCACAATGACTAGATTTACCATTATGCATTTCATGTAACTTTGCCTTTGAAAGATGATTTGGAGTCACCCAATTAGCATCAACTAGATATCTAGATCACATGACATCAATATACATTTTAACTCCAATGTAAAGGTTTGAAGTTGTAAAACCTCAAATAATTTTGAACTATAAATATTGTACTGCTCATATCTTCCTTTCTCCACCAAATTTAAGGAAGAGAATTTGGGAATTTAAGGAAGAGACCCTTTTCTACAGTTTCTCCCAATAGAGGAAAGCACTGAAGATTCATTTATTTTTGATGGTTGTGGTTTCTAATAATCAATTATGTCATTATATTTTAAATATTGAATTCTCTTGGTTAAATATTTTTTTATTGTTGGGTTCCATTGATGATGATTGTTATTTATCAATGAAATCAGTTTTAAAAGGGCTTTTGCTCTTAATGGCAACCAATAAATAAATAAGCAAGCAAGCATTTACCCATAGATGAATCCACCTTATCTGGAGAACATTTATTGTCACAGAAAATATTTGAAGAACAAACAGATCCAAACTCATCTGCAAAAGTTAAGAATAACTTCTTCCTTGTCTTTTACCTCTGCAATACATGGATGGCCACGTGCATTTTCTGTTTAAAAGCAAACAGCTACAGATGAATTGCTCATGGGTCTCCACAACAATGGTGCTTTAGAAAGTACTTTAGTGCTAAATACTTTGGGAGATTTGGGGCTCATAGTAGCATAAACATAAGTAGATCAAACAAGGGCTAATTACTTCACAGAATAAGATTCCATCCAAGTCCAATCTGTGCTGTGCTTTAGACATCTCAAGTTTTGCAATACAAAATTGATTTGTATCTTTTTCATTACATTAAACTTATTTCAAATAGTTTTCAACTTGTTGCAGGACAGCTGAGAGGAAATATGGAAAGTCATTTTCTTCAATCAAATGAATTCAATCTCTGAGTGATATGAATATATATATATATATATATATATATATATATATATATATATATATATATGGACGCGGTGGCTCAGTGGGTTAGGACGCTGAGCTTGTCGATCAGGACAGCTGAGAGGAAATATGGAAAGTCATTTTCTTCAATCAAATGAATTCAATCTCTGAGTGATATGAATGCATTAAAAGGGTAGGACAAAATTATATATATATATATATATAATTTTATATACATATATATATACGCGGTGGCTCAGTGGGTTAGGACGCTGAGCTTGTCGATCAGAAGGTCGGCAGTTTGGCGGGTCAAATCCCGAGTGCCGTGTAACAGAGTGAGCGCCTGTTACTTGTCCCAGCTTCTGCCAACCTAGCAGTTCGAAAGCACGTAAAAATGCAAGTAGGAAAATAGGGACCACTACGGTGGGAAGGTAACAGCGTTCCGTGCGCCTCTGGCATCTAGTCATGCCGGCCACATGACCACGGAGGCGTCCTCGGACAAGTGCTGGCTCTTCGGCTTTGAAACGGAGATGAGCACCGGCCCCTAGAGTCGGAAAAGACTAGCACGCATGTGCAGGGGAACCTTTACCTTTACATATATATATATATGTATATATGTATATATGTATATATGTATATATATATATATATATATATATATATATATATATATATATATATATATATATATATATATATATATATATATATATATATATGTATGTATGTGTGTGTGTGTGTGTGTGTATATATATATATATATATATATATATATATATATATATATATATATATATATATATATATATAATTGGTCAGCACCAGGTGAAGATGAACTGCATGGGTTTTGGTTGAAACATCTAACTGTTCTACATCCACTCACTGCCAAGCAGTTCAACATTATACTACAAGGAGGAGAAATTGAAAAGTGGCTAACAACTGGGAAAACCTACCTAATAATGAAAAATCCAGCAAAAGGGGCAACACCAGGCAACTATAGGCCAATTACCTGCTTATCAACAACTTTCAAATTGCTAAGTGGTATGGTAGCTGACGCAGTACAATAGCATTTAGTTGAAAACAATCTCTTTCCACCAGAACAGAAAGGAAACCGCCCCAGTAGCAGAGGAACAAAAGATCAACTCCTAATAGACAAAATGATCTTGGAAAATTGCAAGAAAAGGAAGACCAACCTGAATGTGGCATGGATTGACTACAAAAAGGCATTTGACTCTCTGCCACATGACTGGATAATCAAGTGCCTAGAAATAACAGGAGTCAGTAGAAACATCAGAAAATTTGTGCAAAGATCAATGGCACAATGGAAGACACAGTTGCAGGTCAGTGGTGAAAGACTGGGAGAGGTTAATATCAAGAGAGGAATATTTCAAGGAGATTCATTATCACCACTACTATTTGTTATTGCACTGTTTCCTCTGTCAACAATATTGAATAACTGGCTATCAAACATCAAAAACATCTGCCAGACTATCCCACCTCCTTTATGTGGATGATCTGAAGCTTATGGAAAAACATCGTCTGAAATAGAATCGCTGCTGAACACTGTCCGTATATATAGCCAAGATATTGCAATGGAGTTTGGCTTGGGCAAATGTGCCACACTTACTCTCAAACAAGGAAAAACAGGGAAAACTGAAGGAATCAAGATGTCCCACGAAAATAACATTAAGAGTCTGGAGAGGAAGATTACCACAAATACTTGGGTATCCTTCAAGCTGACAACATCAAGCACTGAAGTCAAGAAAAAGATTAGAGGTGAATATATCAAGAGAGTGAAGAAAATCTTAAAGTCCAAACTCAATGGAGGCAATACCATGAAGGCAATCAACACCTGGGCAATTCCAGTCATTAGATACACAGCTGGAATAGTGGACTGGACTCAAGCAGAACTAAAAGCAATGGATAGGAAGACCACAAAAATAATGACAATGAATCATGTCCTTCATCCATGCAGTGACATTGACAGACTCTATCTACCAAGGCAAATAGGAGGACGTGGAATGCTGCAAGTACATCAGATAGTTGAAAAAGAAAAAATGGCTTTGGAAGAATATCTGAAGGACAATGATGAAGATGCACTGAAATTAGTATATCAGGAAGGTTTACTGACTACTGGAGAGACCAAACTGGCCTACACGAAAGGCCAAATGAAAAACAGAATAGAGGCATGGGAAGACAAAGCACTATATGACCAGTACATTAAAAAATATCTGGGAAAGCAAATAATAACAAGACCTGGCAATGGCTAAGAGCAGGAAAGTTGAAGAAAGAGACCGAAGGACTAATTCTGGCTGCACAAGACCAAGCCTTAAGAACAAATGCATACAAAGTCAAAATTGAGAAAACAGCAACAGACAGTAAGTGCCGCCTATGCAAAAAAAGCTGAAGAAACAGTGGACCACCTGGTAAGCTGCTGCAAGAAGATCGCACAGACTGACTACAAGCAGCGGCATGACAAAGTAGCAACAATGGTACATTGGAAGATCTGTAAGAAATTTCATTTGCCTATAAGCAAGAACTGGTGGGATCATAAAATACAGAAAGTCATAGAAAATGATAAAGTTAAACTGCTCTGAGACTTCAGAATTCAAACAGACAAGCACCTGCAACATAACACCCCGGATTTAACAACTGTCGATAAGAAAGACAAAAAAGTCTGGATAGTGGATCTGGCACTTCCTGGAGACAGCAGAATAGGCGAGAAAGAACTGGAGAAGATAACAAAATACAAAGAACTACAAATAGAAATAGAAAGACTGTGGCAAAGGCAAGCAAGGGTAGTACCAATAGTAATAGGCGCCTTGGGTGCAATCCCAAAACAACTGAAGCACTAGTTGAACACCATTGGCATTGACCAATTCGCCATTAGTCAATTACAAAAGGCGGCCTTACTAGGAACTGCTTCCATCCTGCCACAATATCTATAATATCATCAAACATCTACATCTGCCTATCCCAGGTCCTTGGTAAGGACTCGATAGGTAGACAAAAATGCCAAATTCCGTCTAAACATCTGGCTGACTGTGCGATGATCAATAATAATAATAATATCAACAATAACAATAATAATGGGGTGATGGTGATGATATTGTTGTTGTTCGAAGGGACTCTGGAGGTTATTAGTCCAACCCCCTGCTCAGGCAGGAAACCCTATACCATTTTAGACAAATGGGTGTCCAGTCTCTTCTTAGAAACTTCCAGTGTTGGAGCATTCGCAGCTTCTGAAGGCAGATTGTTCCACTGGTTAATTGTTCTAACTGTCAGGAAGTTTCTCCTTAGTTCTAGGTTGCTTCTCTCTTTCATTAGTTTCCATCCGTTGCTTCTTGTCCTGCCTTCAGGTGCTTTGGAGAATAGCTTGACTCCCTGTTCTTTGTGGCAACCCCTGAGATATTGGAACACTGCTATCATGTCACCCCTCATCCTTCTCTTTATTAAACTAGACATACCCAATTCCAGCAACCATTTTTTATATGTTTTAGCCTCCAGTCCCCTGATCATCTTTGTTGCTCTTCTCTGTACTCTTTCTAAACACCTTTTTTATATTGTGGTGACCAAAACTGGATGCAGTATTCCAAGTGTGGCCTTACCAAGGCATTGTAAAGTGGTATTAACACTTCACATGATCTTGATTCTATCCCTCTGTTAATGCAGCCTAGCACTGTGTTGGCTTTTTTGGCAAATGCAGCACACTGCTGGCTCATATTTAAGTGATTGTCTACTAGGACTCCGAGATCCCTCTCACAGTTGCTACTATTGAGCAAGGTACCACCCATACTATACCTGTGCATTTGGCTTCTCTTTTTCCACCATTGAATTTCATTTTAAATAAATAATCTATGCAGATTAACTAAGATCGTGTTTGCATAAGTACTTTTATAGTTGACAGAATACAACTTATGGGGAAAAAGCAGAAGGAACCAAAGTAAGATTCTAAATAGGACCCAGATGCTTTTTCATTCTGAATTGAAATGCATTTTCTATTTTAAAAAAATCCAACAAATAGAACATCCTTTTTTGCCTATTTCCCTAATTTTATTAATCATGCCTTATGCAAAAAACACTAGAATCAATTTGGGATCAAATCTATATATTTTGCAAATTTCAATCAAAGGAATGAATTAACCAGAAGATATTCAAATGACTTCCACATTTAACTAAGATTAACAAAGTAATTACCACTTCTATTTAATTTTAAAAATCGATGCTAACCTCAAATTCTGTTTCTTGAGCATGACATCCTAATTTTCAAAATTTCAAATTAGGATGCCATAAGGCCTGTCCATGGAATATATAATATAACTATATGTAATAATAATGAAAAGCATACACAAATGAAGCTATTTTTATTGAGGTCTTTCAGTAATGAGCCAAACAATGAAAACAAATGGTAAGGTAGAACTTTGGAAGACATAATTCTACTAATGGATTTCTTTAAAAAAATGCAGGGTCTCAACTTTGCTAAGAAAGTCAGTACCTATTTTTCTAGTGAGACAAGAAGCTTCTGCAGTTCTTCAATGCTAAAAAGCCATGACTCTTCCTATGACTAGGAACACTCTTTGTTGCCTACATTCATGGCTAAGTTCTTGGGTCAAGCTTGATTCAAATTAAATCATTACCACAATCTTTTAATTACTTTCAATAAGGAAATATGAAAACATATAACTAAGAATATAAACATACCAGAGCTGTATATATTATTTCAAGGAACAAGCAATATTTGCACATTTAATCTACCATCTGTCTCATATGAAATGTCATGTCCCTTTGCTGCAAACTCAGCTAAAAATCCCGGCCACTCAAATCAGAAACTAACCACATATTTGATTGTTTCAACCTTAAAGACAGATTTCATAGATGTGCATAAGGCTTACCTGCCACAGGTATGGCATGGATCTGTGCCCGTGACAGGAGTTCCAACGATGGCTCACGTCCAGAAACTCCATCTGAAGAGAAACATGATTCAGTTTCGTAAATTGTCTGCAACATCTCTGGCAGTCCCCACACTGAGGATACAAGAAGCATGCCAAAGAACGATTATGCACTGTCGTTATTCCACTTCAGTTTGCCTTGATGACAATCCTTTGCCCAACTAAAGCCTTCAAGGGGTGTCTCTTGTTATGCTAGACTGTCAGCTCAAACCATCCAACATCTCCTAAAACAGTTGCAAGCATGCAGGCATCCATCCTCCTTGGATAAGACTATCCTTAAAAAAGTTAAATTGTTTCACAGCAATGGAGTGGTGCCGTGTTGAGGAAATCTCCAAGACCAAATCAAAGCTGTCAGGAGAGAAAACAAAAATATTTGCAGATGAAAATCTTCTTGCAAGAAGATAGCAGCAGAGGTGAAAACTCTTTCATCCACACCAGATTGATAGGGAGAGGACTTGCAAGACACAGGAAGAGGCAGAGGCAAAAGATAATGGAAAAGAAGGAAATGACTTATAACTTAGCCATTATTTATGTTACTTTGAAAAGGACAGATTTAGCAACATCTTCTTAGATCTCAGGAGAAGTTTCTAAAAAACAGAACATCCCTAAAGTGATAGATATATTTTGAAGAGGTTCCTGAAAAATAGAGGAACAGTTCCTTGCCATTCTTAGAAGCGGCCCATTTTTATAAGATGCAAAAGTTCGCTCCAGTCACACAATTGTTTCCCAACCCAGTCACCGAATGAGATGGCTTCTGCTGGGGGTGACCTGAAATAGAATGTCAGGGAGGAACCAGCTATAAATAAACTCAGCTGAGCTTTCACCAAGCACGGAGGGTTCAGGCAAAAGGCGCTGCCTGCCTATCAGAAGCTGGATTTCAACCGGGGATGAGGAAAAAGATTCCCTGAGGGAAAGGCTGTCCGCCTGCCAATTAAGAAAAGGAAGGCGACACAAGAATAAAAGGGAGGGGAATGACCCTTTCTGTGTTCTGGATGCCAGAGTCCACCTACAGACATTGCCTGGCTGGTTAAAACACTTTTTCAAGCACAGAGAACATTGAAAAAAACTGCAGTAAAATGCCAAAGGCTATAATCTTGACTCCATATTTGCAGAAAAGCAAAGTTGAATACAATCTGCTAAAAAGAAAAGAAGAAAAAAAACCCCACAACAACCAGCCATAACTACAATTATGTCCTTAAAAGCAAAAAGTCTGGGTCTTGGATAAATTATATACACTATGTGTATTAGCATGTATTCTTTATTATCACTGCTCCTAAAGAGTTATCTAGAGCACAGGTGTCAAACTCGACGCGTCACATGACATGTCATGACGTATCGTGACTTTTTTTTGCATTGCCGGAGCTGAGGTGGGTGCGGCCTCTGTATGATGCAACTGGCCCGTGGGCTGGCAGTTTGACACCCCTGATCTAGAAGAATCAGATGAGTTTTATATTTTAGCTGATGTGAACAGCAACATTCATCAAACATTGCTAATTCTGACAAAAGAGCAAAAATGACTTTATTAGCTGAAGAACAGATAAACACGGAGATAAGTAACTAAATTCAGTGAAATTGCTAGAATGGTGTGCTTGTAATTTGATTTTATATTTCTGTTCTTATATTTGCAGTCAATTTGGGAATTCTACAAGTGTGTGGACCAACCTCCAGGATTCTTAATAATGGCCCAACTGTCTAGGGCAGGGGTAGGCAACCTTGGCTCTTTTATGATTTGTGGACTTCAACTCCCAGAATTCCTGAGCCAGCATGGCTCAGCTTGGAAACCTCTCCCTTTCCCCTCAGCATGGCTGGCTCAGGAATTCTGGGAGTTGAAGTCCACGAGTCATAAAAGAGCCAAGGTAGCCTACCCCTGGTCTAGGAAATTACTGGGAACTGAGATTCATCTTGAAGGCACCCAGATTGGAGACAGCTGTAAGAAGACAACAGAAAGTTGTTTCCCATCACCACACTAACCACAACCACACTTTTTATATCTCTAGCATCCCTTCCATAAAAGCAGAGATACACAGCACGTGGCTCTCTATTAACAACTCACATGATACCTTGCCATTGACCATATTAGCTGGGAGACATGACTTGGAATCCAGTATCATCTGGAAGATCAGTTACTTCATTTCTGCTAAATCCTATAACGCAGTCCCACAAAAGATGAAGTATACTTTTTAAAGAACATGAGAATGTAACTATTCAGCACAAAACATTTTAAAGTTAATTAAGCTTCCTCTGTTCCTCTTCTGGATACAATATTTCAAGACAGTTCATGGAAATAACTGAAGGTTTTACTGAATATACTTAGAATAAAGAAATGGCAATGAACAAACTTTTACAGCAAAATACTAACTTATAATAATATTTCCATACAAGTGTAGCGTTATCCCCTCAGAGACCGCCAAAACCCAGGCCCTCCCAGCCCCGCATCCCTCTGTCACGCTCTGCAGCTGCGCTCTCAAGGTGTTAGTAAATTGTCTCTTCTAGCAGAAGCTCACGCGAAGTGAAGAGGTGGCAGACTCTTGTCGTCAAAAGGGGGGCTTTCAGTAACAAAGATGACCAGTCCCTAGCCCCGATAGTCAATACGTGGTGGTGTTTAACAGCCCCAGGGAGTCATAGCAGCAATAGTCCATGATTTCCCTGTGACCATTTGGAAACAAGTGGGGTCTGGAAAACCCCGCCTCCAGGCAGCGATAGGAACACGAACAAAGGTAGTTAGCGTTCTGCAGTAACAGCTAGTCCCTCAGGGCAACTCCCCACAATTTCTAAAACTTGCACAAGTAGGAATAATCAAAGTTTGGATGGCCACTAGTCTCCAAAGCAGCAACGACCAGCCTCTCCTCCTCTTCTGTCGTTGCTCATAATCTCAGGTCTTGTCAGTGTCAAATCCCTCCCCCCTATCCTTTATTGTTAAAATCTGAATTTAGCAACCCCAGCAACTTTCTCTCTCCTCACACTCTCTCTCTTGCCTCCGCTTGGGAAAGAAAGCAGTAAAATTCCACCTTCTCACTCTCTCCTTCCCCCCTCCTTCATAGAAAGGGATCAACTTAAAAACCCCAATCCCTCTTCGACTTCACCTGGTCTCTGTCCGACAACAGCAACAGCAACCACCCTCACCCCCTTTCTTTCCTCCTTTTTCTTTCCTTCCACCTGATCCATGCCCTCCATGCCCGCCGCGCCCAAAACCAGCAGCAGCTGTCTGAGCTTCCCTCTCCAGGCCAGGCTCCTGCAAAGCCTTTCAGCCAACCCCGCTACACAAGTAAATACAATATTCCTGAACTTCACAACCAGGTAGATCTGCACACTTATCAGACTAAGTAAGGGGCCACATCTGGCTTATGGGCTCTAATAAACAGCCAGTTTGGTCTAGCAGTTAAGGCATCAGGCTAGAAAATAGGAGAATGTGAGTTCTAGTCCCACATTATGTATGAAAGCCGGCTGGGTGATCTGGGGTCAGTCACTTCTCTCAGGCCAACCTACCTCACAGTATTGTTGTTATGAGTAAAATAGGAGAAGGGAAGATGTATCAGATATGTTTGCTGCCTTGAGCTATTTATAAAAATAATAAAGGGAGGGGGAAAATAGAATGATTCAGTAGCAACAATTCTGAACTAGATGGAGAGTTAATCTAATGTTGCTGGTAAAGCAGCATTATCTACATACTTCCCTATGATGCTGAAATCATAGATTATAAAAAGAAATGAAGTTCTTTCTCCTTAAGAGCAAATCACATGGCGATCTGAGGCCTGCAGTTTTAACCAACAGGTTTAAGCTGTTGATCTTTTCTGAGGTCTCTTTTAAAAATAGCTCTTCCTCAAACTTCACCTACTCTTTGGACCTGCCTATCCTACAGCATAGAATAGGGACTGACATTGGAGATTTGAGAGGTGGAACCATAGATTGCAACCAGACCCAAGTCAATTTGTTGGCCCACTAAAGCCAACATCTGCTTCTCTTCAATAGGTTTTTTGGGTAAAGTTGGTATTCTAAACTTGGTAGAATATTTTCTCATTGAATTTAAACCTATAAAGCTTATATGGCAGAGGGCCAGTATTTGCAGAACCACCTTTCTTCCATTGTCTCAGCTTGTCCCACCACATTTAGCAAAAAGGACTTCCTACACAGCACTTTTATCAAACAATGTCATCTTATTGTACCTTGGAATTGGGCCTTCTCAGTGGCAGTGCTTGTTCATGACATCCCCCACCTTGAGATTCGAATGACCCCCAACCCTGTTAGTCTTTTGCAAGGCACTGAGACCTGCTTGTTTTCCCAGACATTTGGATCAAAATAAGGAAAATTACCTTTATAGAAATATGCAAGAATTGTTTCCTAGGCAAAGAGCCCAGAAACATTTGTAAGCCACTTGCAACATTACAGTATTCAAAAGCTGCTCAGGTAGACGCCACCCCTGATGCACTGAAATATAAGACTGGGGAGGAGCTACAGCACAATCAGATTTGTAAGATGCTGTTATTATAGCTAATTTCAATAAAAGTAGTTCCAGGTCTTTCTATGGAATTGATTTTCTGGTTTGGTTTACTTAGAGGGGATGACAGGAAGGTAGATTAGCTACAGGACGGTAAATTAGCATGTGTTTTTTTCGGAGTGGAGTTAATATTTTATCCTTTGGTGCCAGGGGCTATATGTCATGGTTTTGTCTTTTAATCTTTGTACGTTGCCCAGAGTTGCTTATGCACAGCTAAACAAACAGACAGACAAACCGTCCTGTCACCCATTATGAATACAATTAAATATACTGAGCTACCTGCATTTATTGTAATCAGAGATTCTTCTTCTCCCTCTTGCATTCCCTCACTGCAAAACATCAGGTTACAGGAATCTGCAGGAATCTCTCTCTGCTTATGTACAAGATTTTACGTTAAGTTCCTCCATACCATCATTACAGCAGAATAGCAGAATTGCTTAATGTGTTTACTGTATGCAGTAGTGGATTGCTAGATCATTTTCAGATGCAGAGTGGCTTTGCAAAATAGGTCACTACAATTCCATTTTCCAGATAGAATTAAAATGAGGGAAGACAGTATAATTCAAGACAGAGAAACTTTTAACTTCTCTCGGTCCCATTATAATACCAAACTGACCCAGAAGGTTAGACACATATGGCAATTCAGTTATTTTGCATGCTTAAAGATCTAAGTTTAATTCCATACAGCACAAGGATAGGCCAACAATTAATCCTCTATAAAATACTGGAGAAGTACTATTAATGGGCAACATTTAGTAAATGGGCAGAAAGATGCATATACCCTAGGTTGCCTAACCTAATATAGCCAACACTGTGCTAAGTACAGGAAGTCCTTAACTTATAACCATTTGTTTGGTGTTTGTTCAAAGTTACAATGGCACTGAAACTTATGACCTTTTTTCACATAACTGTTGTAACATCCCCATGGTCATTTGATCAAAATTTGGACCCTTGGCAACTGGTGTGTATTTATGACGACTGCAATGTCCCACAGAAGCCTGATTCACTTAACAACTATGCTACTAACTTAACAACTGCAGTAATTCACTTAATAACTGTGGCAAGAAAGGTAAAAAGAGGCAAAATTCACTTAACTGCCATGGTTTTATTTTATTTTTTTATTTTAATTCCATTTATATCCCGCCCTTCTCCGAAGACTCAGGGCGGCTTACAAGCTTAGCAGTAGCCTTCATTCTATGTATATGCCTGCTTATTAGGGCTTTCACACATCCCCCAAGCGGCATTATTACAAAGTCAGCTTATTGCCCCCAACAATCTGGGTCCTCATTTTACCTACCTCGGAAGGATGGAAGGCTGAGTCAACCTTGAGCCTGGTGGGATGCGAACCTGCACTAATGGCAGGCAGCTGGTGTTACTTAAGGAGGCATTAGCCCACTGCTCCACCAAGGCTCTATGGTTGGCAACATTTGAGGCTTAATTGTGGTCATAAATAAAAAACTACCTGTATAATAGGTAGTTCTCAATTTATAGTTCTCAACTATATAGGTAGTTCTCAATTTATGACTACAATTTTTGTTGCTAAGCAACACGGCCAATTTTATGACATTTTTATCTGATTGTTAAGTAAATCATACAGTTGATCCCAGCTTCCCCCACTGACTTTTTTTTTGACATTCCCCAGTAACTTGTTAGAAGACAGCTGTGAAGATTACAAATGGTGATTATATGAGCCTGGGATGCTGCAACCATCATAAATAAATCTATGCCAAGCACTCGAATTTTGATCACATGACTTTAGGGATGCTGTGATGGTCATAGTATGAAGACTAAATTGCAAGTCACTTTGTTTAGTATTTCTGTTGTAACTTCGAACGGTTGCTAAATGAACAGTTTTCAGTTGAGGACTATCTGTTTATAGCTTCTCCCTTATGTACCCAAAATTACTTCGCTCGTTCTCCCTATCTCACATATTACAGGAATAGATCAGAGCATGCTTATCCCTGCAGCCATTTGGATATTTCTAGGCAGGTCAAGAGCACAGCCTGTATTTACCAGCATGTTATTTCAAAGCCAGAGTTTTAAAATAGCCCTGTGTTATTTATAGACATTAAGCCTACTCGGTCCCTCTGTCTACACTCCACCTCATGTCCTTTTAGACAACGTCAGAAAAGTTATTTATGTAGACATGAGTGGATGGGAAACCATTGGAGCCCTTTCATCCATCCACACACTTCTCCTTGCATGTCTAGCCTTTTGGATCAAGTCAAAAGAGAGTGTCACAATAGAAGGAAAGTAGATACTACATAACCCTCTCATCACACCTTAAGGCCTTGATTTTAGTTTTAGATGGAGAGTCACATACCACAAGTCTTTCCACCTTTTACCAAGCCAATCCTTGCCAGCCATGGGTAATGCAATAAAATAAAAATATGTGTGCACAACTTCATTAAGCACTTTATTTTCAAAATCTAAGTAGGGTATTTGAGGGAGATAGACAGACAGACCACCGCACAGGCAGATAAATATTATTTGTTATTCATCTATCTCGGGGAACTGGAAATCAGTAACACAGAGACACAGATTTTGTTAGTGCAATATTATATTTTCCTACACATCAACTGTATTTTAAAAAAAACAAAAATCTAACTCAAGTATGGAATGCTTTTCCATAACGAATGTATTGCAATTGTCATGCAATAAAAAATTGCCGAAATGCCAACAGTACTCAAAAAAGAAAACTGCATCAAGTGCTGCAGAAATAAGGAAGAACAAAAAGTTCCCAAATATAGCAAACAAAAGAAACAGATATGCAAAAAATTAAAAATATTTAATATAGAGTGGTACAGCTAAAAATGCACTGTTTGTCTTTATTAGATGCAGCATTGTTTTAAACTTTTTTTTTCTGTTTCTGTCCTTTTTTTTATTCTAGGATTACTTGTTCTTCCTTCCTTACTCATGTGTATAGATCTGCAGGTTTATATCACCAGCAGAGATCACTCCCCCCCTTCTTTTAATACCTTATTTAAGAAAGATTGAGAATTTCTTCCCATTGTTTACAAAAGAAAAACAGAGTGATGTAAGAGAATAGCTGTCCCAGGACAAGCCCAAACAACATTTTCCCTATGATGAATACACATTATTGTGATTTTTTTTTAAATCCTTTTTTTTCTTTCAGTGCCTAGCCAGAAGTCCCTAAGAAGCCAGCAAGCAAGATTGAATGCAATAACTAAAAATATCTCTCTCAGTGAGGAATTTTTATTTTCTACTTCACTGTTTTGTGTAATTTTTCACTTCTGTTTCTCAGTGCATAGGATGAACCTTGTTCTTTAGAAGATACATATTTGGTGATGTTCCCTGTTAAGACTCAGGAATAAAGGAGTCATTTCTCTTCTAGATATCCTACACTGTAAAATATTCAATTTACAAAGAAAAATGAAAGCATAGATGGAAAAATAAATGTAAAATCACTGCATATTCATAGATTTGTGGCTGAAATTTTATTTTCCCAATGCAAACTATAAAACAGTATGGTTTTTACATTCTTCAAAAAAATTCAGAAATTTAGCTGACATGGTTTTTCCAAACAGCTGCGTATTTGGTGATGGTATTTCTTATTTTGTCAAGACAGACCAGTGGTTGCTTTGTAACATTATCTTCCACTGGTTTATATTTATAAAGCTAAGCTGGGCTGTCTAGAGTTGCTGTTATAAATACCTAATTAAACTCTTAGCTACCTTGTCATGCATTCTGGTATGGCATCATTCCACAGAATTGTGCAGTCTAATCTGAGAATGCAACAAGAGGATCATTGATTGTACTGATATCAAAAACCCATAAATATAAATATAAAATGTAAGAAACCAAATTATACCTGATTAGTCTGGTATTCTAAAATTAGCCAACCAGAAGGATCTGGGAAGCTCACAAGCAAGGCAAAAATGCTCTTATGATGTTGCTTCCCAGTAACAAAACATATACTGTCGCTGGAAAAAGAAGTTTCATTTAGCAACTAAAACTAAAATAACTGATTAAAGTCAGTATTATAAGCTAGTTGGCCATCATTTTATTTGGGGGAGAGACATAACATGTATTAATTACCACGGGCATAGTTATTTAATCACTTTTTAATTTTTGTATTCTGTTTTTTATTATGTATTGCCCTGTTCACCGCCCTGAGTCCTTCGGGAGAAGGGCGGTATACAAATTAAATTATTAAATTAAATTAAATTAAATAATTCCATTAGTAATATGAAGCAATAATTCTAAAAGCACATAGTAATTGCACACAACAGTAGATTTACAATGAATAACTTTCTTTACAATATATACTTAAAGAACCTATCAGGTCATGCCTTTTTGCTTAACCCACTGTTTTCCCTTGAAACAGCGGAAGTCAGCAACAAGAAGGAACAACAACAACTGTGAGCAATCTTGTCCTAATTAAAACCTGAAATCTGATCTGATAAATAAATAAATAAATCCATATCCCAAATTATTTGAGTTATAATAATCCACATAACTAGCAATTTTCAATGTATTTGTTGCATATAGGATCAAGTTCAAAAATAGCACATCTTTCATAAACTCCATTTGCAATTCTGTTTTTTTTCAGAACACCTAGGCTTCTATTAATTGTACAATATCCCACCCACCCAACATGATGATAAATGGAAAAGAGTGCAATCACAATCTAACTAAGACCAACAGGATTCAGAGGAAAGATCCTACTACAGGAGCTAAGCAAGTAGGAGTCTTACAATAAAAACCAGACCCTTTGGATTGTGCTGAACTTTCCTGAAAAATATTGTTTTCACTTCTTAATGTTGTTAATAAACTAGTGAAGCATATTAAGTTTTTAAAAATTAAGACAGTTGTCCTGATAGAGGTAATAATTCAGGATAAAACTGTGGCCAAGGGAAAGAGACAGAGCATTTCATGGCCTACAAGAAATCTGGGGTTCATACAAATCCCAGAATGCTGGTTCACATTACTTTTAGCTCTATTCTGAGAAAGAAAAATCAATCCAACATATGCATAGATAACTTTGCATGACAACTGACTACTCTTTTTTATATCTATTTATTGCCAAGGATGGCCATTCTTCCCTTTGCAAATGTAGTAAACATAATGGATTATTTCCATGACACACTTAATCTTGCTTAACTCAGCAACACTTCACTTAATTCTACGGTCCAGAGTTTTAACCCAAGACTAATACATTAATATGCAATAACCTGTAAAACATAGCCAAACAGAGCTAAGGTTTTGCCAGGGTAGTTGGGCAAAACGTCTATTGAGAACCTACTTTTCCCTTATGCTATTGGGCAGAGCTGGAAAATAAGTTGCTACAATCACAAAGTTTCATCAGCATTTGCTTGCTGATTTCTCAATCTGAATCACTAGAAGCATGGAGGTAAGCAAGTATATGGGAACAAGGAGCAGCTGTAGGTTGAGATGGTGATGATGTTAGGCTTCTTTGCTAGGGCTAATTATGGGCATTGATACTACATCCAAGAAATCATTTAGTCTCTCACCTTAAGCTCATGAGTGAACTCATGCATTCAGCAATTCTGGGCCAAACAGAAGAAGAAGGGAGAATTCCTTAATATACTGTCAAATCACTCTAGGAAGAGACCAATCAGGACAGTAAGATTTTTACCTAATCTTGAATAAATGGTGGCCGAATCATAAGGAAGTGGTTACAATCTTATTGTAAGTGCATGAATTACCGAAGAGAAAAATGCAGAGAACAATTCTGCAACCTGAAATATTATACAGCATAATTTATGAATGTAGCAAAATAAGATGCTAGATTGGATCTGACCACATCATATTGCAATAAGGATTATATTTAATAATATTTAACTGCATTAGAAATTGCCCATAAAACCAACACAGTTTCGAAAGACTCGGAAGGAACCTCCTTCTCTTTGATATGCTAAGTTTCTATTTATAAAAAGTGAACGCAGGACCATTCAGAACTATTATTTCTTCACCAGGAGTCCAAAGTGAAATTGTCTGTTCTACTATGTTAGGAATTTTCACCTTCTGCCACTTAGATAATTGAATGTATAAATTACATTTGAATAGTTCTGAGAAAAAAAAGTAAGGGTCAGTTAATTAGCATCTCACCAAAGACATAAATTTTTCAACATTTTTCTAAACTTCCAATTATACTTTTGCTACTTAGTATGCCAGTTACAATCTAAGTGCTCTCTAAAAACACATGGACAAAATTCCAGAATTCTCAAACATAATTTGCCTGGGGAATTCTAGAACAATAATGCTAGGATACCAAGGCTGGGAAACTTAATTTTGCTTTTGTTAATATTCTCTGTACATTTCAGAATTGTAAATTAATATGTTGGAGATGGCAGCTATAGGGAAATCTCATGCATTTTCATAAGGGTTTCTATTTAGTTGCAATATCTTTCAGCTGTATCTCTCCAAAAAGGCCGAACTACAGCAGATTTGCAGCTTGTCAGCGGCAATCAGGCTGCCCAACTTTACTCTGGAATTCCAGAGTTGGAAAGAGGAAGGGCAGTGCTACGTTTGCAGGCCTGGTGGTACATGCTGGAAAGCCTCCTGCTTCCCTCCGCAGCTATCTCCTTTGGAGCTGTCCTGATTCTGACAGGCCTGCTGGCATAGATCCGCCAGCTTCGTCCTGCAAAGCATGGCTCACCTGACCCTCTTGCTTGCCGCAATGCCGGCGGGCCTGTCAGAATTAGGACAGCTCCGAAAGAGGTAACTGTGGAGGATGGGGGGGGGGAAGCAGGAGGTTTTTCAGCAGGTGCCACCAGGCCTGCAAATGTGGTGCTACCCCTCCACTTTCCAACCTCAAAATTGCAGAGCAGATTTGGGCAGCTTCTGAGTGCCCCTGACAAGCTGCAAATCATGCAGCCTTTAGTCAGGGCTGTCAGCATGGCAGCAGTTGGGAGTACCACTTTGCAGGATGGAGGTACTACAAGTCCTGCCCTAGCTATGGTGAGGAGCAGCAACTAGATCTGTGCCCAGGGGCAGGAAGGAACCGAAGGGGCATGGTGGCTGGGCTACCTTCTGGCCTGCTAGATTCCGGGTTTTCCTTTGATTATGGGTTGGGATGGGCCGGCCCCTCGCTGTCTCCAGGGTGGCCCAAGGCCAAATGTACACACCCCGCAGGCATATCTATCCCCTCTTCTCTTCGGTGTAGCCGCAACTGACTCCTTTCCCCAGGCTGTGTGCAGCTTCCGAAAGCACCAGTCAGCTGGAGCCTCTGCAGATCCTGGGTGCTCAGATGAGTCCCAGCAACACCGTGGCTCCAGCTGGCTCTCCCACAGGCCTTTGCTGCATTGCCGCCGCTTCAGATCATACACTTTTACACTTTTTTTTACAGTGCTTTTCAACCCATTGTAAGTGTATCACCTTCCAGGTGCCGATGTACCACCAGTGGTACGCTACCACCAATTGAAAAGCCCTGTCCTAGAGAACCATGCCAATCAGTATATTGTTCATCTGGAATAAGGTGGTATGAGGCAGTTTTTATTTCCATTTAAACTGGCTAATGATTAAGAGGGATGATTAGCTGCCACTCAATTATTGTACTCTGGAGAGAAGGACTTATCCATCTCCTAAGTTTAGCAAAGGACTGAGATGTTGTGCATAGTTTCAATTGCCTTGTTCTTTCTCATATTTGTTTATCTATGCAAGCTGTATTGCTATAGGTAATCTCAGTTTGATTGCTACTTTTCTCTTGTTTTTTTTCATTTAAATATTTACACATAGTCCTCAACTTATGACAGGTCAGTAAGTGACTGTTTAAAGTTACAGCAGCCCTCCCCCCAAAAAAAAGCTACCCATAAACTGGTCCAAAGTTAAGGGCCACTGCAACACCCCTGATGCCATTCATTCTTACTACAAGGATACTGCAGACCCTATCTATCTCCCACCCCCATCCCACTGAGTCCCCACAGGCCTTCAGCCTCTTCCCACCTCACTGGACATCATATCCTCCTCTTCACTCATTTTTCATAGAATCCCAAAGCTCAGGAGTCAGCCTAGAGAAGTAATACAAGCCACTCTGTTGCTGGAACACATGGTCCAATCCTAGTAGACACCATTTTTCAAGCAGCTACACTGAAATGTCGCTGATAGGAAAATGGTGGATTCCAGGGGTGCACAGTGCAGCCAACAATGGACTGCTTTGCTTTGCTCCACCAACATATTTTTTCAATGCAGCTGCTCAGAAAATGATGGATTCTGGAATTGCATCATGTGGCCTAGCAAAGGAGCAGCCTGTTCCCCTTCCTTCCCCTGACCTCTGAAGAGCTTCAAGAGATTTATTTATTTATTTAATTAAATTTCTATACCGCCCTATTCCCGAAGGACTCAGGGCGGTTTACAGGGCAGCATAAAATACAATATAAAAGATAATATAAATTAAAATACATTAAATTAATTAAGCCCAATTAAAACAATATTTAAAAAGCTAAAACCCCTTCAGTCCAGGCCTGATAGATCGAAAAACCAGGTTTTCAGGTCCCGGCGAAATGAACGCAGATCGCGGGCGGTCCTAAGTTCCACGGGGAAATCATTCCAGAGGGCAGGCGTGCCCACAGAGAACGCTCTTCTCCTAGGAATAACCCGCCGGCATTCCTTAACCAGCGGTATCCTGAGAAGGCCCTCCCTGTGGGAGCGCACGGGACGAAGGGAGCTTGATGCCGGCAGCAGGTGTTCCCTCAGCGAACCCGGACCTAAGCCATTAAAGGCTTTATAGGTCATCACCAGCACCTTGAATCTCACCCGAAGGGCAACCGGAAACACATGCAGCTCGCGGAGTAGAGGTGTTACATGGGAGTATCGGGAAGCCCCCATCACAACTCACGCGGCTGCATTCTACACCAGTTGAAGCCTCCGAGTGGTCCTCAAGGGCAGCCCCATGTAGAGAGCGTTGCAGTAGTCTAAACGGGAGGTCACGAGCGCATGAGTGACTGTGCGTAGGGCATCTCGGTCCAGATAGGGTCGCAACTGGCACACCAGGCAAACCTGGGCAAAAGCCCCCCTGGTCACGGCTCCTATATGATCTTCTAAACTGAGCCGTGAATCCAGGAGGACGCCCAAGTTGCGAGCCCTATCAACGGGGGGTAACACCTCACCCCCCATAGTTAACGATGGACAAAACTGGTTTTCCCGAGATGCCGGTATGCACAGCCACTCAGTCTTGGCAGGATTGAGTTGGAGCCTGTTTCTCCCCATCCAGTCCCGAACCGCCTCCAGGCAACGGGACATCACGGCGAGGGCATCACTGAGTTGGTTCGGGATGGAAAGGAAAAGTTGGGTATCATCAGCGTACTGATGATACCCCACCCCGAAGTCACAAATGATCTCACCCAGCGGCTTCATATAGATGTTGAACAAGAGGGGAGAGAGGACCGAACCCTGAGGAGCTCCACAAACGAGAGGCCTCGGGGTGGACCTCTGCCCTCCCGTCAACACCAACTGCGAACGGCCCAGGAGGTAGGAGGAGAACCACCGTAAAACAGTGCCTCCCACTCCCAACCCCCCGAGACGTCGCAGCAGGATATCATGATCGATGGTATCAAAAGCCGCTGAGAGATCTAAAAGGACTAGGACAGAGGAACAACCCCTGTCCCGAGCCCGCCAGAGATCATTCATCAGCGCGACCAATGCCGTCTCCGTGCTGTACCCGGGCCTGAAACCCGATTGGTGTGGGTCCAGATAATCAGTTTCCTCCAGGAACAGAGGAAGCTGATGCACCACCACACTCTCAACAACCTTCGCCAAAAAGCGAAGGTTGGAGACCGGACGGTAGTTATTTAAAACAGCCGGATCTGGTTGTTACGGTGACCCAGCCAGAAAACTCTGTTGTGGACCTGATGGAGATAATAATGCAATATGGGAAGGTTTCTGGATTTAAGGTTAATGTACAAAAAACAAAAATTTTAGCCAAAAATATGACAGCATCGCAAAAGGCCCTTTTAGAAGGATTAACTGGATTTGAGATTGTTAAAAGGGTTAAATATTTGGGGGTGTATTTGTCACCCTCCAATGCAAAGTTATATAAAAATAATTATGAAAAGTTATGGGGAAAAATTCAAAAAGAATTGGAGAGCTGGGAAAAACTGCAATTGTCTTTGCTGGGAAGAATTGCAGCAGTGAAAATGAATGTCCTGCCTAAATTTTTATTTTTTATTCCAAATGATACCGGTCCTTAAAAAAGACTCTAATTTGGAAGAATGGCAACGGGGTATCAATAAATTTGTGTGGGCAGGGAAAAGGCCACGAGTTAAACTTAAGATTATGCAGGATACTCATGAAAGAGGTGGTCTTAAAATGCCTAATCTTAAATTATATTATGAAGCTGCTGCGTTGTCAGGAATAAGTGATTGGATTAATTTGACACAAGGGAGATTATTAAATCTTGAGGGCCACGACTTGTTATTTGGCTGGCATGCATATTTGTTGTATGATAAGAAGGTAGATAATGTGTTTAAAGTGCATATTTTAAGACAGGCATTGTTGAGAGTTTGGAAGAAGTATAGACATAAGTTAGACTACAAGATGCCGTTGTGGGCAATCCCGAAACATGCAATAGAAAACATAAATGTTGGCTTCAAACATGATGTGACTACGTATAAGGAGATCTTAAGCTTGGAAAGGAACGTCTGGTGTTTGAAGCCATACAATCTCTTGCGAGATGAGAAGATCGTTCAAACTTGGTTTCAATATACTCAATTACGTGCCAGGTGGAAAGAAGATCAGAAAATTGGTTTCTCAATGACCGATGAAAATTTGATAAAGCAAATTAGAAACCAGGGTCCAGCACATATCAAACGGATTTATCTTGCATTGATAGATATTGACTCAGAAACAGAACTTGTTAAAGACTGTATGATAAAATGGGCCCAGAATATTCAAGAAGTTATTACAATGGACACGTGGGAAAAGATCTGGGTGAGGAACGTAAAATTTACGCAAGCCCAAAACCTAAGAGAGAACTTTTATAAAATGTTTTATAGATGGCATTTAGATCCTAAAAAGCTTGCAAGTATGTATCCGAATTATCAACCTAAATGTTGGAGGTGTGGTGGCGAAGATGCAACGTATTTTCATATATGGTGGACCTGCAAAAAGGTTAAGGCTTTTTGGATAAAAATTGGGTGGAATATGCAGAAGATCTTTAAGCAAAGGATAAAGTTTTGTCCGCAATTGTTTTTATTGGGCATAATTACAGATGCTACTGTTGTGGACATTAAGTTGATGTTGAACTTAATCACAGCAGCAAGACTCTTAATAGGTCAATATTGGAAAAAGGAGGAACTGCCGACTATAGAAGAATGGACACTAAAAGTTTCTGACCTGGCGGAAATGGCAAAGATTTCGGCTTACTTGAAAGATCATTCGCAAGAACGTTATATTATGGAGTGGAAAAAGTGGATTGATTATATCCAGAACAAATATGGGACTAAAAAGTTTCATTTAGCATTTGAATAAGTCTTCTTTTCTTTTTTTTTCCTTTTTATATGTAATATTAGTATTGCTTGTAGTCATTTCATATGAGCTAGAGTGCGATAGAATTAATAGTTTATTGTTGTTAGCATATGGATGTTTATGATTGTTCTTTGTTTTTATACCTTGTACTTAGCTCTGGGAAGTCGGGGAGGGGGAATGGGGGGGAGGGATAGGGAGGGTTAAGTAGGGGTGGGTGGAGGGAGGGGGGGATTGTTAAAGATAAAATGTACTGTAAAACTTTTCAATAAAAAAAAAAACAGCCGGGTCCAGGGCAGGCTTCTTGAGAAGGGGTCTCACCACCGCCTCCTTCAAGGCGGCAGGAAAGACACCCTCACTCAAAGAGGCAGATATCACTGCCTGGAACCAGCCTCGTGTCCCCTCCCAAGCTGAATAAACCAGCCAGGAGGGGCACGGGTCCAATAAACAGGTGGTAGAGCTCAGCCTCCCCATAATCCTGTCCACCTCCTCGGGAATCACAGGATCAAACTCAGTCCAGATAATACTACTCTCAAGACCGCTCGATTCCTCCCCATCAGACTCTGCCCAGTCAGCGTCCAACCCGGTCCGAATTTGAGCAATTTTGTCTGCCAGATGCTGGCTGAACTCCTCGGCCCACCCCTGTAAGGGCTCCTCCCTCACCTCCTGATTAAAGAGGGAACGAGTTACCCTAAACAGGGCGGCCGGGCGATTATCTGCGGACGCGATGAGGGCCGCGAAGTGATTAGACTTCGCCGTCCTCATCGCCGCGAGATAAGACCTAATAAAAGATCTTAGTCGCAATCGGTCAGATTCAGATCGGCTGGATCTCCAACAGCTCTCCAGACTCCGTCTCCGACGCTTCATCTCCTGTAGCTCCACAGAAAACCATGGAGCCCAACGAGATCTGCGCTGGGTCAGGGGTCGCAAGGGTACAACACGGTCAAGTGCCTCGGTGGCGGCCCTCTTCCAAGCCTCCACCAAGTCATCGACCGGGCTGTGAGTGAGGGAGATAGGTATAGACCCAAGCACCGTCTGGAACCGTTCTGGATTCATCAGGTGCCTGGGGCGGAACCACCTGGTCAGCTCCGCAGCCCAGCAGTGAGGGGTAGCCTATTGGAAGACCAGCCGTAAGAGGTGATGATCGGACCATGACAGGGTGACAATATTTGGCGAGCCCCCTCCCAGATCATCAAACCACTGCCCAGATAGGAAAACCAGGTCGAGAGTGTGACCCCCTCCATGGGTCGGACTCTGAATTATCTGGGTCAGGTCCATGGCCATCATGGAGGCCATGAACTCCCGAGCTAAATCTGATGACCCGCCCAGGGATGGAAGGTTGAAATCACCCAGAACCATAGGTCTGGGGAATTCAACCACCAGCCCTGAAAGGGTGTCGAGAAGCCCAGGCAGGGCCGTTGCAACACAGCTGGGCGCCAGGTATGTCAGCAACAAGCCCAACTGAACCCCAGAGCCGCACCTCAGGAGGAGTGACTCACTCCCACCAATCTGTACGACAGTGGTCTCCCGCGGATATAAGGTCTCCCGTATAACCACCTCCACACCCCCACCCCTACCCTGAGCCCGCGGCTGGTGTAGCACACAGAAACCTGGAGGGCAAAGATCAGTCAGAGGGACACCTCCCTCTGGGCCCAACCAGGTTTCCGTAATGCATGCCAGATCTGCGCATTCCTCCTCGATCAAATCTCGGCGAGGGGAGCTTTGTTCACCACGGATCTGGCATTGAAATACACCAGTCTAAGCTCAGGGACCCGATCTCTCTCACCCCTGGATAAATCGGTAGCATTGTGTGATTGTGATTGAGGGTGGGGAGAAGGCCCAAGCCCTGTGAGGATTGGGGGGGGGCAGGCAGCCTGTAGGGACTTGGTGGGTAGGGAAGAGGCTCAAGGGCTAGGGGACCCTAAGGGGAAGGAAGCAGAACACGAGGTGTCTCAGAGAGTGTGGGAGTCCTTGGGAGGTCTGTGGCAGGTAGGCCTGGGCCTATGCTAGAACTCTCAAAGCCTCCCCCATCCCTGAGCTCCACCTAATGACCCACACAGTCATTTATCCACTATTTTAGAAGAGCAGGGGGTGAAGGTCATAAAGCAAGGCCATCTTGCTTAATAACCATCACCACTTTTACCCTAATGGTCATAACTGGAGAACTACCTGTATTATCCACAAATCTGTTTTTATAGATGGACAATAGTAACTACAGCTGTACAGTTAATGCTCAATACAGCATTAAAAGAACTCACCAAGTAAAGTGTAATCATACTGTTCAAAATATATTGAAGGGAAAAAATGAAAAATGAATTTTTGAGCTTAGTAACAAAGTCACCACTCTATTATTGCTTATAAATATAGAATAGGATGGGATGGGATAGGGAGAGGAGAAAATGGGAAGGGAAAAGATCCCTTAAAAATAATATGAATAAGTATCTGATTTTTCTTCTCCTTCAAATAATTTGCAGTATCTAGAAAACATGCTGTAAATGTTTTGATTGTTACTTTTCCTTAGGCTGAGAAACTATGAGAACTCTGAATCCAATGTTGGGTTGCCTTTCTTTTAGTCTTATAAGATTCTATGATGTGGGTGCTTGTACCTGGTTGTCCAATACGAATAAAGCTTTTTTTTGTTACGGTATTCATAACTCTAGCATAGAGTCATTCAAAGTTTAGAGGAATGTAAATCATCTTAAAGGCAAATTTTAAGCTTGGATAATTTGCCCAAACAAATATATCACAAATAAGAAAGGAAGAAAGACTAAGATTAAAAGAGGGCAGTGCTAGAGAATAACATTATACTTACCACCTTACTGCGCAGAAAACACATTAGATCAGTGTTTCTTAACCTTAGCAACTTTAATATGTGTGGACTTCAATTTACAGAATTCCCTAGCCAGGCTGAGAAACACTGCATTAGATCAATTATTGCTTATGGATAATTATAATCCCTGCTTATAGATTCAAAACATCTGTTTGGATACCACATCCAACAGAATGCTAGAAGAGATGGGTTTTCTGGTCTACTCCAGCAGCACTCACTTTCTTATGTAAAACAAGATCTGCAATACACAGTAAAAAATATGATTTGAGTGTAGAAGGACCTGCTTATTCCTCTCCCTTCCACTAGATAAATTGTTTTTGCCTCAAACTGTACTGAAGTATACAGAAAACAGTAAGAAAATAGTGGGTGAATTATGAAAAGTCTGGGGAAATGAAGGGCAAAAAAACCATGGAGAAATCTCCCCAAACACCTCTTACAGGTAGTCATCCAGATTTGAGCAGCACCACCTAGTGGTGCTTGCAGCTGTCTATAAAGTTGCACTTCCCATTTAAATAACCAGCCCCATAGAATATTAATATTTTTTTCCCATTTCTTCCCCTACAAGTTAGTAGGGAAGGCTGTGCATAATCAATGCAAGAAGTGCTTTGCAGGCAGGAGAGTACATATGAAGTGCCTCTTTTTGTATCATTAAAGCAACCACTTCATGAAATGGTTGTACATGCACACACTCTCATACATACAGTAGAAACAACCAGAAACAGCTTCTAAAGCAGGGGTGTCAAACTGCTGGCCCATACCCGAAGCCTTGCCCACTCCATTGCCGGCAATTCAAAGAGTCATGATACCTTGCGACATGTCATATGATGTGGCGAGTTTGACACCCGTGTTCTAAAGCAACCTTGCTAGCAATATGGTTACCTTAACAATAAAAACAACCCACTTTGTTTATTCCCCCGATGCTGTGAAGTACTTTTTTTGAAAATTGTATAATTCTATTAAGGAAGCTTAATATTACTTTTTGTTTGTTCTTGGACGTTGGGGGAAAGAATTGGCTAGAAGCTGACAGGCAATAATTTTTTGTCATTCCCCAGGAGTCGAAATTAATTACAGCCTACCTCCTTCAAGACCACTCATCTCTTCATGAAATCATATGAAACAAACTCAGATTGCCAAAATTAAAGTTAAATTCAAATGTTTCTATTTTTGCCTGATAAGCAATTTTGCCACTCAAATACAAAATGCGAGTATTTTTAACTAGAACAAACAAAATGCTAAAATAGTTGGTCATTAAAAAAGCACTGACAATGAAGTTGGATGGGATTCCCCCCCCCTTTTTTAAAAATAATTACAGAATATCTTTGTAGCCTAAGAGATGGAAGGCAAAGTTAGCCAATAACAGCTTACAATATGGAGGAAAAGAAGAAAAATGGATTTGTTTTTTAGGCCTTTGCTTGAATGCTCAAATTAATTTGGAGTTCAGAAGAGTGCTCCTCACTGTACTACACAGATATGCTACTGAAGGAAGGAAAAGAAAAAGGGCAACACATGCTATAAATTATTTAGCCTGGAGATTGACCAAAAAAATTAGACAACAGACAGAATTACCACAGTCCTACTGTTTCCCTCCCCATATTTCACCATGTCCAGATGTCTTGGTAATGGAGTGGAGGGATTTCATCTTTTGACCAGCAATTCTGAAATAAACTGTTTTTCTGCTTCACAGAACCATTTATTTTTCTCTCAAATGATTGATCAGCTATGCAGCAAGAAACAAGTGGCTTCTGGAGGTGTTAAACTATACTGAGATTTGCTAAGAAGCACAAATTGCCCATATGCTATATCCTACCTCTCTAAGTGAGTTTCAACTCTGGATCAAATTGAGTGGGGAGAATTTGGTGCTGCTTTGTTAATTTATTATCACAGGAAAATGTCAACACTTTAAGTGTACTAAAGACTTACTTAACCTCTGACTTACAAATTTTATTGCTGAATGTTTAGTATAAAAGGTAACGTTCCAAAGATTAGATCTCTAACGGTTGGAATACTTTTCATCATCCTTCCCTTACTCCAATCCACAGTATGTGGCATGCTGAATAAAGAATAAATTTCTTATGTTGCTTTTGGCAAGACATGTAGGAATTTTGCTTTGCAAAATGAAACCAAATAAAAATGTAAAACATTTAAGAAGTAATTTTATTATTCCATGATGGGAAAAATATATTGATTTAATTCATACTAATATTACTTTTCCATCCACTTACATGAGCACTGAAAATAATTCATAGCAAAAGGTCTTAAAGCATCCATGAAAAAGTTGAAATTTAGATATCAAAAGGTACTTCACAATGCTGTATATCTTATGCCCCTCCCACCTATATTCACTAATATAATACTCACTAATAAAGGGGGGAAAATGGATTTTTGAAAAAAAAGTGATAAAAATTAAATTTCATATACACATTGGGAGGTTCTTTGCAAGCTCTTTTCCCCACAATTCTGTGGCCTTGAGCTATGCTTTCCAGCAGAATAACTAAGGTATTCTAGCTCTTTCTGCACTACAACTCCCAGAAGCTTTAGTGAATAATACTGCAAGTTGTAGTTCAGTAATATTCCAATATTCTTGCTTTAGGAATACCTATAGCATTGCTCTTGCCAAATTACAGTATTTTAGTCACTTTGTCATCAACTTCTAGAGTTTTAAACACAGTCTTTTTGATTCCTTTCTCCATGACCCTTTGATCTGAAAACCTTGTGTACAGTGGACTTCAGACTTCTTGTATGCAAAGCCTGTGTACTGTCACCAAAGTGCAGCTCCCAACCTAGTAATGAGAGACATGTACTCTTTCCATCCCTGGAGCATTCTGATACATTTTAGTATTTTTTTAAAAAAAGTGTGATTTAGGCAGAAATACTTGTGACTTTTTCTAATGCAGACAAATAATAATAACAAATTTGGTTTTGCATTAATGTAAGTGTCAGTGAGTTGGAAACGACTAGCACGCATGTGCGGGGGAACCTTTACCTTTACCTTTAAGTGTCAATGTAAGCTTATGTGAAACATTCCAAACACAAGAAAAAAAGCTTCAGGAAAATAGGAAGCTTATTTCTACCACCATGTGTAATACAAAAGTATAGTAGGGAGAAGGACTAAAAGGAAAAAAAAAACCGAACAAGCAGACAGAAAGTCCTTACTTCACCTGAACATATCTAGACATGCCAGTTAAATCCGCAGGGCTCAGCAGCAACAAAAGAGGCTGTATTCCAGTTGATCTAGCTTTCGTAAAGAGGGAATGTTTGTGACTGGGAATGAACTAGACAGAAATGTGGTGTTGCTATGGAAACCATTCAACTGCCATCTTGTACCTCTTGGTATTTGTTGATAGATTTTAATATGGGCATCAAGAACTGATTCAAAGAGAAAACCAGCATATACTATATCTGCTACATACAAAATTAACAGGGAAAAAATAGGTATCTGGATGAATTCAATTTGGATTGAAGCCTGAAATCTTAAACCAGGAAGGTTGCCTTCTGAACAATCAGAAACAAAAGAAAGCTTCGAACATGTGCAAAGTGCTTTTGCTCTATGATTTCATATTTACAATCTAAAGAAAGAGTCCACCATCTAGCCCTTTTCAGTTTTGTTTTATTGTATTGCATGGTATTGTTTTATTATTGTATTGTCATACAATAATCTTGTGAAATTGACTGGAAAAGAAGGAACTGGCACAAGATCAATCAGTGAGCTTGTGGTTGGACAGGAATGTGAAGCTCTGTGACTTGGATCTCATCCTTCTAATCAGGCATTTTCACAACCATATGCTGCTGGTGGAACCACAATCAATTTCCTCACATTCTGGAGTAGGCATGGCTTTCAAGAAAGTTTTTGAAGTACAACTCATCAAGATGTTCAGCTTTAAAGAAGTCCCCACAAAGATCTTTTAATCCTTAACATGAAAAGCTATGCAGAGCTTCCGACAACAAACTAAATTAAATTATCCACCAATTTATGAAAACATAAATGCATTGTTTAAATTAAGATTTTGTTTGTAAATGGACTTCCAGGGAAGCAATGGTGGACCAACAATAGCTTCGCTTTCAGCACAGCCAATCAGCCTTCCCAGGTAGATTAGATAGGAACAAAACCAAATGAGCTAATTCTGTTTTATGGTAAGACTTCACTAACTGAATTTTGCAAGTCTGATACAGGTAGTCCTTGACTTATGACCATAATTGAGCCCAAAATTTATGTTGCTAAGATGACAGTTGTTAAGTGAATTCTTGCCACAGTTGTTACGTGAACCTGGCTTTACTTGATTGAATTTGCTTGACAGAAAATGATCACATGGCCCCAGGATATAGCAACCATCATAAATATGAACCAGTTGCCAAGCATCCAAATTTTGATCATGTGACCATGGGATGCTAATGGTCATATAAAAAACAGTAATAAGTCACTTTTTTCAATGCCACTGTAACTTTTTGTAAATTTTCACTAAATGAATGGTTGTAAATCAAGGAACTTAGCATTTAGCAACTGATTGATGTTACAACCGACACTCTCCATCTAAAGCTATTTATGGCCTGGTTTAAAGTTCTAGCTGCTGCAGCTTCCCCATAGTAACACGCACAAAATTTGGATGGATTCACCTTTATAATTGACTGTAAGGACAATGCTGCATTCCCCCCATCCCACTGGGTCCTGCAAGCTTTTGGAGATGAGGGGGATCTCAGCTGCTGGGTCCCCACAAAGCTATCTATGTAGCTCTCTGGAGCTCAAGTTTAGGAAGAAGAGGAGACCACTCCACCCTTTGGTTTCTCTAGGCTACATGGCAAAGTCCTAGTTACATATTCCATTTTTGAAGAAACTGCAATGAATTGTGGCTACTCTAAAAATGGCACCCACTTCTGGGACTATGCTACGTGGCCTGTAGGGATGCCAAGGGGGAGAGTGGCCTGTACTCCTTCCCCAATGTGAGTTCTGGAGATCTACAAAACCTGAATAAGCAATTGATGAAATAGGATTTTTTGTTTTATTTTCAGAGAGAAGTGGGAGACTATATGTTAGAAGGAAAGGAGTACAAAGTTGGTTTATTAAAGTTTAAATATAAATAGCAATAGTATTTAGACTTATACATCACACCATAAAATTTTACAGCATTTTTTGACAGTTTACAAATGTCAGCATGTTGCCCCCAACTATCTGAGTCCTCATTTCACCAACCTCAGAAGGATGAGTTAGCCTTGAAATTGTCAGGATCGAACTCCTGGCTGTGGGCAGTTAGCCTGCAATACTACATTCTAACCACTGGGTCATCACCAAATATAGATGTTGCTATTTCTGGTACGTATTAAATTTGTGAAGGAATTTTTGGAAAGAAAGAAAGAGAAAATGGTAAGAAAGAATTTGTGAGACACCATTTTAAGGGATTACAGACCAAGATTCTTAATATGTTGTTTCTGGTAACTTTTAATGTTGTTTTTTTAACTAGGTACAAAAAAATGAATCTCTAAAGGTTTGTTTATAGATACCAAATAAGATTTGAGAAGGCTATTTTTATATTTTGAAGAAATATATTACTGTGCTTAAAGTAAAGGAATATGAAATTGATTGAATTAATCAAGAAGATTAAACTATATATTACTAGTAATTCAATCAATCAATATTTTTGTACTAGTAATTCTTAATGAACTTTTGCTGATTAGGAATGAATAATGAGGTTTTATAATTTCTTTATACATAAGAGATGAGATATGGAAAGAAGAGATCCTGGATTTAAATGTCAAAGATAAAAAAAATTAAAATTGTATGTAATTATCTTGAAGGGGGAAGTCATTTCTTTTATAATTTTTCCTCTTTTTTATGTTTTCTTTTTCATATTTCATTTTTCTCTGTACTTTTAACCTATTTTTCATAGTTTGTATTAGTGTATTATCTTTGTAATTAAACTTTTTAATAAAAATTACTATAAAAAGTAAAAAAGATTTTCTTTAAAAATATATTTTTGCATAATGCAGATCATGGACACAGCATTGACTTCTGCAATTAAGGTGGAAATCAGCAGCAGAATTAACAAGGGCATCTACAGGTGGGTTGAAAACAGTCTGGAGTCAATGGCAATCTATGATTAAGGCTGAAATAATCCAGTGAGCATTCTATAGTTTCCAGCAAAAGTTCTGTTATTTAAGGCAAAGACTGGCAACCACATGCAGTTTACCAGCAATTAAGATCAAACTGCTGAAATTCAGCAGCAATACTCAATTTTTGGCATTACACTCCCTCTCTCCTCCCAAGAATTAAGGGTTGAAATGGAAGTAAAAGACCCTTGGGAAACTGCTCCTATTCCACCATTAACCTCCTTGTCTTTTGTTGTTGTTGTTGTTAGTTGCAAAGTTATGTCCGACCCATCATGACCCTATGGACAATGTTCCTCCAGGCTTTCCTGTCCTCTACCATCTTCTGGAGTCCATTTAAGCTCACACTTACTGCTTCAGTGACTCCATCCAGCCACCTCATTCTCTGTCGTCCCCTTCTTCTATTGCCCTCAATCTTTCCCAGCATTAGGCTCTTCTCCAGTGAGTCCTTCCTTCTCATTAGGTGGCCAAAGTATTTGAGTTTTAGCTTCAGGATCTGGCCTTCTAAAGAGCAGTCAGGGTTGATCTCCTCTAGGACTGACCGGTTTGATCGCCTTGCAGTCCAAGGGACTCGTAGGAGTCTTCTCCAGCACCATAGTTCAAAGGCCTCAATTCTTTGGCACTCAGCCTTTTTTATGGTCCAACTTTCACTGCCATACATTGCAACTGGGAAGACCATAGCCTTGACTATACGCACATTTGTTGACAGGGTGATGTCTCTGCTTTTTAGTGTGCTGTCTAGATTTGCCATGACTTTCCTCCCGAGAAGCGAGCATCTTTTAATTTCTTGGCTACAGTCCCCATGTGCAGTGATCTTGGAGCCCAGGAAAATAAAATCTGTCACTACCACCATTTCTTCCCCATCTATTTGCCAGGAATTGAGAGGGCCGGATGCCATGATCTTCGTTTTCTTAATGTTTAGTTTCAACCCAAGTTTTGCACTCTCCTTCTTCACTCGCAACAAGAGACTCTTCAGTTCCTCTTCACTTTCTGCCATTAGAGTGGTATCATCTGCATATCTTAGGTTGTTGATATTTCTTCCAGCAATCTTTATTCCAACTTTTGATTCATTTAGCCCTGCCTTTCTCATGATGTGCTCTGCATATAAGTTAAATAGGCAAGGTGACAGTATACAGCCTTGCCGGACTCCTTTCCCAATTTAGAACCAATCAGTGGTTCCGTGTCCAGTTCTCACTGTTGCTTCTTGGCTCGCATATAGGTTTCTCAAGAGACAAATAAGATGGTCTGGTACACCCATCTCTTTAAGGACTTGCCACAGTTTGTTATGATCCACACAATCAAAGGCTTTAGCATAATCAATAAAGCAGAAGTAGATGTTTTTCTGGAACTCTCTAGCTTTCTCCATGATCCAGCGCATGTTGGCAATTTGATCTCTAGTTCCTCTGCCTCTTCGAAATCCTGCCTGTACTTCTGGTAGTTCTCGATCCACATACTGCTGAAGTCTAGCTTGTAGGATTTTAAGCATAACTTTACTAGCATGAGAAATGAGTGCAATGGTGCGATAGTTTGAACATTCTTTGGCACTGCCTTTCTTTGGAATTGGAATGTAAACTGATCTTTTCCAATCCTGTGGCCACTGTTGTTTTCCAAATTTGCTGGCAAATTGAGTGTAGCACTTTTACTGCATCGTCTTTTAAGATTTTGAATAGCTCAGCTGGAATATTGTCACCTCCACTAGCTTTGTTGTTGCTCAGATTTTCTAAGGCCCACTTCACTTCACATTCTAGGATGTCTGGCTCGAGGTCAGTGACCACCACCTCATTTATCAGGGACATTAAGCTCATTCTTGTATAGTTCTCCTTGTCTTATTAGCTCAAAAATCACATAGTCCAAACATGGACCTTCTGAACTGAATTTTGGAATGCAGTAATAAGCTAAAGCTATCCCCAACCATTAGTCACATTGTATATCCAACAGTCAGTTTTCAGGAGTTGCCTCTAAAGAGTCCAAACGTCTGTAATAACAGACATTAAATAAATACAGTCATGGCCAAAATTGTTGGCACCCCAGAATTTTTTCCAGAAAATCAAGTATTTCTCACAGAAAAGTATTGCAGGAACACATGTTTTGCTATACACATGTTTATTCCCTTTGTGTGTATTGGAACACAACAAAAAAGGGAGGAAAAAAAGCAAATTGGACATAATGTCAAACAAAACTCCAAAAATGGGCTGGACAAAATTATTGGCACCCTTTCAAAATTGTAGATAAACAAGATTGTTTCAAGCATGTGATGCTCCTTTAAAATCACCTGGGGCAAGTAACAGGTGTGGGCAATATAAAAATCACACCTGAAAGCAGATAAAAAGGAGAGAAGTTCACTTAGTCTTTGCATTGTGTGTCTGTGTGTGCCACACTAAGCATGGACAACAGAAAGAGGAGAAGAGAACTGTCTGAGGACTTGAGAACCAAAATTGTGGACAAATATCAACAATCTCAAGGTTACAAGTCCATCTCCAGAGATCTAGATTAGCCTTTGTCCACAGTGCGCAACATTATCAAGAAGTTTGCAACCCATGGCACTGTAGCTAATCTCCCTGGTCATGGACGGAAGAGAGAAATTGATGAAAGGTTGCAACGCAGGATAGTCCGGATGGTGGATAAGCAGCCCCAAACAAGTTCCAAAGGAATGCAAGCTGTCCTGCAGGCTCAGGGAGCATCAGTGTCAGCGCGAACTATCCGTCGACATTTAAATGAAATGAAACGCTATGGCAGGAGACCCAGGAGGACCCCACTGCTGACACAGAGACATAAAAAAGCAAGATTAGTTTGCCAAAATGTACTTGAGTAAGCCAAAATCCTTCTGGGAAAACGTCTTGTGGACAGATGAGACCAAGATAGAGCTTTTTGGTAAAGCGCATCATTCTACTGTTTACCGAAAACAAAATGAGGCCTACAAAGAAAAGAACACAGTACCTACAGTGAAATATGGTGGAGGTTCAATGATGTTTTGGGGTTGTTTTGCTGCCTCTGGCACTGGGTGCCTTGAATGTGTGCAAGGCATCATGAAATCTGAGGATTACCAAAGGATTTTGGGTCGCACTGTAGAGCCGTGTCAGAAAGCTGGGTTTGCGTCCGAGATCTTGGGTCTTCCAGCAGGACAATGACCCCAAACATACGTCAAAAAGCACCCAGAAATGGATGGCAAGAAAGCGCTGGAGAGTTCTGAAGTGGCCAGCAATGAGTCCAGATCTGAATCCCATTGAACACCTGTGGAGAGATCTTAAAATTGCTGTTGGGAAAAGGCGCCCTTCCAATAAGAGAGACCTGGAGCAGTTTGCAAAGGAAGAGTGGTCCAAAATTCCGGGTGAGAAGTGTAAGAAGCTTATTGATGGTTATAGGAAGCGACTGATTTCAGTTATTTTTTCCAAAGGTTGTGCAATCAAATATTAAGTTAAGGGTGCCAATAATTTTGTCCAGCCCATTTTTGGAGTTTTGTTTGACATTATGTCCAATTTGCTTTTTTTCCTCCCTTTTTTTGTTGTGTTCCAATACACATAAAGGGAATAAACCTGTGTATAGCAAAACATGTGTTCCTGCAATATTTTTCTGTGAGAAATACTTGATTTTCTGGAAAAATTTCTGGGGTGCCAACAATTTCGGCCATAACTGTATATGTAGTAAATGTGCAAACTATATGGAACATTTTATCAATGACCAGGGAATTTAGAATAGTCCTTTCAACCCACAATTGAAATAAATAATAATGATAATTCAATTACATGTGTAATTGTACATGACTTTATCAGCTTTCAGAAACTCTCCTTACATTGTAAAATTTAAATGTTCTATAGGGGTTCCAAGTAGCTCTTTCCCTATTTTAGCACTACCAGTTCTTCTTTCTGTATTTTTTCCAACTCTAGTATAAGAGCAAGACTATCTAGGAATGATGCTATCATGAAGCTGTTCAGTTTCATTCTATCAATTTCTATTTTTCACTAACTCATGTTGGGCTATATCCTGACAGACAACTCCATATTCTTTCTCCTCAGACAGAGCAGCTACCATTTTCCCAGCCATAGCCCTTGACCTTCAATTATTTGAAGCAGGTACTTTGGAGCTGGGTAATTCTATTATCAGCCAAAATTCATTTATTTTCTTCATTTCCTTGCCAGCTTAGGGAGCTTGCATTTCCAGCTTATCTGTCCAATCCCCTACCCAAATATCTGTATCCCATCTTTCAAAAAAACAAACCCTTAATATATAATCAGGGATTACTGTGGGGTATGGTCAAAAATGTCAAGATAGCCACCATGATGGTGCAATTGAAGCTTCACCTATTTTTATGTATATTGCAAAGCTCTGATGACATCATTATGGCTGCCATATTGACTTTTTTAACTATCCATATATGTTAAGATTTAGGATCTAGGATCAGGAATTGCTCTACCTTTTTGCCAAGTTAAAAAAAAAATCTTATGAGGTTGACAATAGATGAGCAGTTTCTGTCTAGAATGGCTTTCTCCAATTTCTTCAGACATGTTTGATTCCAGTAATCTCTAACTAGCATAGCCATTGACAGTTTGAAGTCAAAAACAACAGGAAAGATCAGTTTACCTAAAGTTCAGTGAAATTTAAACAACTTATTTTATTTATACAGTATTCAAACCAGGTACTCCATCAAAGAGACAGACATATCCCTCTGATTACAGCACATTTTAATGGATTATTTTCACTTTTATGCTCTTTTCAAAATACAGCATGCAGAATTCTAAATATGGTTGCTTTTTTCCAAATGTTTCTCTACTAATTCTTCATTTAACCATGTTTAATAGGGCATATCTTTTAATGCTTTTAGCAACTTTTATAACACAGTTTTAAACTCACCTTTTCGTCTTGCTTCACAAATTTGGAAACAATCTTGTGGATATTTAAAATTATGCATGAACATAAAAAGAATACTAAAAAAAGTATTTTATTAGCAAAGCTGCATTCCTTTATTCTCACACAATGGATTTTGAACACAATACACTCTTTAGGAATAGCACTATTTTCTTTTCTTCTGAATAAAAAATTTGAGAGAACACTTCTTTTTGTTCTTTTTCTACAGGAAAATTATATTAATTACTTGCAAATAATGTATGAAATTTAAGTAGATTCCTCACCCTACAAAATTCTTCCCATGTGGTGTCCAAAAGTATTTCTTCTTTTCCCCAAACAGGACTATTTGCAATTCATGTTTGACTAAGAACTATACGCTAAAACCAAATAGCAAGCTTTGTTATGTATTGTTACAGAGTTTCCCAATTAGAAAAGCCATCAAGAGCTAGATTACATTAGTCTGTCTCATGAAGATATATATCTTCTGTCACTTCCAGAAGATAAAGCACACTGAGCTAAGAAAGCATAAAGAAGTAGATTAACTTGGTGGTTAAGGGATTAGGATAGAAAACATCAGACTTTGTGAGTCCAAATCCCACCTTTAGGCATTAAAGTCAGCTGAGTGACTTTGGGTCAGTCACTCTTTTTTCCGCCCAACTCACTTCACATGGTTGTTGTGATGGGAAAAATAGGAGAAAGGAATATTAGGTATATTTGTCATCTTGAGTTATTTATAAAATTAATAAAAGGAAGGAAGGAAGGAAGGAAGGAAGGAAGGAAGGAAGGAAGGAAGGAAGGAAGGAAGGAAGGAAGGAAGGAAGGAAGAAAACAAACTTTAATCTTCTCGGGAAAGATTCAACAAGTTATAAGTCAATCAAATATTTAATACATCCACATCCATTCCGAAAGTATATCATTTGCATACAGGGCAAAACCAATTTAAAAATCAATATAAAAGTAGAAAAATGTCATTTCATAGTTGGAAAACCCAAAACATGAGATCATGACAGATGTCCAAATAAGCAAGTACTGTACATATTTATACAGGACAAGAGGAATGATCACTAATATTTTTTTCAGATTAAATTCAAAGTGCTGGTATGAGAAAAACAGTTAGAGGATGGGATGCCTAAAGAGCAACTTATTCCATATAAATCTGTCCATCTCTACAATTCTGAAAAAGCTTTACTCTGCATCTCAACAATTTCAAAAAGTGTTAAAATACACAAGTGCTGTAAGCTTGAGAGATTCACTCAATCATCAGATGCAATTCTCTTCCACAAATGGTGATAGCATATTATAAAGAATGTATATGGGAAAGGATGGTTTTATCTAAAACTGAAAAGCAATTAGGAAATGAGAAATGAAAACAAAATGCATGTAAAAATCAGACAGCCTTCCCCAAATGATCTCAACCAAATTTATTAGGACCATAATTTCCCAAACAGCCATGCTTCCCAAACAGCCATGAATCTCCCCAGCATCTCCAGGGGGCACTGAATTAACAAAATGTTTTATGCAAGGTAAGGCAACTGCAATCCTGTTCTATATATTGTATATGATATACAATGTAGTGGGAATCAAGCAGACACAGAAGTAACACTTTTCTTTACTCTTCACCATACAGGTAGTTCTCAACTTACAACCATTATTTATCTACTATTCAGAATTAAAACTGCACTGAAAAAAGTGACTTACAATGGGTACTCATACTTACAACCATCACAGCAGTCCCCAGTGTCATGTGGCAACCAGTGTTTATTTACAATGGTGGCAGTCATGTTAGGGTCATGTGTTTGCCTTGTAACCTTCACAACTGGCTTCCGACAAGCAAAATCAATGGGGGAAGCCAGATTCACTTAATGACCATGTAATTATGTTTTTAATTTTTAACTCTAATTTTTAATTTATTTTAATTGTAATTTATTGTACAGGGGCCTTTAATTTTTATTTTTATTTTAACTTCTGTATTTATTGTATGTTATTGTTGTTAGCCACCCTGAGTCCTTCGGGAGATAGGGCGGCATATAAGTCCCAATAATAAATAAATAAATAAATAAATTCACTTATAGTGATTTGCTTAACAAGCAAGCTTGACCAAAAACCTTGTAAAGTCAGGCATGACTTACTTAACAACTATATTGCTTAGCAACAGAAAGTCTGATCCCAATTGTAGTCATAAGCCAAGGACTGCCTGCACTCCAGTATCATGAGGCTGTTTCCACATCAGCAGTTTACCTCTGATTCACCACTAATATACGTATTTGTAGCACATATGTATCATTCATACTTAACCACAAGAGATTACTTTGAATTATTCTGAAAAAAAATCATTGGTGTATTTAATTTTTTCCTGGATTGCATGTCAATGTGTGTGTGTGTGTGTGTGTGTGTGTGTGTGTGTGTGTGCATGCGCGCATGTATGTAAAGGGCTTGCTTAGAAACTTTCAATCTCTCTTACTAATTATAACAAACCAAGGAGAGATTGCAGTAGTTACTCCTCGGTGAACTGTAGCAACAATAGATAGTTTGAAATACACTATCAATTAAATTACTGCAAAGTATAAAGAGATGCAAATTCCCAAGTGAATCTCTGACTTTCATTAACAGAATCAGAAATAGCCACATCTTCACCAGCCCAAAGCCATACATCTCCTTGTTCCAAACTGACAAAACCCAAGAAAACTACCCAGCTGCCTTACTTTTTCAGTCACTTTTGCCTGATTTTTACTTACCTGATTCATTCTTGGAACTCATGTTTTCCTTCTTAGTAAGTGGCTGATTGATGACAAATCAGGAAGGAGGCCGTAGTTTTCAGAGCTGGATCTAAGGTAGCCTTCACTTAAGGATGGGGATTGGTAGTTAGAAAGGTCAAATGCTGTTTAGCCAATTCTGTAGGGACATCCCTTGAAGACAAAAGGAAATCCTTCTTGGGAGCCCTTGGAGGGAAAAAAAAGGGGGGGAAAGGAAAGATTAATATTCCATTTCTTAGCCTAACAGAAAAAGAACAACTGGTCAGGATCAACCTGTACTGCAAAAGAAGTTAACAGACAATATAGAATGAGCCCATTTCAAAACAGTTTATTTAATCTTGCTCACCATCACATTTGTAGAGAACAATGATAGGTTGTTGTTACATGCTCCTTTCAACACGAACACAACATTGCCAGTCAGCACCTTTCTATCACAGTATATTTGGCTAACTAGCCACAAGTCTCTTCATTCCTTACAGATGTTGTTTATGTATCTGACTATTTTACCTCAGTTTGAATTTTCTCTCATGGATTCACTGATCGGCTGAAAACAGTCCTTGATAAAATCAGAGAATCTAAGGCAAAAGAGAAAAACTGTTTTTATCAAATGCAGAGCAGACAGTTCAAGACAGTGAGTCCAAGTCAGGTTATAGCTAATATACAGACTGTAGAGTCAAAGGATTAAATACAGAGAGAACATTTACCCATTTCACAAGCACACTACACAATAGGGATTAGACACCTAGAAAAAAATGAATCTATGCTTTTCTCCTACAAGTTTATTTTAGACACTGCGTGCACATACAAACTCACACATGCCACAGAAACAAGTGATCAACTGTTTTACTCGCTCATACATAAACGCAAGGAGTATACAATAAATAAGTTATGAATGAACTGATACCCACAGCATAGCATGTGCAGCAGACACGGTCAAGGCTACTATTACCCTGATAGGCTAAATCACAGAGCTTTAATTCCTGCATGCCAATGTTATTACTCAAGGTTTTGGCTATTAAGCTTATTTACAATAAACTACGTGTTCTTCTGTGCAGTTCACAACAGTATCAAGTCACCATTCCTTCAGGTTCTCAGTCAGCACAGCAGCAGTTTCATCATTGGTGGCAAGCAAGGAAGGGGAAAAATCAAAGCTTTTGGTTTAACTTTCCAGTTCAGCAATTTGTTTGTAATATATAATATGAATACATAAAGGCAAGGAGATGGCTCAATGAAAGTGTCAAATGTCATATTCAGGCATTGAGTTCAGGTTAGCCACAATTAAGTCCAATTTCTGTTGCTAAGTGAGACAATTGTTAAGTGAGCTTTGCCTCATTTTACAATCTTTTGTGCCACAGTTGTTAAGTGAATCACTGCAGTATTAAATTAGTAACAAACTTCTTAAAGTCAATCTGGCTTCTCCAATGATTTTGCTTGTCAGAAAGTCTTAAAAGTTGAGCACATGATGTCGGGCACTACAACCATCATAAATACATGCCAGTTGCCAAGTGTCCAAATTTTGATCACATGACCATGGGGATGCTGTAATGGTCATAAAATGTGAAATATGGACATGTCACTTTTTCCAGTGCCATTATAACTCTGAACAGTCACTAAGCAAATAATTTTAAGTTGAGGATACCTCTGACCTTCTTACAGAAAAAGATAAGACTAGTGAGGGATTTGTTTTCCCTCTGAAGCATTGAGACAGTGAAAATCAAAACTGGTATGTATTTCTAGGACAAATGCTAATACAGAGAATCCTCTAATTACAACCATTTAGTGACAGCTTGAATTTACAATGGCACTGAAAAATCTTATGATCAGTTTTCACATTTATGACCATTGCAACATTCCTATTGTCACGTGATAAAATTTGGGCACTTGGCAACTGGCATGTACTTGTGCATCCTCCCAGGATCATGTGACTACCTTTTGCAATCTTCTGATGAGCACAGTCATTGGGGAAGCCAGTTTCTCGTTAACAACTCTGTTACTAATGTAACTCCAGTGATTCACTTAAGAACTTGGCAAGAAAGGTTGTAAAATAGTGCAAATCTCACTTAACAGTTGTATTGCTTAGCAACAGAAATTTAAACATAATTGTCCTACCCATTTCTAAGAATATTTGGGGAAAAAGTAAGTCTACAGATGATAGTATTTCACTACTTCTAGTATTTATTGGGGGGATGTTTGATTTATAGTATCCAAGCAACGTCCAGTGACCTCTGCTGTAAGGAACAGATCTTTTTTTTCTTACTGGAAGAAGTGAGTCAAAGTAGAAATTTGGAGATGAAATTTTAAGTGGTGTTAGGAAAAAAACTAAGGTCATCTAATTGAAAACTCAAAGTTCTCCACACGTGATATGTTCCCAATTTCAGAACATGATATTTCTGGTAATCCTGTTCAACAGCTTTGTAACAGTCAACATTGTTTTCTTTGCATTACACATAGCAGTGAAGGATGGAAGAGGTTAAAGTAACAGTGATTCGCCTATGGTCATTCAGCGAGAAAGACCATCATTGTGAACCAGGTATTTCCTGTCCAACAAGTCATATTCTTAAGTGCCCCGTGAGGTTCCCAAAGCATGGCATGTTACATATGTCAATCAGAAACATAATATTTAGCTCTATATGGGTAGTAGAGTGGTAGTAGAGTACAAGTGTGCTTGATCAAGGTGCCTTCTCGGCAGGTGCTTCAGATAGTCACCTACTAGAGAAGAGCAAAGAGACCCGCTAACCTCAAGGATTTATCACTCAGTTCTAGGTGAAGTTTCTTCATATCTTGACAAGGTAGATAAGACAAAACTATCAAAACCAGATTCCATGAGGTAGTACAGAAGCACTTTCCACACATTCTCCACTATATTCTGTGGCCAGGGCTTCCCAACCCCCAGTCTGTGGATCGGCACTGGGCCACGGCATACCAAAAACAGGCCACGCAAACAAGCGAAGCCCTGCCCACGGGATGCAGGCGGCATGCAAAACCATGCCACCCTCTGCTCCATGGAAAAATCTCTGTTCACAAAACCAGTCCCTGGTGCCCAAAAGGTTGGGGGCCACTGCTGTAGGCAACTGTTGCCTGTCAGCCCATTCCAAAACAAAACTGCACTTAAATAAAATAACCACGTATTGTTGGTAGGGTATTTTGGATAGACAAAAAATATGGAGTAACTGAACTGGAGAGAATCCATGTTTGAATGAAATATAATCTGTTTGCAGACTTGGCTATAGCAAATTACCCATTCTAGTAATGCCTAATAACCGTAACAACCTACTGAATGAATACTGAGACTAATGAAGCACATACAGTCCACTGGAAAGCACAGCTATACAGAAGTGTAACATCATGCTAGGGTGGACTAAAACAATGATATGCTAGAGACTAAGAGAAAAATCAAAGTATGTCTGTTTAAAAGTACCAAGAATCAGGACATAACTTCCATGATCAAGAACTGCCAAGAGAACAATTATATCTGTCTCCAAAAATGTCCTCTGAACTGTTAAAATATTCCATGACAAATTGATGAAAACAAGTGAGGTCAGTGTCCTACACTTTTAGGTTATAAAACAAGAGACAAAAATAAGCTCTTTATGAAGCACAAAAGGCATTTGTGGGTAGCCATGTAAGTGTGTAAGAGCTTATCCATTCTATCTATATACCACTAAAACTCTGTCTACTAGCCTATTTGTAACCTTCAACTGCATCATAGGGCAACAATTATTGAATCATTATGCCTTAAAGGGGCTAACGTACCAAATGCTGAGACATATTACTTCTTGGTAATGAAAGTTAGGAAAGCTGTAGTTCCTTCAGCACCACTGTGCTGCTGTGATCAATCATAGTTAACTGGTTGTCATTACAGTGTTCCTTGCCAACTTTCCACAAGTCAATGGATAAGCCAGTAGGAAGTGTAAACTCAATAATGATTGCTGATGCTCCCTACGAGCTACCCACAAGCAAAATCTTTACTTATGGAAAGCTGGCAGGGGGTGTTGGCAATGGAGAAGCTGACAGAAAAGACTGAAAATTGTTCTAGCTCTCTCAACCTCATAGCCTCCCCAGCCCCTCTGCACTTGCATTGTGCCAGCCACTTGCCCAGCTCCATAGACCTTTCCCGCCTCTGCAGCACTTCTTGTGCACACCTATGCACCTTCCTGACCAATGCTGCACCTCAGTCACCCTCCCATGGAGATATCCTGGATGGAGAACAAAGCTGGTCAATGGCTCTCTTTGTTCCACTTCCGCCAACAAGTAGTTTCATGGGTGAGCTGTGGAATGATTTCTATCAGCTTCCAATAAGCAATGTCAATGGGGAAGTCAGCAGGAAGTCAGAAGCTCCTCCCACTCCACTGCTTTTTTACCTATCTGTGTTCATTCTGTTTTTCTCTTTAAGTAAATATCTTTGAAAGGATTTACCTAACAGGTCATAGGTTGTTTAGTGTTGTTGTGGGCTTTTTTTGGTCTGCTACTTCTCGTTACCTTTTACAAACAGAGACCTTTCTGGAATCCAGGAGCTACAAGACAGTGTTTGGTTAACTATGAGGATTGTTCATTTAAATAGCCCTTCTGCTTTCATTAATTGTGAAATCATGTTGTTCAGCAATGCATAGCTCTGATTTGTTGCTCTAGAACTGAGAAATGGATTAAAGGAACAGCTATAGTTAAACTTTGATTTAAAAAAATCAGTGCAACTATTGTACCATTTACTGTTGCTTTTTGTTATCATTCTACCAACTGGGAAAGAAGACCCTGAAAGGGAAGTAAATAAATTCTCTGATTTTACTCTCCCAAGAAATGAAGCCCAAATACAAATTCAGCCTCAGCAATTAAACTCTGCTTATTTCCCATATAACCATACATATGCACACATTGCCATGGAATCTATTTTTGCAAGGTGGTGGGAACACAGATGAATATGAAACAATTGTGCTATCAAGGCATGATGATAAATAGCTATAACAAAAATAACCCAAAATGTATTTGAGAACTTTTAATCACATGCATCTCAAAAATCAGGTGATGAAGCTTATAAATATTATCTTTAGAAGATTAGAGACAGTGTAGCTGTTTTTGCAGGCAGTTTTGCATATTAATACTTCAGTACCATTTTAAGTTGTTTTGCAGTTATACAAAAAATAGGTAGAGGAAGGATATATGACTTCCTTCAGTTCTTAAGATGGCTAGAAAGATGTTCTTAAGACTAATATAAAGACCTGCAAACTCAGCAGTCCATATACAGGTAGTCCTTGATTTACAACAGTTCATTTAGTAATCGTTCAGTTACAACTGCAGTGAAAAAAGTAACTTTTGACCATTTTTCACACTTACTATCTTTGTTGCATCCCCATGATCATGTGATCAAAGTTCAGATGCTTGGCAACTGCTTCACACTTTTGACCGTTGCTGTGTCCCAGGGTCATGTGATCACCTTTTACAATTTTTCAACAAGCAAAATCAATGGGGAAGCCAGATTCCTTTAACAACCATGTTACTAACTTAACATCTGCAGTGATTTACTTAACAACTGTAGCATGAAATGTTGTAAAATGGGGCAAAATTTACTTAACAAATGTCTCACTTAACAACATACATTTTGGGCTCAGTTGTGGTTGTAAGTCAAGTACTACCTATAATTGATTACTCTTGTATTGCTGTCTTTTCTACTTCTTCTGAACATAGCATGAGAGAACAAGAAGCTGATATATCTTATTTAAGAGACAAACAAGTTTTCTGGGAATTATGCATTTGGTTTTTGCCTACAAATAAAAAAATGTAGCCATCATAAATGTGGTATGCATCTATCCAATGAAAAATTATTCAAAATTTCATCAAAAGAAAGTAATTGCCAGCTGAACTGCCCAAATAAAATAATATTCTATTCCAAGTGGGAAACATGTACACAATGGTGGGATTCAAATATGTGAACAACCGGTTCTCTATGTGGATGCTGCTTCCGGAAGTCCATTCTGGGCCTGGGCAACAAAAAATTAGCTACCGGTTCTGCCGAAGTGGTGCAAATCGGCTGAATCCCACCACTGCATGTACAGTAAAGTATTTGCACCACATTCTAGATCTAACCATGTCTCAACATTACTACGGTAATTAACACTGCATTTTTTTTAACCTTTTTGGTTTTGCCCTTTGTCCCATTTTGTTTCTACTAACTTGATACTGTATCTAATCAAATGACTGTTAGGTCATAAAAATATATGTCATAATATATCTTAGTTTTAAAATACCACAAAACTCCTGCTTTTGCCCTGCAGCAGAATAATATTCCCACAATTTATCAACATGGTATTCATTAAGTCTTAGTCATTTACATTCCAAGGCATGCTATAGGAAAGAACAATTCCCAGATTGCAGAAAAGCTTTGTCAAGGTTCAAAGTAGTAAAAAACAAAAATGCAAATAAAAGGGGAGGGGAGCCTTGACGGTTCTTTTGCCCATATTTATTTTCCTCTTACCTTCACTTTATTTTTCTACATGATACAAACATATACTGTGATGTCTGCATCAGCAGGAACATTATTTTTTGCACAATCAACCTTCAAACTACGTGTTCTTGTTACTGCCACAAAGGTCAGAAAAATTGCACAAGGAAACCCCAAACAAAGAATGAAAAGGGGTTTAGAGTAAGTCAATACATTATGCCACAAAATTTGAAACAATGATACTTAAAGGCCTTTTTTTATTCTTACTTACTGTTGCTTTAGCAATTTCATACAAATTGCACAAGACAGATTTGGAAAAGAATTTCCAGAACCAAGTTAAAAATGTTGAAATATAGAAATAAAAACCACTGAACTAGTGGAAGAATGCACAAAAAAACGGGAAGAGATCAGAGTAAAACATCCACCCCTTCAGAAGAGTAACACTGAACTGATCACAGCAACTAACAGGGGCAGTTTCTGTGTTTTGAAAAAGGCTCAAATCTATTCTTTTTGTCTGTCTTCTAAATCGTACCCATTTCTGGCACTAGAGCCAAGAAGTCTTCCATTGTTACAGGCGCAGCCCCACATCCGAGGCTTTCCCTACTCTTCTCCGATCTGGAATTCTACTGATATGTCAGACTACAAAGCCCAACATTCCCAGTCAAGTATTCGCTAGATCCTTCTTCCAATGGTGGAAGTTGTAGTCCAGGAGTTTATCAACAGCACCAGGTTTTGGGGGGGTTTTTTTGGCCCCTTTCGGACTGCTCCATCAAAGAGAAGCGAGCCACAATCTTCAATGACAGAGTGGAAGGCGGAGTGTCCTTGTGAAGCAACACCCCAACTCCACCCTGGACTGTGTGCTCTACGCGTTGGACAACACGATCGCCCCGCAAGCGGCCCGTTAGTTTTCTGACGGGTGCACTTCAGCCTCTCCATTTCCACCCTTTCCACCTGGCTCGCACAGCCACGTCTTTAGGCAAAGCCTCAGGCCCACCGGAGATCCTAGCCAGGCGCGGATCCCGCCACCGCCTCCACCCCCCCCCCCCATTCCCCGTGCGCCGCTCTGCAGTTTCAGATCCTTTCTTTGGCAAGCAGCTGCGGAACCTCCAGCGTTCAAGCCACCGGCAGGCCGGGCGGCGGCAGCAGCAGCAGCAGCAGCAACAGCAAGCAAGCAAGCTAGCACGCGCCGTGGGGAACACCAACCCCAAGCTTTCCGCCGACACGCTTCAGCCATCCCGCTCTCTTTCTTTACCTGGAAGAAGATCGGGGGAAAATGGCGCGTTCCTGCTGCTGCTGCGGCTGCTTTCCTTGCAGATGTGCGTGCAGAATGGGAAGCTGCAATTACTGGGCCCGGCCTACCCCAGATCGATTTCTTCCTGACCCCCCCTCCCTTCTCCAACAAGAAAACTATAACCGGCTGTCCTGCCGCGGCAACCCTTCATAACCACAACCACCTCCTCCTTTTCCTCTTCTCCTCCATCTTTGCAGCTGGCTTTGCTCGCCCGCCGCTACCGCCGCCAAACACTAACAACAACATTTAGTGACGTCATTCGAAATCACGTGATCTTCCATCGCTCTATAAATAGCCTCGCTCCCTCGCCGCTTACTCCGTGAGTTGGCAAGCTTTAGGGAGGGGTGGTGTCTGTACCTGCTTGTTTGCCTGCAGTTAAAGGGTCCGCTGAGAAATAGTTCTCGAAATAGTGGGTTTCTTTATCTTTTTTTACCCCAAAAAGAGATGCCTCCAAGCACTGATCTCAGATGAAAACTAGGACGGTCTGAATATCTTTGCTTTTCATGCAAGAAATGACCAGGGTTGATCTGACCATATAAAAGAGAAGCAGCAGCTTCAAGCAGCAAAACTTGACAATGCTCACACAGCAGGTTAAACCCTTAATGGGGTTTGTTTCCCTTTTGCTTAGTCTGTTAAATCAACCTTGCCATTTAAGGCTGCAAAACTGACTGAAAAGGTTTGAATAATATGCTAATTCTGCCAGTTATGGCTTGCTCAACAAGCCATGGTTAGGCAAACTGTCCTCCAACATATGAACCCAGTTTTGAGCATAGGTAGTTCTCAACTTGAAACCATTTGAAGATACATCACCATTGAAAAAGTGGCTTAATAACTGCTTTTAACATGACAATGGCAGCATCCCCTTGGACACATGATCACAATTATGATGGTTGCTGTGTCCCAGGGTCCTGTGACCCTCTGACAAGCAAAATTAATGGGGAAGCCAGATTCACATAACCATGTTAATAACTGCACTGATTTACTTAACAACTGTGGCAAAAAAACATCATAAAATGGGACACAATTATCAACTGTTTTGCTTAGCAACAGAAATGTTAGGCTCAATTTATTTATTTATTTATTTGTTTGTTTCGATTTATATACCACCCTTTTCCTGAGGGACTCAGGGCGGTTTACAGGGCAAATTAAAACAGTGCAATGTACAAATTAAAATAAAATTATTATTATTATTATTATTATTATTATTATTATTATTATTATTATTATTATTATTATTATTATTATTATTATTATTATTATTATTATTATCAATTTAATTTGTATACCGCCCTTCTCCCGAAGGACTCAGGGCGGTGAACAGGGCAATACATAATAAAAAACAGGATACAAAAATTAAAAAGTAATTAAACAGCAATGCTTGTAAATAAATTAGTACACATTAAAAAGTTAAAACCGATTTATAAAACCCAACCCCATCCCATCGGTTCCATAGGTCTGGCGCGCCCACAGAGAACGCTCTCCCCCTGGGGGCCACCAATCGACATTCTTTGATCGGAGGCACCCTGAGGAGGCCCTCTCTGTGGGAGCGCACTGGACGGAGGGAAGTTGACGCCGGCCTCAGGTGTTGCCGTAGGTAATCCGGACCCATGCCATGTAGGGCTTTGTAAGTCATCACTAACACCTTGAACCTAATAGCCCCAAAAGAGTTTAAAATTTAAAATTTAAAACTTTAAAACCCCTCAGTCCAGGCCGGCTAACTCAAATAGCCAGGTTTTTAGGTCCCGGCGAAACGAGCGAAGGTCGGGGGTGATCCAAAGTTCCACAGGCAGTTGATTCCATAGGGCAGGCGCGCCCACCGAGAACGCTTTCCCCCTGGGGATCACCCGCCGGCACTCCCTGACCGGCAGGACCCTGAGGAGGCCCTCCCTGTGGGAGTGCACTGGACAATGGGAAGTGGATGCTGGCAGCAGGTGCTCCCTAAGATAATCCGGACCCATGCCATTTAGGGCTTTATAGGTCATCACCAGCACCTTGAATCTCACCCGGAGGGCAACTGGAAGCCAATGCAGCTCGCGGAGAAGAGACGTTACATGGGAGTATTAGGAGACCCCCATCACAATTCGCACGGCTGCATTCTGCACCAGCTGAAGCCTCCGAGTGGTCCTCAGGGGTAGCCCCATGTAGAGAGCATTGCAGTAGTCTATCCGGGAGGTCACAAGCGCATGAGGGACTGTGCGTAGGGCATCTTGGTCCAGATAGGGCTGCAACTCGCGCACCAGGCAAACCTGGGCAAAAGCCCCCCTGGCCATGGCTCCTATATGATCTTCCAAACTGAGCCACGAGTCCAGGAGGACGCCCAAGTTGCGGGCCCTATCTACAGGGGGTAACACCTCACCCTCCATAGTTAGCGATGGAATAGACTGGTTGATCCGAGATGCCGGTATGCACAGCCACTCAGTCTTGGCGGGATTGAGTCGAAGCCTGTTTCTCCCCATCCAAACCCGGACTGCCTCCAGGGAACGGGACATCACGTCGAGGGCATCACTGGGTTGGTTTGGGGTGGAAAGAAAAAGCTGGGTATCATCAGCGTATTGATGATACCCCACCCCAGAACCACGAATGAGCTCACCCAGCGGCTTCATATAGATGTTGAACAATAGGGGAGAGAAGACCGACACCTGAGGGACTCCACAAACAAGAGGCCTCGGGGCGGACCTCTGCCCTCCCGTCAACACTGACTGCGAGCGGCCCAGGAGGTAGGAGAACCACTGTAGAACAGTGCCACCCACTCCCAACCCCCTGAGACGCTGCAGTAGGATACCATGGTCAATGGTATGAAAAGCCGCTGAGAGGTCTAATAGGACTAGGACAGGAGAACAACCCCTGTCCCAAGCCCGCCAGAGATCATTCATCAGCGCGACCAATGCCGTCTCCATGCTGTACCCGGGCCTAAAGCCCGATTGGTACGGGTCCAGATAATCAGCTTCCTCCAGGAACAGAGGGAGCTGATGCGCCACCATGCTCTCAACAACCTTCGCAAGAAAGCGAAGGTTGAAGACCGGACAATAGTTGTTCAAAATAGCCGGGTCCAGGGAAGTCTTCTTGAGGAGAGGCCTCACCACCACCTCCTTCAAGGCGGCAGGGAAGGTACCCTCCCTCAAAGAAGCAGTTATTACTGCCTGGAACCAGCCTCGTGTCCCCTCCTGAGCTGTATACACAAACCAGGAGGGGCACGGGTCCAATAAACACTTGGTGGAACTCAGTCTCCTCATGATCCTGTTCACCTCTTCCGGGGTCACAGGATCGAATTCATTCCAGATAACATTCCCAAGACCGCTCGACTCCCCCCCCCGTCAGTCTCTGCCCAGTCAGAATCCAAACCGGCCTGAATCTGAGCGATTTTATCCATCAGATGCTGGCTAAACTCCTCGGCCCGCCCCTGCAAGGGCTCCTCCCTCACCTCCTGATTAAGGAGGGAGCGAGTCACCCTGAACAGGGCGGCCGGGTGATTATCTGCGGACGCGATGAGGGCAGCGCCGCCACCATCGCCGTGAGATAAGACCTCGTAGAGGTTCTTAACCGCAATCAGATTCAGACCGGCTGGATCTCCAACAGCTCTCTAGGCCCTGTCTCCGACACTTCATCTCCCGGAGCTCCATGGAAAACCATGGAGCCCACCGGGATCTGCGCCAGGTCAGGGGTCGCAAGGGTACAACACGGTCGAGCACCTTGGTGGCCGCCCTTTCCCAGGCATCCAGCAAGGCATTGGCCGGGCTGTGAGTGAGGGAGATAGGTATAGATCCTAGCACCGTCTGGAACCATTCCGGATCCATTAGGCACCTGGGGCGGAACCACCTGGTCGGCTCCGCAGCCCAGCGGCGAGGGGTGGCATAGTGGAAGACCAACCGCAGGAGCTAATGATCAGACCATGACAGGGGGACAATAGTTGGCAAGCCCCCTCCCAGATCATCAAACCACTGTCCAGATAAAAAGACAAGGTCGAGAGTGTGACCCCCTCCATGAGTCAGACCCTGAATTACTTGGGTCAGGTCCATGGCCATCATGGAGGCCATGAACTCACGAGCCAACTCTGACGGCCCTCCCAGGGAAGGCAGGTTAAAGTCGCCCAGAACTATAAGTCTGGGAAACTCAACCGCCAACCCTGAGAGGGCATTGAGAAGCTCGGGCAGGGCTGTTGCCACACAGCTGGGTGCCAGGTATGTTAGCAACAAGCCCAACTGAACCCCAGGGCCACACCTCAGGAGGAGTGACTCACTCCCGGCTATCTGTACGACAGTGGCCTCTCGTGGACATAAGGTCTCCCGTATAACCACCGCCACCCCATCGCCCCTGCCCTGAGCCCGCGGCCGGTGAAGCACACGGAAACCTGGAGGGCAAACCTCCCTCTGAGCCCAACCAGGTTTCCGTAATGCATGCCAGGTCCACGCATTCCTCCTCGATCAGGTCACGAACGAGGGGAGCCTTGTTCACAGCGGATCTGGCATTAAAGTATACTAGCCTGAGCTCAGGGGCCTGTTGTAAGTCAAGGACTTCTGAATCCTAAAACAGCAACATTATTATATCTTACACAGGATATATATTTCTTGGTGATTTCTTAGGGCTAGATATTTATTTTAACAATTACATTTTTATATGGCCATGTCATCTAAGTGGGCAGTTTACATCAACATAACAATAACATATCAATAGAAGGACATATTAAAAATGGGGTTAGAAAAAGTTAAAACTTACAAGTACAATGTTACATTGTACTTGTATTTATTTACACATACACTTATATTTAAGTGTATGTGTAAAAAAAAGTTTTGAGACACCTGAGCTACTAAAGGAAAAAAATTGACTAGTATGTTGGAAAGCATAGTTATCAAATTCTTTTAGCAGCATACAATTGACTATACAGACCATGCATTCTTAATGAACTCCTGTGATCTAATGAACACATTAAACTATACATTAATTATAATAGCTGTTTAATCACACCATGCTTAATCACAATCTAGATTTTTTGTTAAGTTTTAGAAAATGTTCATATTCCTTAGTGCTAGTCAAATTGCTGTTTTTATAACCCAATCTTTCAGAATTTAGGGTTATAAGTAATGCAATTCAGAAAGCCTATTCTACTATATAAACATGAACTGTGTATGATAGGACATCAGCTTTTGGGCAATCTTTGTTGATATCAATTGTAAATTTGAACTCGTTTTAGTCTTTACATGTTACTTCAAAATATTATTTGCTTGTTTCTTGCTTAATGCATTATATATAATTAAATGTATTAGAACAATGGTTTCAACCTATGGTCTGTGGATCCCTGAGGGGCTGCAATGTTGTCAGAGGTAGTCTGCGAAGGATTGAAGAAATGTTATGTTTCAAATTTTAAGTATTGGAGGTCCGATATTTGTGTGAAATTATTCAATAAACAATGACTAAATAAACTATTAATTAGTGTGTTGCATGAATAGAGTACAATGATGGCTTAGTTTTTCAGGTTTAAAATGTGCTTAGTTTGCAGTTTGGTGAGTTTGCCAACAGCCAAATTGCTCCCATATTATGAGCAATTGATATTTAGACACAAATCACTACATTCCTTTAGAACAAAGCTGTCAACCGAAAATTATGGGAAGTTCCACTAAAATCTTTTCAGGGAAAATTGTGGTTTTTATCTCCATGATATCTGGAGGTCCAAGGTTGCCTCTAGTGAGTGAAAAGTCAAATAGAAATTTGCTTATACTTCAAAGAGAATAAAGATTGCAAACTTTTTTACAATATACCTTAAAGCACTTGAGAATTGGGCAGTGTGCAAATTAAATAATAATGATAATCACCACAGCCACCATAGGGATAGCATTCCTTACCTGAATTCACATTTGCAGGTCCATCCATATCTGCCAGAATGAAAAATATTTCCAAGTAGACCTTAGATTCAGAGAGATGGTAAATGATACTTTGAAAACTATTTACCATCCATCATTATGACAGCAAGCTTGGACAAAATCAAGTGCTTTATATTAGCATATTCACTTTAGACCAACTTTTTAAGGTTTCCTCATTTATACCCCTTTGTTATCTAGTAGTGTTCTTATTCCCTGAAGAAACTGAAAGGCATCTATATACTACTAAGTTTCATGTCTGTTTCACTTATGTGAAATGCTGGATCATAAGGCAACATGTTTTTTCAGTCAAGGTACCTTAAATGGACAAACTTATAGGATACAAAATCCAGGACTCCAGTGGGATTGAAATTTGGCAAAGCTGTGCCTGCTTCAATGCTGCCATACTTCCAGTCAGCCACAGTCATGTGATCATTTCCAACTGACTTTCCTTCCCTGTCAGATTCCTACAAGGAATGTCTATGGGAAATTGGAAGTTGCTTCTGCTGCCCATTGCTTTTTTGCCCATCCATGGTCATTCTGTTTCCCTGTTTAGATATGGAAGTATCTCTGGAACAATGACATGATCACAGATTGTGTAGTTAGTTGGCTCAGAGTTCCTAAAATGTTTTATCACTATTCTGAACAGACACTTGATTACCCAAACAGAATATTAATCATAATATGTGGTTAGTTTGGCTTTAATTTGTGAACTAAGACTTATTTTCTCTCTCTTTTGCCTGAAACTGACTTTCCTAATGCAGATTCAATAATGTCAAGTATCTTGTGTATTGATTTATCTTTTAAAAGTTACTGGTGCATCCAAGTTACTATTTAGGATTAAAAAGCCCACTTGGCACCTAGAATATATTTTTTTCATCATCAAATATCACAGCTATTTCTATATTCCAACTTCATTCATATATTATATTAAGTAATAATGTGACTTATTTGGTTTGGTTTTTGTATAATTTTTGAACCCAGCTATTGCCTTGGAATTGATCAAAGTCTGAGATTCAATGAAGTAGAAATCATATTGGAAAACCAATGCTTTCCCTTTAATTATGTAAGAGAGGTTGTAACCCAGACATAGACCATTTTTCAGGATGGGTGGACAATTGTGGAAATTTGAGAATATCGGCTGCCAAGCCACTCATATTCCTGAAATGTGACATGATGAGGCTACTTTCTCCTGTATTTCTTCTGGTTCCTCAGGAAGTTCCCCACCATTCCCATATTTTTCCAAATGGGTGGTATACTTCTAAACAAAGCATGGGGCTGCAGCTACTCACTTTATTTTCTGTCTGTCTGTATCTATTTTTAAAAAGAGCCTATGGAACTAAGGGGTTCAGAAGAACAGTGCAATAAAAGTGATGTCATTTTTTTTCTTGCAGTATGCTAACTTGCCACCTACTATGTTTTACTAAAAGAATTAATAATTCAGGTAGAACAGGGTACTTATGAAGTACCAACTTATCTAAGAGGTCATTGATAAAGGTACTACATTGCCTAACCATATTCCATTTTTTTCATATTGTCTCGCTTTCATCACTTTCTTTTAAATGGCAAATTCTTCAGAAGTCGCACTATTATCTAGAGATATGAACACACACACACATTAAATAAGAAATACCTCTGATGATTTGCAGATTACTTTAACTTATGTGAAGAGACAAAAGGCTGATATGCTTCATTCCCGTTTAGCATTGATTTTTTTCTATGTGCATAAGGTTCTTCTTTGCAGAGGAAGATTAATTAATAAATAAAGGAATGAACCAAGAGAAAGATCCTAATAATAAAACTATGGAGAAAAACATGTTTTTGGTTTTAGTTGTCTTGTCTCTCTTACGTGATTTTATAAGTGTCTTACAAAATTTAGCAGACTTGAAACCTCCTTTTTTGAGAGCTCAGTAATATTGTCTTCCCTTCTCTTATTAGCATTACTTAAATTAAATTAATTAAATTAAATTAAATAATTGAATTAAATTAATTAAATTACATTAATTAAATTACATTAATTAAATTACATTACATTACGAGTGCCGCATAGCAGAGTGAGTGCCTGTTACTCGTCCCAGCTTCTGCCAACCTAGCAGTTCGAAAGCACGTAAAAATGCAAGTAGAAAAATAGGGACCACTATGGTGGGAAGGTAACAGCGTTCCGTGCGCCTTTGGTGTTTAGTCATGCCGGCCACATGACCACGGAGACGTCCTCGGACAAGCGTTGGCTCTTCGGCTTTGAAATGGAGATGAGCACCGGCCCCTTGAGTTGGAAACGACTAGCACGCATGTGCGGGGGAACCTTTACCTTTTTTAAATTACATAACAAGCTTTTAAACACTTCTATTACAAAAGGACCTCTGTGAAACAAAACTTTATTCAATTGGTATAATATCTATTGACAAAATAGTTTAAAATATATCCCACATAGCATTGCCATTTCTGATGTAAAATATCATAAATGATAGTTATATAAAAATCACAAATATCTTTTGGGTTGTAGATTGCATTCAAAAAGAACCTATGCATGTTCATGCTCTGACAAATGACTTTTTGCACATGCTGTTTTAAAGAGCAGCTTAATGTTATTGCATCAGTGATAAAAGCATAATCAAGAAAATTCAAAAAGCTTAACCCTCAAGTTTCTTCTCATTAAACTCACTGTAAAAAGAATCCATTATACAGAAATGGTCAAATGCCATCTTGAGCATTTATAAAATGCAGCAATTCCATAAGACTGCAAAGTGGGAGACGCTCCAGATTCTAATTTCCCCAGTATATACAATTAGTAAATAATGTTGAATAGATATAATCCTCTAATAGGCTTCTACCTGGGGGTAGGGGGAAGTGAATTGCACAGTTATTCAGACCCTGGTTCCTTGTCAACTTTACATAGTTAGCAGCTACAGAGACACAGAGAAGTACTGGAGGAATATCAGAAAAGCATATTAAAATCTAAAGAAAGCTCTTAAAACATCTAGGCATCTGTCTAAAAAAAGAAAAAAAATAGTGCATACACCCTGTTCCAAATCAGCAAGCATGATTTATATGCATAAATAGAAAATACAATAAACCTATATAGAGAAAAAGAATCCAAAGAAGTCAGTTATGTGGAAGATAAATGATTTTCAACAACTGGGTAATGTATGAGGAATCATATGACTGATCCAACAAGGATTTCCATTTACCATGCAGGAATTTGCAAAAGGACACACCGATGTGCCCCAAATTCTGTGTCAGGTCAACCTAATAGGTAGCGTTTACATTGTTTTAAATTAATTATATTAATAATCATCAACCCTAAGGCAAATACTTTTACATGCCATTCCCCAGTTGTTCACATATTGACAGCAGATATAAAAGAGATGCTTATCTGCATGCACATTTACCACTGAAATTGCTATCTTGTAATTTATTTCTGCTTATCTCAAACACATATTCAGTTTTTCTAGAATTCTCAGCATAATAGTTTGAAAAACTGTTAATAATACTGGTTTAGCACTTTACTATTACAAATAGCATGAAATTCACATATATTTCATGTGTAACTATTAGATGTCAAGAGTGCTGTTTGCACCAACTGTGAAAGAACCAGTTTTTTTTTCTTAATATGAAGGATTGATTATTAGTTTCTCTCTATTTTGGCCACTTTTCTAAATATAATCAAAGTGCTTATGCATTGTTGGTACATTCTAAGAAATTGTGTGTGTTTGTGTACCTGTGTGCATACATCTGTGTGTGAGAGTACCTATGTGCATACAATTTATGTGTATGTGTATCTAAGTGTGTGTACACTCATACACATCATGTATTTAATCAAAGCACCTGAAAGAATGTTGCAAATTTCTAGAACTCCATCCAAAGCAAGTAGGGAAAAAATCTAATATGGAAGACAATAGCAAAGCTCTCTATATACACATCTGAATGTTATATAAAATCAAAATGGGCTGCACCGTTAAAATATTTATTATTAGCTGTCCTGGTCATTAAAGAGGATTGAACTAGGTTCACAATTGCAATCCAAATGTGGATTAAAATACATTTATTTTGCTGGTAACTTAAGTATAATTTTGCTGTTTTGGGGGTTCATGGTTGAAGCAATTCAGTACATAAACACATTTTAAAAGTTGTGTTAAAACCAATAGAGTTAAGAACAACTTTGCCAAATATACAGATGGAGGCAGAAATCTTTCGGTAATAATCCCTTGAGCAACATCAATTATTATCAAAAGTGGTTCTTAAGTGGCCAATGATTAAGGTCAGGACTATAATCAGCTCATTGTAGGCAGCAAATTGCAACTCTATGGTTGGCACCAAAAAGACATTTCTTCCAAATAAGTTTTTCACATGGCTTTCACCTTGATCTGTTTCATTTTCATTTGCTTCTTTTCAAGTTTTTTCTGTTCACGACGCAAGGCAGCCTCCTATAGGAAAGAAATTGAGTTTGTGTAATTATTGGATTCTGTGTTTCAGGTTCAGGTTCAGGTTCAGGTTTATTCAATTTCTATACCGCCCTTCTCCCAAAGGACTCAGGGCGGTTAACAGGGCATATATAAATAAATAACAGTACAAAAATTAAAAAGAAATTAAACCAATGCCCAATTAAAATACAATGACACTAAAATAGTAAAAAACCCGTTAAAAAAAACCCCTCCCCATCAGGCCAGACCAGCTAGTTCAAAGAAGTGGGTCTTCAGCCCGCGGCAGAAGGAGCGAAGGTCCGATGCCATCCGGAGCTCAACCGGCAGTTGGTTCCATGGTGCCGGAGCACCCACAGAGAAGGCCCTCCCCCTGGGGGCCACCAGTCGACATTCCCTGACCGGAGGCACCCTGAGGAGACCCTCTCTGTGGGCACGCACAGGGCGGAGGGGAGTTGACGCCGGCAGCAGGTGGTCCTCGAGGTATCCCGGACCCATGCCATGTAAGGACTTAAAGATCATAACCAAAACCTTGAACCTCACCCGGAAGACAACTGGTAACCAATGCAGCTCACGGAGCAAAGGTGTAACATGGGAGTACCGGGAAACTCCCAAGACAACTCTCGCGGCTGCATTCTGTACCAGTTGGAGCCTCCGAGTGGTCTTCAAGGGAAGCCCCATGTAGAGAGCATTGCAGTAGTCCAGGCGAGAGGTCATGAGCGCATGAGTGACCGTACACAGGGCATCCCGGTCCAGATAGGTCCGCAACTGGTGCACCAGGCGAACCTGGGCGAAAGCCCCCCTAGTCACGGCCACTATATGATCTTCCAAAGTAAGTCGTGAATCTAGGAGGACTCCCAAGTTGCGAGCCCTATCCACGGGGGGTAAGGACTCACCCCCCCATAAGAAGATTTGATTGTAGAGCAAAGTCAAAGACACCAAGGAAATGTAGCAGATTGTTTACTGTTATGAGATAAATACTAATTACTCTTCCACACAAAAATCTGCAGTTACTACATTGAAACTATGTGGGTGTTCAAAATATCTCTTTCAGTTAATGCTTTCAATGCAGTGAAAAATGGATCTGCTTCCAAATGGATCTCTTCTTGTAAATATAGAAGTATTCAAGCACTGAATTAGGTACCATTAGGTATCAGGCCTTGGGAGGATTAATTTATAACTTCCTAAAAGGTAAAGGTAAAGGTTCCCCCGCACATGCGTGCTAGTCGTTTCCAACTCTAGGGGCCAGTGCTCATCTCCGTTTCAAAGCCGAAGAGCCAGCATTTGTCCGAGGACGTCTCCGTGGTCATGTGGCCGGCATGACTAGACGCCAAAGGCACACGGAACGCTGTTACCTTCCCACCGTAGTTTTCCCTATTTTTCTACTTGCATTTTTTACGTGCTTTAGAACTGCTAGGTTGGCAGAAGCTGGGATGAGTAACAGGCGCTCACTCTGCTACGCGGCACTCAGGATTCGACCTGCCAAACTGCCGATCTTCTGATCGACAAGCTCAGGGTCCTAACCGATCCCCTGATTGATTGAAAGCTACAAAACAGGGCTTTGGTGCTACTACTAGAACTCTGCTACACAGAGATGCTGGTCTTAAACAGAGCTAACAATAATGGGATTTGATGGGTTTTGGCTTAATGTGGCAATATAAGTCAAACACAATGTTTCTGAGTCATGATTTGTCATTTAACTCTGTGAGTGAACAAGGTGATTACAGCTTATTGCAGACTGTAGCTTAGTTAACATATGAACTTAGCTAGAGAATTTATCCATATAAAGCAGGATTATAAGCAATGCATCTTACAACAAAAATACAAGCAGAGAATTCATTCTCTTTAAGCTTGAAAAGGAATTAGTATAGTATCCTCCAAACAAACCATGAAACAACTGTCTTTCTCCCTCTCCAGATATATGACGAGGTGACAATGTCTGTTGCTACCCTTTTCCAGGAAGACTTAATACTCAGCTACTACAGGCTTTACAAAGTACTTGCCTAAAACAACTTTGGCCAAAAGAAAGGATTCCTCTTCGAAAATCATGTGAAAGTTAGAAATCTTGTTAACTCCTCTAAACATATAACAAGTAATTCTTGACTATAACCATTCATTTAGTAACTGTTCAAAGTTACAACACTGAAAAAGTGACTTATAACTGGGTCCTTCAACTTATAACTGTCACGGCATCCTGAGGGTCATTTAATAAAAATTCAGGCACTTGGCAACTGGCATGTATTTATGATGCTTGCAGCATCCCAAGTTGTATTATTGCCATTTGTGACCTTCCCAGCCAGCTTCTGAAAAGCAAAGTCAATGGGGGCGGGGTTTGTAGCCAGATTCAGCTGACTGCCTGAATGAACTACAGTGGTTCATTTAACAACTATGGCAAAAAGTTCATAATATGGTCGCGACTCATTTAACAACTATCTTGCTTAGCAACAAACTCTGATCCCAAATGTGATTGTAAGTTGTAAAGCATTGTAAATAAGATGGGCTTGGACAGACAGACAGACAGACAGACAGACACACACACCGAATCTAACATGGGAAGGCCAAATTATGGAATGTACATTTTTCCTCCCAGACCAGAAAGTTTGTTTATAATATTAATCACTAGAATCTTCAACATTCTGGAAAAATAGCATGTCAGCAGGTAACACTGGAATGTTTTTCTGCAGAGGGATTATGCATCCAACATCACAACCCCTTTCATGGACAGACCATTACCTCCTGCGGTTGGGCCTCCGTCACGTCACCCCCCGCTGTCAGGAGGCGGAACCGACCAGGTGGTTCCGCCCCAGGCGCCTGATGGACCCAGATAAATTCCAGATGGCGCTTGGACCGATTCCCACTTCCCTCTCCCACAACCCGGTCGAGTCCTTAGTTAATGCCTGGCAACAGGCTGCTTTGGAGGCTCTCGACCGCGTTGTCCCTTTGCGGCCTCTGACCCAGCGCAAGTCCCGAGTCGCTCCTTGGTTCTCCAAGGACCTGCGGGAGATGAAACGCCAGAGAAGGGGCCTAGAGAGCATTTGGAGAACCAGTCGGTCTGAGTCTGACCGAACACAGTTAAGATCCTTTTCTAGATCTTATCTTGTGGCAATGAGGGTGGCGAAGCGCGCCTACTTCACCACCCTCATTGCGTCCGCAGATAACCGCCCGGCCGCTCTATTTAGAGTGGTCCGCTCCCTTTTAAGTCAAGAGACAGGAGAGGACCCCCTACATGGACGGGCTGAGGAATTTAGTAAATATCTAGTGGACAGAATTGCTCAGATTCGGGCTGGTCTGGACTCTGACTGGGCAGTATCTAATGAGAGGAAAACGATGAAGTTGGCCGAGTACATTTGGGAAGAGTTTGATCCTGTGACTCCGGATGAAGTGGACAAGATCATGGGGAAACTAAGTGCCGCCACATGTTTGTTGGACCCGTGTCCCTCCTGGCTAGTCTATGCATCCCGGGAGGTTACACGAGGCTGGCTCCTAGCAGTTATCAATGCCTCACTGAGTGAGGGGTACTTCCCTGCCGCCTTGAAAGAGGCGGTGGTAAGGCCCCTCCTCAAGAAACCGGCACTGGACCCAGCTGTTTTAAACAACTTCCGTCCTGTCTCCAACCTTCGCTTCCTTGCGAAGGTCGTTGAGAGCGTGGTGGCACAACAGCTCCCTTTGAACCTGGAGGAAGCCGAATATCTAGATCCGTACCAATCGGGTTTCAGGCCCGGGCACAGCACGGAGACGGCATTGGTCGCACTGGTGAATGATCTCTGGCGGGCCCGAGATAGAGGTTATTCCTCTGTCCTGGTCCTATTAGATCTATCAGCGGCTTTTGATACCATCGACCATGGTATCTTACTGCGTCGTCTTGAGGGGCTGGGAGTGGGAGGCACCGTTCTGCGGTGGTTCTCCTCCTACCTCTCGGACCGTTCGCAGACGGTGTTGGCAGGAGGGCAGAGGTCAAGCCCTAGGCCTCTTAGTTGTGGAGTGCCTCAGGGTTCGGTGCTCTCGCCCCTCCTGTTCAACATCTATATGAAGCCGCTGGGAGAGATCATCCGTAGCTTCGGGGTGAAATATCATCAATATGCTGATGATACCCAGCTATTCATCTCCACCCCGAACCAACCCAGTGATGCCCTCGATGTGATGTCCCGTTGCCTGGAAGCGGTACAGATTTGGATGGGAGAAAACAGGCTTCGACTCAACCCGGCCAAGACTGAGTGGCTGTACATACCGTCATCTCGTTTAGTCCAAGAGATTCCATCTCTGACTATAGGAGGAGAGATGTTACCTCCCATTGATAGAGCACGCAATCTGGGCGTCCTCCTAGACTCACGACTCAGTTTTGAAGATCATATTGGAGTCGTGGCTAGGGGGGCATTTGCACAGATTCGTCTTATATACCAATTGCGCCCCTTTTTGGACCGAGATGCCCTACGTACAGTCACCCACGCACTCGTCACCTCCCGTATTGATTACTGTAATGCTCTCTACATGGGGCTGCCCTTGAAGACCACCCGGAGGCTTCAGCTGGTGCAGAATGCAGCTGCACGGGTTGTGATGGGAGCACCCCGATACTCCCATATTACACCCCTCCTGCGTGAGCTGCATTGGCTACCAGTTGCCCTCCGGGTGAGATTTAAGGTGCTGGTACTTACCTTTAAAGCCCTACATGGCTTAGGTCCGGGATACTTGCAGGACCATCTGCTGCCGGGAACAAATTCCCATCGTCCAGTACGCTCACACAGAGAAGGCCTCCTCAGGGTACCGTCAGCTAGGCAATGTCGGCTGGCGACCCCCAGGGGGAGGGCCTTCTCTGTGGGAGCGCCAGCCCTATGGAATCAGCTCCCCCCTGAGCTTCAGATGGCCCAAAACCTCCAATCCTTTCGCCGTGGCCTCAAAACACTCCTGTTCCACCAGGCTGACCTGGACTGACAGGCATTTTAATTAATTTATATTTAGAATTTTTAATTTATTTTTAATTCTTTAATTTTAATTTATTGCACATATGATTTCAATTTTATTTTTATCTTGATTTCTGTACTTATTATATGTTTTGTTGTTAGCCGCCCTGAGTCCTTCAGGAGATAGGGTGGGATATAAATCCCATCAATAAATAAATAAATAAATATTTATATAGCAATAAGGGATTATATATATTTCTGTAGCATATTATTTATAGCACATAAGTGCAGATATCTTTACATTGTTTTTGCTTATATATGTTTTTGCTCACGGCTGTCGGGATGGTGATGATATAATTTTATGGTGTACATAAAATACTCTGAAGGAGCAGGTTTATAGTTTGATATTTAGAAGAAAATTTCTCAGGCAAGTTGCTAGCCCCATTTCAATCATTTTGTGGTAATGATCTTAGTAACTCCCTTAATTTAGAATGGCTCCTTTAGGCTGAGCATACTTCTTCTATTATAGCAAGTTTATTGAGCAAAATACCTCTAGACGTCGCTGCTTTTCTGGATCTTCCTCATTCATGATTCTCTCCTTTTCTGCTCGTTTTTTCTCTTCCCGGCGGGACTGGGCAGCCTCTTGTCTTTGAACATGAGTCAGTTTCAGGAAATTCTCTTCTACACGCGCTCTATTTTTATCTGCTTTCTGTTTTCCCTTTGTCCCAAAGCAAGAAGAAATGCAAACAACTTAGTCAATATGCATAAACACATAGCACAGGAGTCAGCAACTTTTCTCAGATGGTAGGAACCATTGTGAGATTCCCCATAACAGAATGGGCACCAAAAATCTAAAACATTATTTATTAATGTCCCAGCTATTTTGATATTTCAGGTAAGAACATAAAACTCATATAAGATTTGATTATTTTGCAAGATTTCAACCATTATTATACTTTTTTTTAATTTTGGAAGTGAATTAGTGCCATCTAGTGGAGCAGGAACAAAGGTTTGCCAATAGTTGACAATACATCAAGCAATATCATAAACTAGCTGCAAACATAAAATCTTAGGAAATTTCTTTATTGAAATATGAACCTGAATTTAAGGCTCCTATAATAAAATGTTTGTGTGAGACAACCTTGACTTATTATTTATTATCCTATCATTTGCTGACAGCTTGTTCTGGAGTCCTAAGAGATACCATGAGGAAAGGGCAGCTCATCTTTCAGCTGCCAACCCCTTTCTTGGCAGTCTTAGATCCTCCACCCAATCCAAGATATGTCTAATTTTTACCATAAAATGAAAGAAGCCCCAACCCATTCATATTGTGGAAAAATGGACCAAAATCCCATTGCAGTCCTCTGCAGTATAGGTACAGTATAATTTGGACCAGGCTTTCCATTTTAAGAATGTTGGCTGTTAAGGACGCGGTGGCTCAGTGGGTTAGAACACTGAGCTTGTTGATCAGATGGTCGGCAGTTTGGCAGGTCGAATCCCGAGTGCCGCGTAACAGTGAGTGCCTGTTACTCGTCCCAGCTTCTGCCAACCTAGCAGTTCGAAAGCACGTAAAAATGCAAGTAGAAAAATAGGTAACAGCAATCCGTGCACCTTTGGTGTCTAGTCATGCCGGCCACATGACCACAGAGACGTCCTTGGACAAGCGCTGGATCTTCAGCTTTGAAACGGAGATGAGCACCAGCCCCTAGAGTTGGAAACGACTAGCACGCATGTGCGGGGGAACCTTTACCTTTACCTTATTGATTTTGCAACTTTTCCCCCCACAGTTATTAAGTGAATCATTGCAATTGTTAAGTAAATCATGTGATTGTTAAGCGAAGTGGCTACCTCCATAGTTTTGCTTGTTGGAAGCTGGCTGGAAGGGTTACAAATGGTGATCTCATGACCCAGGACATTGCAACTGTCAAAAATACAGTTGCCAAGTGCCTGAATTCTGATCATGATTGAGGGGGTACTACAACATTATAAGTACAAGAACCAATCATGAGTCACCTTTTTCAGTTTGAACAGTTGCTAAACAAATAGTAGTAAGTCAAGGACCACTTGCAGTGTTGATGATGATGCCTTTCCTAATACATCCAACCAAAATCTATCTACTTGTTTAATTTCAATAGTCCTTCCCCAGCTTTTCTCAATCAAATGCAAATGTTGAAGAACAAGTTCCTTAATCCACAAGTTGCAGTGGCCTAAACATATCTGGAGTATTCTAGAATAGAAATGTAAAGACCTGCAACTCCAATAAATCTAAAGACTACACTGTAGAAGACAGCTGGTCTGAAGAACTATAGTCTTTGTGGTTTTCATATGTACCTGATTCTAAGTCACACTTGGTACTACTCATCAATTATCTGCACCATTTTTCCACAAATATGCATACACTTACATCCAATCTCTCATGATACTTTATCCATTTGATGCAAAGGCCTAGAATTCATGAAAGCTTGTGCTTGTGTCTGTCTTTAAGGTTCCATTAAGACTATGTTTTGAAATTACTATAAATAATAAACTTTTCTCTGGAAAATGTTCTAGCAGAATTTCAAAAAATATGTATCTCAGAATTTCAAAAAACACATATCTCATTGTCAATGACTCCCAAACAAACTCAGCAGCCATAAGATAAAAGAACACAAGGAATTAAAATATAATTTTTAAATTGAAACACATTCACAGTAGGGTTTAGTAATTTGTTTATAAATTAAATGGAGTGAGGGTATAGCATTGACATGATAGTAATAAACTGCTCAGTCATAAAATAAAAACGTGATTGCAAAGATTGCTTTCTTCAAAGTTCATGATAAGAAGTACAAATGAGGTACATGAGAAAAAAATCCAAGCCTCACAAATATGTTAATTAGCTATGGCTGGCAGATTAAAAAAATACCTTAGAATCTTTGTGGACAGTTCAATGAAAAAAGAAAAATTCTAGATTAGAATAATTGGAAAGGGGGTGCAAAATAAAACAAGATTGCCTGCATATTAATGTCATTAGATAAATTTGTGATGAAGATATGCCTACAAAACTGAATAGTTCCAATCATGACACCAGGAAAAAAGAATTTGTAGAGATGAAAACAACCAAAACTGAAAACAAAATCACTTCCACAGTAAAATGGGTGGCATATAAAATAATATCAAATCAAATCAAATGTTTAGGAGAAAGGCAACTGCTTCACAAGGAGGGACTACTGCATTTGGACTCTTCATCTTGGGGTGAAGACAGATAAGGGAAAATAGAGTATATAATACGGACACATTTTCCTCTCACGTTGTAATGTAGAGCATTCTTTTAACATTAATGCAGTGAGAATGGCACCAATAAAGTTATTTAGAGAATGCATATTTAACTATGGCTTTTTCTGTCACATGTGATTTTAAAGGAAACTGGACCAATTCATGGAAGATTGAAATATTAGCAGTTACTCCACTTTATAAGAGATATTAATTTACTCCTAGACTATAAAAAGCATGTTTTCAATGGCCAAAGGCTGAAAAGGAGGAGAGGACTTTCAACTTCCTATTCACTTTGTAACATTTCTGAATGTATCCAACAGTCCACTGGGCATGGATGCTAGGTCAGTTAGGCTATTTGGAATGAAATGGTGGTAGAGCAAAAGGGAATACAAACATATCTGGGAGAGAACTGCATGGATTTTTAAACATTCTCATTACATGAGTCATGCATATACAATTAGCACGATATACAGGGTTAACATAAAACTTACTTCTCTATTCAGACGGAACTTTTTTGCTTTGTCAATAGAATAAATAACCATGTTCATCAGAGGCAGCAGAGCTTCCATGTCTTTGGGGGAAGTGTTGCCTGAACCTGGTACTATAAACAAAAAGGGCATTTATGTTCAGTTTTGTGAATTAAAATTTATAGGGGAGTACAAATAGAGCCACTATGATGTGGTAGCTAAGGTCCTGGACAAGGACTGGGAAGTCATTTAGTCATTCCTTAAATAAACGCTTGGGTGACCTTGGCCCAGTCACTTGCTTTCAATTCTGAATTAGCATCAGACTCTATGACAAGCTGGCTGAAAAAACTCTCTGCATCATACACTGATAAGCTTCACTGTAAGAACTAGGCAACAGCAAAACAAAAGACTCTGCAACTATGTAATATAAATACAATAAGGGACAATCTAGGAAAGCAAACTTTTAAATTTTTAATAAAGTCACTTCATCATTCTAATCTGCATTTACCTATAGCCCTCCTGATAGTTTCATTGAGATGTTGGTGTTGAAGCCACAGGAACCTTGGGAGGAAGTGATCATGCAATATTGGAATTCAACATTATGGAGCACAAGCAATAGAACATAGTCAAACTAGAATCCTGGACTTTAAGAGAGTTAATTTCAATAAACTTAGAGAGGGCTTGGGAAGGATTCCATGGATGAGAATCCTCAAGGGGAAAACAACTCAAGAAGCTTGGGAAATTTTGAAAAGTGTGATAATAAAAGCCCAGTCTAGAACAATACCAACGAAGAGGAAGAATAACAGCTCTCAAAAAAAAACACCCAGCATGGCTGTATAAAGAACTCTCTGACAAATTTAAATATAAAAAGGACAAGTATAGAAAGTGGAAAGAGGGGCACATAACTAAGGCAGAATATCAGCAAATAGCCCAAGCCTGCAAAGATGAAGTGAGGAAAGCTAAGGTTCAAAATGATCTAAGGCTTGCGACCAAAGTCAACAATAACTAAAAAAAGCTTCTTTCAACATGTAAAAAACAAGAAAAAAGTGAAGGAAATGATTGGTCCATTAGTCGGTGAAAGTGGCAAGAAGGTGACAAGCAACAGGGAGAAAGCAGAACTATTTAACTCGTTTTTTGCATCTGTATTTACACAAAGGGAAAAAACAGACCAACCTATCAAAAATAATGCCATAAAAAACAGAATAGAAACACAAGTTAAGATAGGCAAGAAAATGGTAAGTGAGCACCTTTCCAGTCTAGACAAGTTCAAATCACCAGGACCAGATGGATTACACCCCAAGGTTCTCAAGGAACTGGCAGATGTGATCTCAGAACCATTGAACTATATTTTTCAAAGATCCTGGAGCACTGGGGAACTACCAGAGGATTGGAAAAGAGCTGATGTAGTTCCCATCTTCAAAAAAGGAAAAAAATGGATTCAAGAAACTACAGACCTATCAGCCTGACCTCAATACCTGGGAAGATTCTGGAAAAGATAATCAAACAACGAATCAGGGAGCACCTAGAGGCAAGAAAAGTCATTACTAAAAGCATGGAATGGTTGCTGGAATTGGGTATGTTTAGTTTAATGAAGAAAAGGACGAGGGGGGACATGATAGCAGTGTTCCAGTATCTCAGGGGCTGCCACAAAGAGGAGTGAGTCAAGCTATTCTCCAAAGTGCCAAAAGGCAGGACAAGAAGCAACGGATGGAAACTAATCAAGGAGAGAAGCAACCTAGAACTAAGGAGAAACTTCCTGACAGTTAGAACAATTAACCAGTGGAACAACCTGCTTCCAGAAGCTGCGAATGCTCCAACACTGGAAGTTTTTAAGAAGAGACTGGACAGCCATTTGTCCGAAATGGTATAGGGTTTCCTGTCTGAGCAGGGGGTTGGACTAGATGACCTCCAAGGTCCCTTCCAACGTCGTATTGTTGTTGTTGTTGTTATTATTATTATTCTGACATGGTAGAAATTCCTATACAGGGCAATTCACAATTAAAGCAATGAAGGGATATTTATTCTATTTATTATTAAATTTTAGGCAGCCAAGGCAACTTGTGGTATTTTTAAATAGTCAATAATAGCCATGTCTCTGCTAAGATTCTCATAAACCCACTATCTTTCCTTTCTTTAACTACATTTTAACCTCATCCTACTGCCAAATTACAATAGGAGCCAAACAAATGTTAGAAATAGATCTGTTAATCAGGACAGATTATAAGTTATACTCTGATTTTGAAATACACTCTCGGGGGTAACATTCTATGTTTCCTAAGGAAAGCTATTCAAAACAGGAGCTTATTCTTACCATTAAAAGTAAATAGCAGTGTCTTTTTAGTTTCAGGCAGTTTCAAAGGCTGGCCTTCCCTGGGTGAGAACAAAAAGAAGCACTGGTAAAAGGATTTTAAAAATGACCACAAAAAATGGCAACAGCAATATCGAGTAAGTTACTCCATAGTAGGCTCCTATTTTAGGTGAAGCTGCACAACCCTGGCAGCAAAGGTTATCCTACAATATTATAAATTGTAAAACTTCCTGAAAGAAGGAGAATCATTAACCTATGGCAACAAAAAAAATCAGGAGTCTGGTAACCTCACTTGTAATTAATATATTTTATTAAAAGTGCAATAAAATAATATTTTAGAAACCATTATTTATACCACTTTGTTATTGTCTGTCATCCTCCTCTAGGGCCTAGTAAAAACACTTATGAGTCCTGGGAGACCTTCCCATCAGAAAGCCAATTAGAAAAACAGGAGAAGAAATCTAGCAACAGCTTCTTTAGTCATTATCTCAAAAGATTAAGTTGCCCAGGTGATACCATCCTAGACACCCCTCCCCTGCAGAAAGAATGTAGAATCTCCTTCATCATCAACAGAGGATCTGTCATAGTGATTTATCCTATCTATTGAGCAGAAAATAAGTTGTAACAGATCCTAGCCTGAATCTTAAACGTAGTAAACATTTGTGGTAGTTAAATGCTGTAAACATTTAATGCAGCATTATCCACCCTATAATGATATCTGCACAATTATTGAGAGATAAGCCATTGCAAATGCTCATGTTTTGAATAATTAGAATAGGAATTAATAGTTGGGATACTAGTATCACATTGAGCTCTTTTACTTAATGCCCTTGCTCAAACATCTCTAACATTTTATTCAACATACTGTAAAACCTGCTCTATTGCTGAAGGAATAGTCATTCCCAACTCATCACTATTGTAACCAGAAATATACAATACAATAGATGTCATACTATGACTCCTAAGCTGAATTTCTCCTCTAATTCCCCTTTTGCAAATTGTAGAGCAGTATTCATTTGGAAATACAAAAGCAATTTTTGTGCCATACTCACTCTTGCATAAGTTTTGGACCGGAAAAGTGGTCTGAAAAATGTATTGACTCAATCTTATCAGCATAATGTGTGAGGAAATGGATCATCTACCAAGATAAAAAGATTTAAAATATTAAACATAGGAGCACATTTTTATTAATGTATATACCATTGGGAAAGGCTAGCTTCACTGTTTATGCAAGGCAGGTAGTTGTTGACTTATGAAGGCAATTGGGATCTGAGTTTCAGTCATTAAGTGATGCAGTCATAAAATGCGACTACATTGCTTAAATATGGTGACCTCTGCTACAGTTGCAAGAAAAAGTATGTGAACCCTTTGGGATTACGTGGAGTTTTGCATGGATTGGCCATAAAATGCGCTCTAAACGTCATGTAAGTCACAACAATAGAAAAACACAGTCTGCTTAAAATAATACTACACAAACATTAGCTGTTGTCATGTTTTAATTGAACATAAGATGGAAACATTCACAGTGCAGGGTGGAAAAAGTATGTGAACCCCTAGCCTAATGACTTCTCCAAGAGCTAATTGGAGCCAGGAGTGAGCCAACCTTGACTCCAACCAGTGTCATGATATTGGATGTGTTGCTGACAGCTGTCCTGCCCTTTAAAAACACACACCTGTTTTGGGTTTACTGGTCTCAAGAAGCACTGTCTGATGTGAACCATGCCTCGCAGAAAAGAGCTCTCAGAAGACCTACGATCAAGAATTGTTGACTTGCATGAAGCTGGAAAGGGTTACAAAAGTATCTCCAAAAGCCTTGATGTTCATGTGTCCACGGTAAGACAGACTGTCTACAAATGGAGAAAGTTTAGCACTGTTGCTACTCTCCCTAGGCGTGGTCGTCCTGTAAAAATGACTGCAAGAGCACAGCGCATAATGCTTAATGAGGTAAAGAAGAATCCTAGAGTGTCAGCTAAAGACCTACAGAAATCTCTGGCACATGCTAACATTTTTGTTGACACATCTACAATAAGGAAAACATTAAACAAGAATGGAGTACATGTGAGGACACCACGGAGGAAGCCATTGCTGTCCAAAAAAAATATTGCAGCACGTTTGAAGTTTGCAAAAGAGCACTTGGATGTTCCACAGCACTACTGGCAAAATATACTGTGGACAGATGAAACCAAAATTGAGTTGTTTGGGAAAAACACACAACACTATGTGTGGAGAAAAAAAGGCACAGCACACCAACATCAAAACCTCATCCCCACTGTAAAACATGGCGGAGGGAGCATCATGGTTTGGGGCTGCTTTGCTGCCTCAGGGCCTGCACGGATTGTTGTCATTGATGGGAAAATGAATTCCAGAGTTTATCAGGACATTTTGCAGGAAAACGTACGACCATCTGTCCGCCAACTGAACCTCCGCAGAGGATGGGTGATGCAACAGGACAATTTATTAATTTTATTTATTTATTAATTTAATTTCTATACCGCCCTTCTCCCGAAGGACTCAGGGCGGTGTACAGGGCAATAAAATGCAATAAAAATACAATATACAAAAGTTAAGATAAGAATTAAATAGAATAGCCCAATTGCAGTAAAAGTTAATTAAAATTACAATTAAAATATCCCAAACCCATCAGACCAGGCCGGCTTGTTCAAATAGGTGAGTTTTCAGGTCACGACGGAAGGAGCGAAGGTCAGGAGCCATCCGGAGCTCAACCGGTAAATGATTTCAAAGGTCTGGTGCGTCCACAGAGAACGCCCTCCCCCTGGGGGCCGCCAGCCAACACTCTCTGACTGACAGCACCCTGAAGAGGCCCTCTCTGCGGGAACGCACTGGACGAAGGGAAGTTGACACCGGCAGCAGGTGCTCCCGTAAGTAATCCGGACCCATGCCATTCAGCGCTTTATAGGTCATCACCAGCACCTTGAATCTCACCCAGAGGGCAACTGGAAGCCAATGCAGCTCGCGGAGTAGAGGTGTTACATGGGAGTATCGGGAGACCCCCAACACAACTCGTGCGGCCGCATTCTGCACCAGTTGAAGCCTCCGAGTGTTCCTCAAGGGCAGCCCCATGTACAGAGCATTGCAGTAGTCTAAACGAGAGGTCACGAGCGCATGAGTGACTGTACACAAGGCATCCTGGTCCAGATAGGGTCACAACTGGCGCACCAGGCGAACCTGGGCAAAGGTCTAGTCACCGCTCCTATATGATCTTCCAGGGAGAGCTGTGAATCCAGGAGGACACCCAAGTTGCAAGCCCTATCTACAGGGGGTAATACCTCACCCCCCATGGTTAAAGATGGAATAACCTGAATTTCCCGAGATGCTGGCACGTACAACCACTCAGTCTTGTCGGGTTTGAGCCGAAGCCTGTTCCTCCCCATCCAGACCTGAACCGCCTCTAGGCAACGGGACATCACATCGAGGGCATCACTGGGGTGGTTTAGGGTGGAGATGAAAAGCTGGGTATCATCAGCATACTGATGATACCCGACCCCAAAACCACGAATGATCTCACCCAGTGGCTTCATATAGATGTTGAACAGGAGAGGCGAGAGGAACGACCCCTGAGGAACTCCACAAACGAGAGGCCTTGAAGCCGACCTCTGCCCTCCTGCCAGCACCGACTGCGAACGTCCCAGGAGGTAGGAGGAGAACCACTGCAAAACAGTGCCTCCCACTCCCAATCCCCTGAGACGCCGCAGTAAGATACCATGGTCGACCCAAAGCATACAAGTAATTCAACAAAAAAATGGCTTCAACAGAACAGAATACGCCTTCTGGAGTGGCCCAGTCAGAGTCCTGACCTCAACCCGATTGAAATGCTGTGGCATGACCTTGAGACCGATTCACACCAGACATCCCAAGAATATTGCTACACTGAAACAGTTTTGTGCAGAGGAATGGTCCAAAATTACTCCAGATTGTTGTGCAGGTCTGATCTGCAACTACAGGAAATGTTTGGTTGAGGTTATTGCTGCCAAAGGAGGGTCAACCAGTTACTAAGTCCAAAGGTTCACATACTTTTTCCACCCTGCACTGTGAATGTTTCCATCTTATGTTCAATTAAAACATGACAACAGCTAATGTTTGTGTAGTATTATTTTAAGCAGACTGTGTTTTTCTATTGTTGTGACTTACATGACGTTTAGAGCGCATTTTATGGCCAATTCATGCAAAACTCCACGTAATCCCAAAGGGTTCACATACTTTTTCTTGCAACTGTATATGGATGCTGTGTTTGTGACCAAATGGGCTGTTCCTCAATGCCCGGTGGACCCACCTCTGTTAATGGAGACCATTGATGGCCAGTTGCTTCTGTCTGGGTCAATTAAGGCTGCCATGCAACTATTGAGTATGGCCATTGGCTCTCATGAGGAGGTCATTCAATTTTATATCACCTCTGACCTGCATTTCCCAGTGGTCTTGGGCTTGGCGTGGCTCCAGAAGCACAACCCTCAGATTTACTGGTCCCAGAATTTGGTTACCTTCCTCAGTTTACAATGTAAACTGATCACACCTGCCAAGTATGTGCAGGCCAGGTTCTGAGTCCCTCAGGGGTTTCCCTGCCAGCTGAATTGGTAGACTTTGCAGAGGTGGATCAATTGCCCACACACAGGCCATATGACTGCCCCATAGACTTGATCGTTTGTGCGCCTCTCCCAATGGAACATTTGTACTCCATGTCTGACACTGAGTTAGCAGCATTGTTTGACTTCCTGGACAAAAATCTGGCTCAGGGCTTTATCCAGCCCTCGTCTTTGCTGTTGTCAGTGCCAGTTCTGTTAATGAAAAAGAGGTTTAGGGAATTGAGACTCTGTTGCAATTATCGCAAATTGACCACCCTTAACCATTACCCTCTGCCCCTCATTCCTGAACTTCTGGAATAGCTCCAGGAAGCCAAACTGGACCTGAGAGGAGCCTACAATCTAGTTAGGATCCGGCCCGGTGATAAATGGAAGACAGCATTTGGCATTCGGTACGGCCACTTCCGAGTATACAGTCATGCCATTTGGGCTGACCAATGCCCCTGCTGTCTTCCAGCATTTCATGAATTTTGGGACCTGTTGGATCAGTGTGTCATGATCTATCTGAATGACATCCTGATCTACTCCCTTTCACAGAAGAGTCATCATCAGCACCTCCGTATGATCTTGCAATGGCTTTGGGAATATCGATTGTATTCCAAACTGGAGAAATGCCAATTTTATTGCTTCACCATCAACTTCCTGGGACATCACATTTCTCCTGAGGGCATTGCCATGGAGCCAAGCAAGATCAAGTCCCTGCATAGTTGGCAACCCCCACATCGAGCTAAGGATATCTAGTGACTCCTTGGGTTCGCCAACTACTATAGGACATTCATCCTCGGCTTTGCCTCCCTGACCGTGCAACTCACTTGGCTTCTTCAGAAAAAGACCCCGTTTCACTGTAGCACTCTGGACCAATAAGCTTTCCAGGCCTTGAAGCAAGCCTTTATGCAGAACCCATCCTGAAACACCCTGACTCACACCCTACATTTGTCATGGAAACAGATGCTTCCAACATTGCTGTTGGAGTGGGATTACTCCAGGCTCACGCGCCCGGCGGTACCCTCTTGCATTGCACATATTACTTGAGGAAACTTAATCTAGCTGAGGCAATAAACCATCTAGGAGAAGGAGCTACTGGCCATCAAGGTGGCGTTTGAGGCCTGGAGACATCATTTGGAAGGGGCCTGGCATCAAATCAAAGTCCAGACGGGCCACAACAATCTCGAATGCTTGCAGACTGGCCAGAAATTGAACCAACGGCAGGTTCAGTGGTCTCTATTTTTTACCAGGTTCAATTTCCGCATCACATATATCACATATATCCCGAGTGGTTGCAACCAAAGAGCAGATGCTCTCTCTCAAGGCAACCGGAATACTGCCACAAGCTTCTTCCCCTAGTACTTCTCTGCAGTTCAGAAACCAGTGGATTTACAGGCTCAGCTATGGGAGGATAACAGCATAATACATGAGTGGATCAACGACGGGAGGACTTGGGACCAAACTCCTCATGGACCTTCACTGAGGCACTCATGATCGGCTTTATGTTCCGAGGGGGCCGCTCTGGGGACTCATCCTCTCACAATGCCATGACAATCCTGCAGCTGGGCATTTTGGCCTCTTCAAGACTCTGAAGCTGGTCTCCTATACATTCTGGTGGCCCTGATTACAACACAACATCCAGGCCTATGTCACATCTTATGTACAGTGCCGGCAGGCCAAGTCAGCAAAGAGAGCCTCCCAGGTCTGCTCCAGCCCTTGCCGTCACCCGAGAGACCCTGGAGAGCAGTGTCCATGGACTTCTTGACAGACTTGCCCCCGTCTTCTGGGTTAATGACAGTGTTTGTGGTAGTGGAATGCTAAGATGGTGCATTTCATCCAATGCCGTGGTTTGCCAACAACCCCACCACAACCTGCATGTTCATTCAGCATGTCTTCCATCTGCATGGCCTACTTGATAGGGTCATTTTGGATACGACTCAATTTACGGCCCGGTTCTGGAAAGGGCTGCTGAAGGCCTTAAATGTACAAATATGTCTGTCATCAGTGCATCATCCAGAAACAGATAGTGGAACCAAGAAAGTGATTGGAATCCTGGAAGAATATCTGCATTGCTTTGTGAATCAGCAACAGGACAATTGGGCAGATTATCTTCAGTAGTCAAGTTTGCTTTCAAAAGCTCGCAGCACACCTCCACACAGGTGACACCTTTCCTAGCCAATGTTGGGTATCATCCTCAGCTTTTTCCCTTCATGCAACTCAACTTGCCCATTCCCGCAGCTAACGAGTATCTTGCAGAGTTACAGACTGTCCATCAATTGGTATGATGGCAACTGGATAAAGCCAAGGTGGATTATAAGAAAGTCGCTGATTGGTCTTGGCATGATATGCCTGCGTTAGCTGTGGAGATCGTGTATAGCTGTCAACCAGGCACCTTCCATCAGACTGGCCTGCCAAGAAATTGAATCATCAGTACCTAGGCCCTTTCCCCATCGAAGCTGTCATTAATCCGGTCGCCTATCACCTGACATTGCTCCGCTTGCTAAGAGTACATCTGGTCTTTCACCTGTCCTTCTTGGTTCCAGAACGACCAGCCTGTCCACTCTGCCGACCAGAATACCCCCCACCGGAATAGCATGACAGAGACAGTGCTCCTGAGTACGAGGTCGCCAGCATCCAAGTTTCCTGTTGGCTGAAAAGCCAGTTCCAGTACTTGACTGAGTGAAAGGACTATGGACCAGAGGACTTCACCTGGGAGGATGCAGCCACTGTGCATGCTCCTGCTCTGATACAGGCATTCCACGAGCAGTTCCCTTCATGGCCACATCCTGCCTGTTGGACCCGGGGGAAGGGTCATGCAGTGAGGGATAGTGTTGTGGTTCCTCAACTGCCAGCAGATCTGGCAGCTGAATCAGATGAATTGGATGAGGGGGAAGGAGTGCCTGGGTTTGGAAGATTTTGAGGAGCAAGAAGACTCAAAGCCAGATGCGGAGCTAGGCCCATTTGCTCATGCTCAGGCAGAGAGACAGCTGTGTTGGGGGACTGAACTGAGCAAATAGGATGAACAGCTGGGGCCTGTCCCAGATGTGCATATGGGCAGAGAGAGGCGCGCAGGACAACGGAGGGCAGTGGAGCAGGTCTCCAGGAAAAGTAAGAGGCTCTAAGAAGCCACACCCTGGCTGGACTATAAAGAGGAGAGGTGTGGGAGGCGCCAGTTGCCGCAGGCAACCGTTCATGCTCCAGTATCTTGTTTATCTGTCGGATTTCTTTTGCCAGGATTCTTTGCCAATTCTTTGCCAGGTTTGTTGGCTTTCTTTGTGTTTGAGTTGAATTGCTAATTGAGCCTTCCTGCTGGGAACTCAGAGACTTTATACTTATCTTAGCCAAGTGGGAGCAGAGACTGCTACTGTTTGTTTCAACATCTAAGGGCTGTTTATCAGGAGTTTATTCCATAAACGCCTTGTTAAAATAAAAAGGGTTTTTTTCCTCATGAGTAAGCCATTGAGTAGCACTTGCAAAGGCTGGGTCAGAACAAATCGCACCAACTGTTGTCACCTTCTCACCAAGCTGCTTAGCAATAAGTTTTGTAGCTCATTCCAGCCTTGTGGAGGTCTACAATCTTGTCCCTCACATCCTTGAACAGCTCTTTGGTCTTGGCCACGGTGGAGAGTTTGGAATCTGATTGATTGCTTCTGGCTTCCAGGTGTCTTTTATACAGGTAACAAACAGATTAGGAGCACTCCCTTTAAGAAATGTTCCTAATCTCAGCTCGTTACCTGTATAAAAGACACCTGGGAGCCAGAAGTCTTGCTGATTGATAGGGATCAAATGCTTACTTCATTCATTAAAATGAAAATCAGTTTATAACTTTCTTGATTTCTGGAATTTTTGTTGTTGTTATTCTGTCTCTCACTGTTAAAATAAACCTACCATTACAATTATAGACTGATCATTTCTTGTCAGTGAGCAAATGTATAAAATCAGCAGGGGATCAAATAATTTTTTTCCTCACTGTAAATATTTTGGCTTTAACTAGCAATGAATTCTATGAGCCTAGTTAGTAACAAAACAAGTATGTCATGGATTTCTTCTATGGATGAGATATGACAAGGCATGACTCATTAACAGTAAAAAATGAAACAAAAACAAAGCATCAACCATCAGGTCGACATCACGCTAGAGATATTCTCTAGAAATGTTTGATTTGCTTCCACCAAAAGGATAAGTTGAACTAGTCAGATTTTGTTTCTGTGAAAATGCTGTGTACAATCATTATTTATAACTAATCTGTGAGACAAGTGGACATTTGCCCAGAATTATTCAGTACCTTCATAGAAGGGCATGATTTGTTTCAGACTTAACTAGTTATACCACAACAATACATAGAACACTCACTTACCAATTTTAGGCATATGCTTATTTCCAAACCTGAACGCTCAGTTTTTCAGAATAGTTCAAGACAGAAAATACTTTGTTTTAAAACAAGTAAACAAAACAAATAAGGATGTTCCAATGCATAACAATATGCAAACTTGTACCCTGGATGCTCATGAGAACTGAGCATTATCACAACTTGAATATTTTAGCTGTTTATTTTACATTACCTTCGTATCCATCATTCCTTCTGTGACCTCACCCATTTCCGATAAGATGGCCAGTGCTTCTGGGAGCCCATACTTTGCCCCAGTTTTGGGTTTATCACTGCAGAACTCACTCTGCCAAAAAGGAATTGCCATGTTTTAAGGTAAATCTGCTATTTCTTGCATAGTTAAATCTCCAATCAACCTAATCCAAACTTTGAGATTGATTTAAGAACTTAACAGCGAGAACAAGACCCTGCTCAACTGAAAGAACGATAGCTTCCGATTGCACAAGAAGAATTTGCTGCCTTTAGGGACTAATGAGATGTTCTAAATCTGGAATAAAAGAACTCATATTCCAGCATAATTTTGCACATTTAAAAAAGGATTACAATAGAGGTTTTAAATTCATATGTTTACTAAAAGGAAAAAAATACATATGAACTGAAGATACATATAAACAAAACGTAAAAAAAGCCCTTCCATCGTGGTCTTTGTCCCCAGAAGCTGTAACCATTTATTTAAGTTTCAACCAAGCTACAATAGTTCCCTGCCCAATTTAGCTATAAAATTAATTAATTAGATTGACACTGCAAATTAGACTTGTCACAAACTGTCCAATTAATTAATCAAGGCAATGTATTACGACAACATGTAGTTAAGACAGCCCTGGAACATTTATAAGCCTTCAGAAATAACATTTCAGAGTTTAATGTCGAGTTTGGAGATCCAGTCAGTAGCTGCCGTTGTTACACAGAGGAAGTCCTTAAAATCTCCTGGGTATCTTCTATTAGTGCATTCCCTCACTATATGTTGGATAGTCTGTCGGGGAGCCCCGCAATCACATTGTGCTGAAGGTGTCTTTCCCCATTTATACAGATAATCGGCACACACCCCATGAGTCGTTCTAATTCTATTGTATGTCACCCATATGTGTTGGGGTAGATTAAATCCTGGAGGTATACTATTAGGATTAATATGCTCAGAAATATCTTGGCAGGTATAGCTACTCCATGCTTCCATCCACTTTTGTATAGTGCTCTGATGTTCGGCTAGCAGCTTAAGCGCTGTGAGGAGTGGTGGATTTCTTGACTTTAATTGACATCCCTTAGGTTTTATAATGGCTTCTTTTTTTAAAAAAAATTGTTTTAACTGTTCTAACTTGTAAATATGAAATGCTTTTAATTGTGTGTGACCAGCCATACGCTAAATAAATAAGTAAATATAAGCCTTCATATGTGTTTTAAAATTCCCTCTTCCTTCTCTAATTACCAATTTTTTAAAAAGTCTTTCCCACAGCTCCAGTACATACCAGGTCCTGCATTTCCTTCTGAAGCCGTACCAAGGCTTTTCTTGTCCCAACAGCGAAAACGTAGGTATCCATATCATCATCATTCATAGTAACTTTTATTTGCTGGATAACAATAATGTAATAATAGGAATACATACATTATTTTGCACAGAAGGTCCACTAGTAGAAGAACAGTCCAATCATGTGGCAAAAGTATAAAATGCCCTGGATAGCAAATGTCCATTTAATCAAGATTAGGTCATGCTTAAGGAGAGTCTCAAAATTATTCTGAGAATCTCTAAAATATGGTATTGTATTTTCTCAATAAAAGAATAACTGCAGAACTCCTTAAAAGGCAAAGTAGGAAATACAGATGGACACTTTCTCATCAAGAAGTTACATTTTGATTTATTTTATATATTATTACAGAATACTGGTAGTGATCATTTACCAACAGTAATTGGAACAGGAATTGTAGAGCTAACATCACAGTAATAAAGCTGACAACAATCTGACTGGACCAATTTATACAACAATCCCGGGTGTTCAATATCCCATGATCCCATGATCAAGTGGTTGCCATTTGGGACCTCCTGATGGTTTCCCCACTGAATCTGCTTGTTTGAAGGTAGTAGTGAAGCTAGTAGAGAAGTGACTGGAAGATGCTGTGATGTCATGAGTTCAAGCCAGTTGCTATGTGCCTAAATCATGATCACATGGCTTTAGGGACATTGCATTGCCTGCAGATAGGACCTGTCATAAATATCCTTTATTCAGTGCTGTCAATAGTTGAACAAGTGGATGTTAAACAAGGACTACCTGTACTATTATTAGGGATCTGTACTACTACCTACTCTTATTTGCAGCATATCATCAGAATAATACAGGTAGTCCTCAACTTATGACCACATTTGAGCCCAAAATTTATGTTGCTAAGTGAAAAATTTGTTAAATGAGCCCACTGTACAACTTTTCTTGCCACATTTGTTAAGTGAATCACTGCAGTTGTTAAATTAATAACAGGGTTGTTAAGTGAATCTGGCTTTCCCACTGACTTTGTCAGAAGGTCACAAAAGGTGATCACATGACTAAGGGACACTGTGACTGTCATAAATATGAACCAGTTGTCAAGCATCCAAATGTAAATCACATGACCATGGAGATGCTGCAATGGTCATAAGTCGTTTTTTTTCAATGCCTTTGTAATTTTGAACAATCAATAAATGAACTGTTGTAAGGTGAGGACTACCTATATTGGCCATTTCCCAGAAAAAATAATAATAGTCTCCACTCTGATTATAAAATATGCATATAATACACTTATTTTGGTGCTGACTAACATGGTGATAAAACCCACATGCTTTGATTCTGAATTTCTACTAAGACACATGCTGCTTCTGGGATTTAAATGAAAATGTCAAAAAATTAAAAATCTTTTTTTGCAGCCATATGGGCTATAATTTGTGAACTTTTATAAGGAAAAAAACAGAAAGCAGTGATTCCCACTGTGAGAGTAAAAGCATCACACATATTGAACTATAGTTTTAATAAGCTAATCAAACAGTGTTATGAATATAATTCACTCGAGCTATTTTTGATTATAAAATTAACACATACCACTTGGTCACAGGCTGGCCTCATCATGCGTGCAAGAACATTCAGCAAGTCTTGTCTCTTAAGAAACTGAAAAGTGAAAAGTGCAAATGTGTGAGAACTTCTCATCTCTCCATTGAGACCCCTAATTCAATGAACATCACAAACTTTCTGCAGTAAAAATATCAATCTGTGCAAAAGATACATCTTGAAGTTTATTTTGCTTATTTTAATATATTTTGATCCTGCCTTCCCCCCCACAGTACAAGGCAGCTGATACACATCAAGGACCCAGAGAGTAAAAATCAACTTCTTCAGTCCAAACATGCTCAGGCAAGTCAAGATGTACTTCCAGACTATATACTGGGCCTTTCCATAACCGCCATACCTAAGAGAAGCTTTAAGTAAACAAAACTAGAGTACAAGACTTTGTCTTAGGACTCTGGCATCACGCTGCCTTTTCATGGGAAAATGGAAAATGAGGAACTATCTTGTTAAGTCACTGGAGGAAGCAATGGCCCATTTTAGGGGATATACATTTTATTTACTCACTTCCATGTTCTTCATGAAAAAAGGAGTGGAGTAAAAGACATGTGCTAAGCAGTTAGTTCTTCAGTTTGCTATACCAGAACCTGCACCTAGCGCATCTCCCCAGTGGTAATCTCACTTCAGATTACAATCAACAGAATGGGCTTTAGTGATACAGCAAATGTAGCAGTAGTCTAAACACAGTTCAGATCCTGCAAATTCAAAATACTGTTATTAGCTATGACTAGTTCTTTGCCAACTGAACTAGCTTCCTCTCTTACTAATATACAGTTCAGATTATTGTTTATTGAAGTTCTTTACAGGGTATTGTTTAATTTATACGCTGCTGAACTTTCAAGACTAATGCTGTATCTGCCAGCTCATTTTATATGCCTACAATCTGAGATTCTCAACACAGATCATGGAAGGTAAAACCTTCATTTTCAAAATCCTGACCTTGTCTGTCATCTACGATTTTTTCCCCAATGTCAGAATAACTTCTGGATCCAAGGTTTTAAAAATTTCTAACATTTTAAAATTCTTTTTTTTTTACAGGGAAAAGTAATATTTGCTGCTACTTCCAAACAATTGGCATTTGAGGAACTTTGTTGGTTTACTGCAAACTAATCCACTGCTAGGGTTGGAATTTCTTATACCTTGAGTTGGATAAGCATGCCTTCACAACACACTCTACCGGAACACCACAAATTATAGATATGTTCATTCTCTTGGTTCAGTTTGCCTGTACTTGTGGCTTCTTTGTTTGTACCATCATCACCTTGAAAGAAAGGATATACCAATTAATGGGCATTTATTATTTATACTGAGCTGCTGTTGATGACATTCCCAGTGAGAGCAAGTTACTGTAATACATTGTACCAGTATTGCTGATTTGTTGTTGTCTTTCAGCCTCTTCTAAGTGCCAGCAAGAACCTTGAAAGCTTTAAATGACTTGCATCACCTAGGTAAGAATATGCTTTTACCACACCTTCTCTCTCAATTAATCTGCTTTTGACTGATCCCAATTCACCATTTTATACAATGTTTTATTTTTTATTTTTATTTTAATCCCATTTATATCCCGCCCTTCTCCGAAGACTCAGGGCGGCTTACAATTTAAGCACAAACCAATGTGCTTAGCAATAGCCTTCATTCTATGTATATGCCTGCTTATTAGGGCTTTCGGCCCCCGCCAAGCGGCATTATTACAAAGTCAGCTTATTGGCCCCAACAATCTGGGTCCTCATTTTACCTACCTCGGAAGGATGGAAGGCTGAGTCAATCTTGAGCCTGGTGGGATGCGAATCTGCACTAACTGCAGGCAGCTGGTGTTACTTAAGGAGGCATTAGCCCACTGCTCCACAATGCTGTGATAGCTCCCATAAAATACTGCACTGTATTTTTCACTCCTTTGAGATCTAATGATTTTCACTGCCACTATCCTCTATAACTGATTCTCTCTCTGCTCTGTCTCTTATTCCTTCTATAACCTTCAGTCCATAAACTTTAAGCAATGCCATTTCAATTTTGCCATTTATCATCCAATGTCTCAGTTCCCCCTCTCACTATCTTCTCAAACTAGTTATTTCATGCTAAATCATGGTGATTCCATACATTTGATACTTCAAGTTAAGCAACAGAAAGGCTCTGAGGGAGTTTTAAAACCTGATTAATTCTACATACCAATTAATGTTTCTTGTTTTCTAAGCCCTCTTCCTGAAAAAACATTATCACATATAATACCTTGAACTGCACTAACTCTAAGAATTCCTGGACTTTGCAATTTTGTTTTCATAGGAAAAAGGGAGAAGAAGGTAAAGATAAATCATAAACCAACTCACCAACTAGTGAAAAGTTACTTTCAAGTAGCTCTCGATGACTACTGAACCAGGCCTGAGCCAGGCGATTGTTCTTATTCTTTCCAATGATATAGTTCATGATATAAGCAAGGAGTCCTGTCACCATTAAAATTTCCATGTAGTAACTTTCCCAACTATTTTGAAGATGTGCAGGAACCTGATGAATTTGAACATTGTTAAAAGCTATTTCATTTAAGAAAAAAACCATTTCCAGCCAAAATCTTGGCTCTTCATTATAATCAGCATTAAGGTTTTATTAATTTAGCAATCAGCAATTCTAACTCCAGGCACAGAGAAAATACTAAATCAACATAATCCATTCTTCTCATAAATTTATTTTAATCCTCTGAAATACTGAATACTGCTAAAATACCAATAAACGAGAATATTTATAGCTCTGGGTTGAAATGAAGAGTCCTTGGTACTTTCTGAACTTGGTTTTCTTGTAGATATTTTATTACCCAAATTACCCAATAGCACTGATGTTACCTTGTTTGGATAATGAAATGTCTGCAAGAAAACCACCAAGCTCAGAGAGCATCAAGGACCCTTTATTGCTGAAATACTTTTCTGCAGTTGAGAATTATTTTCTTTAAATTTATCTGGTTTCATTATGTCATTCAGATCATACCTATGATTTATTATAATTCAGCAACTGTAAACATCTAGACTTTGCTATTTAGCTATAATGTACAAATACAGAGTGACACTATGAATGCCAGTATTTACCAGGGTTTATTGTTACCTGTGGAATAAACCCACTTCCATCTGTTATCTCTATCAACCTATTAACATCTACCAGGAAAAGTGCTGGTGTTTTTGGAGAGTTTGGGCAGAACAAAAACATAAATTAGCAGAACTACATGCACACACACGTGCAGGGGGGAAGAGAGAGGTAAGTAGGTGTGTTTATGTGTGTGCACATACACATACATGCAGAGAGAGAGAGAGAGAGAGAGAGAGAGAGAGAGAGAGAGAGAGAGAGAGAGAGAGAGAGAGAGAGAATCTATCCACATTTCATTCAAAGTAGAGATTAATCCAAGACACTTATGATTACAAACTTAATTATAATAGTTCAGGAGAAAACCTAATACGAGACATTAATTAGAAATTATGTATAACTTTTCATTATCTTCACTTACATCAACAATTGTAATAGGATCCTTATTTTTGCCGAGAGATGCATCAGGTTTTTCTTCATAACCTTCAAATTCCTCATCATCATATGGCTCACTTTCTGTATCACTTTCCTATAACAAGAAGGCAAAATGTATGGAAATATCCATTGTTTCACGTGAGATAGTAAATGCCTGTCTTTTAAACATACAGCTATCTCCTGCTTTTACTATTCTAAATACAATATGTACATCTTTGATAATGGATGACTGATTCAATCACAAGTCTATGGAGATTCTCAATTATCCAGGTCATTGTTGTCCAAAAGGTGCTTTTTCCAAAAGGCAATTGGACTTTCTTGGATTTTTCTTTGAAAACGTTTCACTTCTCATTCAGTTCTAATTGACTTGAGGGGAATGGAAGGATTTATATTCTTTTGGTCATCTGGTTGTTAGCCTCTGAGGTAACCAGTGTTTAGTGTTAGCTGTTTGGAGATTTATCTGTATCCTCGGAGACACCTGAATCACAGTGTAAATAGGTGTAACTTTCTTGGGACTGCTGAAAGGATTGAACTGTAAACAGGAGATAGTTGTGTTGTACCCTCCCCCTCTGTTGAGAAAAGGCTGTTTAACTTTACCTAGATGGTGTCTGATCCCTCTTTCAAACCAATGGTCCTTTCTGTCTAGAATATAAACTTTGCTGTGTTCAAGAGTGGCCCTTTCAAATGCAGATAGACTGCTGCAGCTTGTCCTGATGAATTTGTTCTCCTGTGTTGTGCCATGCATTTATCAAATAGTTGTTTTGTTTCTTCAGTGTATAGGTCTGCACATATCTTGCTGCAATGCACTGCATATACCGCATTGCTCAGTTTGTGTCTGGGTGTTTTGCCCTTGGACTGGACAAGCTTCTCCCTTAATATATTCCTGGGTTTAAAGTGTACACATATCTTGTATTGGTTGAAAATCCTCCTGAGTTTTTCAGATATTCCTGCAACATATGGAATGACAACATTACTCCATTTGTTGTTCTCTTCTTTGTTATGAAGGAGCTCCACAAGTCCTAAGGGTTTCCTTGATGTGTTTTGTTCCTTCTCTTTTCTCTCTTTGATGGTAGGCAAACCTTCAATCCAGTGGTTTAAGCTCCTGATTACTCTAGTGGATGGTAAGAATGAAAATGTAAATATTGATCACTGTGTGTAGGTTTTGTGTATATTTCAGAATTGAGGCTTTTGTCTTCCTTGATATATACTGCACAGTCTAAGAAGGCCATACTATTTTCTTTAATATCTTCCTGTATGAACCTAATGTTTCTGTCCACAATATTGATGTGTTCACATTGTGGATAGAGGGAACCACTTGTTTGAAAGAGGGATCAAAAAGGTTATGTATGTTAAAACTGAACAGCTCCCCCCCTCAACAGAGGGGGAGAGATACCACACCACCTATCTCCTTTTTACAATGCAGTCCTTTCAGCAGTCCCAAGAAGCTTCCATACGCATTTACACTCTGATTCACATGACTCTTAGGATACAGATAAATTCCCAAGAGGCTTCAATGACTCTCAAAGAGCTACCACTAACGATTGACCCTTAGAGTGCTAGTGACCAGGTGACTGCAAAGAATATAAATCCTTCTATTCCCCTCCAGTCAGTTAAAACTGAAGAAGCTTCTTGGATAAGCAAAATGTTTTCAAAGAAAAAAAATCCAAGAAAGTCCAGTTACCTTTTGGAAAAAGCACTTTTGGGATTCAATCACATGGGTGAAACTAATCAAAGAGTGCTATGCACAAAAGTAGACTACAAATGCAGCAGAATATGAATCTCATCAATATGAATGCCCATGCAAGAAAACTAGAATGCTAATTATAATTTCCTACTTAAACATGGGCAGTTATTCAGAAATTTGAATGCTGAAACTCAGTTCTGTGGGATCATATCAGAAGAGGCCTGGCCAAATGTTTCTTGACTCTTTGCTTACATTGTAATGGAGGAATGGAAGGTAAACCACTCTCATTTCCATCCTTATGTGCTTCCAATTACTACCCACCACTAAATCATGCCTCCAAAATTTGGCAAAAAAATGATGAAACTCTGCTATTTCAGGTATGGGGCTGGAGGGTATTAAGAATGAAAATAGGATCAGATCAGCTCCCTGAAGCTTCTTGTATTCATTACCTCCATCATTTTTGAAACCAAACAAACAAAAGGTCCCAACAGTGAAAAGCTGCATAGCCAAAATTAGCTATTTTGTTTCTGAATTTCAGACTATTGGAAGATCATAAATTACATGTTGGAAAGTTGTACATAGTTCAGCACCTGCTCTCAGCTGTTTGAATATGATATACAGTACATGAAGCTCTGGCCTAGTAAATTCAACTTCAATACAAAAAAGGAAATACAAATCTGCAGTTTATAAATTGATCATGTATAGGATTGCTCTGTAATCATGGAAACGTCTATGGCAGGCATGTCAAACTCGCGATGTCACGTGACATAGTGAGACATATCACAACTTTTTCCCCATTGCCGGCAATGGGGTGGGCACGGTTTCAGGACGATGTGTCCGGCCTGTGGGCCAGCAGTTTGACATGCATGGCAAGGACTATAACAGCAATATGGAATACTTTCCAAATTGCAGGCAAGATCCAAACAGATTTTAATTATAGGTGTTATACTATATTTATATATAAGATATCAACCCACAACTTACATATGGTCTCCAACCTTCAAGACTGTACCATTAGAATTCAGCAGAGATTTCTGATTTTTCAGTCCTTTTCTTACATTAAATTATTTGAACAACAGTTATCTTAAATTTCTGCTAAACCTAAAATATCTACATTGAACTTTTTTTAAAAAAATTACAACATCCATTAAGGAGACAAAAATCGATCCTATTCCTTTACTTACATCCCTGCTGTTCTTCCTGTAGCTCTTGAAGCACTATATATGTGTGTGTGTGTGTGTGTGTGTGTGTGTGTGTGTGTGTATGTACAGTCATGGCCGAAATTGTTGGCACCCCAGAAATTTTTCCAGAAAACCAAGTATTTCTCACAGAAAAGTATTGCAGGAACACATGTTTTGCTATACACGTTTATTCCCTTTGTGTGTATTGGAACACAACAAAAAAGGGAGGAAAAAAAGCAAATTGGACATTATTTATTTATTTATTTATTAATGGGACTTATATCACGCCCTATCTCCCGAGGGACTCAGGGCGGCTAACAACAACAAAAATTAAAGGTCTCTGTACAGTAAATTAAAATTTGCCTTTGTCTACAGTGTGCAACATTATCAAGAAGTTTGCAACCCATGGCACTGTAGCGAATCTCCCTGGTCGTGGACAGAAGAGAGAAATTGATGAAAGGTTGCAACGCAGGATAGTCCGGATGGTGGATAAGCAGCCCCAAACAAGTTCCAAAGGAATGCAAGCTGTCCTGCAGGCTCAGGGAGCATCAGTGTCAGCGCGAACTATCCGTCGACATTTAAATGAAATGAAACGCTATGGCAGGAGACCCAGGAGGACCCCACTGCTGACACAGAGACATAAAAAAGCAAGATTAGTTTGCCAAAATGTACTTGAGTAAGCCAAAATCCTTCTGGGAAAACATCTTGTGGACAGATGAGACCAAGATAGAGCTTTTGGGTAAAGCACATCATTCTACTGTTTACCGAAAACGAAATGAGGCCTACAAAGAAAAGAACACAGTACCTACAGTGAAATATGGTGGAGGTTCAATGATGTTTTGGGGTTGTTTTGCTGCCTCTGGCACTGGGTGCCTTGAATGTGTGCAAGGGATCATGAAATCTGAGGATTACCAAAGGATTTTGGGTCGCACTGTAGAGCCCAGTGTCAGAAAGCTGGGTTTGTGTCCGAGATCTTGGGTCTTCCAGCAGGACAATGACCCCAAACATACGTCAAAAAGCACCCAGAAATGGATGGCAAGAAAGCGCTGGAGAGTTCTGAAGTGGCCAGCAATGAGTCCAGATCTGAATCCCATTGAACACCTGTGGAGAGATCTTAAAATTGCTGTTGGGAAAAGGCGCCCTTCCAATAAGAAAGACCTGGAGCAGTTTGCAAAGGAAGAGTGGTCCAAAATTCCGGGTGAGAGGTGTAAGAAGCTTATTGATGGTTATAGGAAGCGACTGATTTCAGTTATTTTTTCCAAAGGGTGTGCAACCAAATATTAAGTTAAGGGTGCCAATAATTTTGTCCGGCCCATTTTTGGAGTTTTGTTTGACATTATGTCCAATTTGCTTTTTTTCCTCCCTTTTTTGTTGTGTTCCAATACACACAAAGGGAATAAACCTGTGTATAGCAAAACATGTGTTCCTGCAATACTTTTCTGTGAGAAATACTTGATTTTCTGGAAAAAATTCTGGGGTGCCAACAATTTCGGCCATGACTGTATGTATATATGTGTGTGTGTATGTGTGTGTGTGTACACGCAGCTTCTGTCTATAAGCATTTCTCTCACTCCTGATTTAAAGATATTTGGAGCTATCTGATGTTCCAGAATTCCTTAGATTACAATAATTATGTATGTATCATGTGGAACTGATTTCTTTGATTACAATAATTATGTATATATCAGATGAGACTACACAAACTATAGATTCACTCCTGTTACAGCTCCAGCATTCTGTGACACTCTCCAACTTAAGTTTCCTTGCTGATTTTTTTGAAACCAAAAACTTATTTTGCCAATGAAACTGGCCAATTAACATTGATACTATCTTGTTTTCATTGTCTGTCTTACTGAGTCTTAAGCATGTCAAGCTTTATAGAATGGCTTATGTTTTTTTAAAAATATAAATTATATTAGAAACCTGTCCACAGATATACCCAAACTAAAGAAAATACACAGTATAATTGGATTTCCTATTAGTCAGTCTTACACTTATTATCCCTTTGCATCAAAAAAGATAAATCCGTCATCTCACATCACCTGTCCATCAGCATCCTCAAAATCAAGGCCTTCATCTTGTCCTTCAAGTTCTACTGTGGCTTCCTCCTCCTCCTCCTCTTCTGCTGTAACAATCCGCTGGGGAGATTCTGTGGCTTCAATCACATCTTCAAACTCAGCAAAATCATTATCATCATATTCTACTAAGTCATCGTCATCAAACTCCTCAAATTTGGCCAAAGAAAGACCCCATAGAATAAAGAAAGTAGCCACGAAAAACCACCAACTTCTCATTGTTGCTGAGGAAGAAAATGCTCAATAAATAAAAAATAGCAAAGGCCCCAAAACTTTCAAGTTCAAAATATTTATTTTCTTGTAAAAATGGAATTAGAAAACTAGAAAAAGAGTACTGTATCACAATCAGTAATTAGGTCTCATCTTGCACAGCACTTTCAAATGTGTAATACCCAATGTAATAATAATAAATTAATAACAAAAATTTTCTCCACGTGCACCTAGTACTCCTTCTTCCATTTGTTTTCTCCATAAAAACCATGGTATGTGGGCTGGATTGATAGCAAAGTGAATTTTCAATGAATTTGTTATTTATTATTAGCAACCAGAAGAAAATGTTGCAGATTACTTTTTCCCAAAAAATAAGCCATTATTCCATAGAGATCTTTTCTGCAAATCTTTTTTCCTAAAGCAATTTAGATTAAATAAGATTAACAGGAATTGTAACAAATTGTGGAAATAAACCTCAATAATAGTGCACTTCACAGAATAAATACTTTATTGTAGCCATCCTGAATTTACTTCATTATATGAAAGGACCACAATCTTTCCGTAATAAATAGGGCAAGATGTGACTTTCCAAATGTTGAATTATAGTTCTGGGCATCTTTCCCATGCTGAATGGCGACATTTTGAGACATTTGTTTAGATTTAGATTTTTTAATATAGATTTTTTTTAAATCCTGCCTTTATTATTTTTGTACATAACTCAAGACAGTGGACATATCCTTTCCCACAGGCTCAAAGTCACCCAGCTGACTTTCATGCCTAAAGTGAGACTAAAATGAAAAAATGTATAAAAGAGATGGTCTGCATCCATCCAAGAAAGGGACTGAGTTACTTGGCAATAAAATCACAGCTTTTTTGGAGGAACATTTAAACTAAATAATGCGGATAGTGAGTCAATTGATACAGAACATCACTGTCCCCGGCAATCTAAGAAAATAGGGGAAGCCAGGCACCACACAAGTTATGCAGCAAGTTAACACAGGGTCAGTCATAAAGGACTTAAATGTCTATAAACCAATGCACAGAGTATGAACAGTAAGCAGGGTGAACTAGAAATTCAGGTAAATGAGGGCAGATATGATATTGTTGCCATTACGGAAACATGGTGGGACGAAACCTACAAATGGAACACACAGCTAGAGGGATTTAAACTATTTAAAAGAAACAGACTAAACAAAAGAGGAGGAGGAGTTGCTCTATATATAAGAAATAACTTTATCTCTACAGAAATAGAGCACAACAATGATGAAAACTGTAAACTTGAAAGCATTTGGGTCAATATAAAAGGGGGAAAAAGGACATTGCCATAGGTGTATACTATAGACCGCCCAACCAAGCAGAGGAAATAGATGAACTTTTTGCTAGTCAGCTAACTAAGGTATGTAAGAAGCACATCACAATAGTAATGGGGGACTTTAATTACCCTGATATCAACTGGGAGACAAACTCTGCACCAAGTGGAAGATCAAACAGATTCCTGACAAACCTAGCAGACAACTTTCTCTCCCAAAAAGTAGAGAAGGGAACTAGGGGATTAGCCATATTGGATTTAATTCTCACAAACAGAGATGAAATTATAGAAGGTGTCAAAGCCACAGGAACCTTGGGGGGAAGTGATCATGCAATATTGGAATTCAACATTCTGGAGGCACAAGCAATAGAACACAGCCAAACTAGAGTCTTGGACTTTAAAAGAGCTAATTTCAATAAACTTAGAGAGACCATGGGAAGAATTCCATGGATGAGAATCCTAAAGGGGAAAACAACTCAAGAAGCTTGGGAAATTTTGAAAAGTGAGATAATAAAGGCCCAGTCTAGTACAATACCAACAAAGAAGAAAAATAACAGCTCTCAAAAGAAACCAGCATGGCTGCATAAAGAACTCTCTGATAAATTGAAAGATAAAAAGGACAAGTATAAGAATTGGAAAGAGGGGCACATAACTAAGTCAGAATATCAGCAAATAGCCCGTGCCTGCAAAGATGAAGTGAGGAAAGCTAAGGCTCAAAATGAACTAAGGCTTGCAACCAAAGTCAAAAATAACAAAAAATGCTTCTTTCAACATATAAAAAACAAGAAAAAAGTTAAGGAAATGATTGGTCCATTAGTGGGGGAAAGTGGCAAGAAGGTGACAAGCAATAGGGAGAAAGCAGAACTATTTAATTGTTTTTTTGCATCTGTCTTTACACAAAGGGAAAAAACAGTCCAACCTACCCAAACCAGTGCCATAAAAAAACAGAACAGAAACGCAAGAAAATGGTAAGTGAGCACCTGTCCAGCCTAGACGAGTTCAAATCACCAGGACCAGATGGATTACACCCCAAGGTTCTCAAGGAACTGGCAGACGTGATCTCAGAACCACTGAACTATATTTTTCAAAGATCCTGGAGCTCTGGGGAACTACCAGAGGACTGGAAGAGAGCTGATGTAGTTCCCATCTTCAAAAAAGGGGAAAAAATAGATCCAGGAAACTACAGACCTATCAGCCTGACCTCAATACCTGGGAAGATTCTGGAAAAGATAATCAAACAACAAATCAGCGAACACCTTGATGCAAACAAAGTCATCACTAAAAGTCAACATGGGTTTGTCAAAAACAGATCATGCCAGACAAATCTTATTACATTCTTTGACCAAGTGACAAAACTAGTGGACCAGAGGAATGCTGTAGATATAATTTACTTGGACTTCAGTAAGGCATTCGATACAGTAGATCACAACCTACTACTTGATAAGATAGAAAAATGTGGGTTAGATAGCATTACCACCAGATGGATTCATAGCTGGCTGACAGGCCGTACTCAGCGTGTGGTCCTCAATGGAACCGCATCTACATGGAAGGAAGTGTGTAGTGGGGTGATTGTCTTAGTAGACAATCACTTCAATATGAGCCAGCAGTGTGCTGCAGCTGCCAAAAAAGCCAACACAGTGCTAGGCTGCATTAACAGAGGGATAGAATCAAGATCAAGTGAAGTACTAATACCACTTTACAATGCTTTGGTAAGGCCACACCTGGAATACTGCATCCAGTTTTGGTCATCACGATGTAAAAAAGATGTCGAGACTCTAGAAAGGGTACAGAGAAGAGCAACAAAGATGATTAGGGGACTGGAGGCTAAAACATATAGGGAACAGTTGCTGGAATTGGGTATGTGTAGTTTAATGAAGAGAAGGGTGAGGGGTGACATGATAGCAGTGTTCCAATATCTCAGGGGCTACCACAAAGAAGAGGGAATCAAGCTATTCTCCAAAGCACCTGAAGGCAGGACAAGAAGCAACGGATGGAAACTAGTCAAGGAGAGAAGCAACCTAGAACTAAGGAGAAACTTCCTGACAGTTAGAACAATTAACCAGTGGAACAACCTGCCTCCAGAGGTGGTGAATGCTCCAACACTGGAGGTTTTTAAGAAGAGACTGGACAGCCATTTGCCTGAAATGGTATAGGGTTTCCTGCCTGAGCAGGGGGTTGGACTAGATGACCTCCAAGGTCCCTTCCAAATTTTTTATTATTATTATTATTATTATTATTATTATTATTATTATTATTATTATTATTATTATTATTATTATTATATTAGTATTATTAATACAGAAATAGCAGATATGCTACAAATAAAATAAAATAGTTCACATCTCAAATTCCCTATTTTCTGTACAATTGCCTTATGGAAAAAAATAAGCAGGATTAGTTAGTCCTATGGATCACTGGAAGAAATGTCTGACTGATCTGGGGTTTAAATGATGTTTGTTTATTTATTCACCTCTAATCTGCCTTGAAAGGACACAAATTCCCCCTCCATTAAACAGCTGGTTGTAGTAATAAAACATTACCACAGTTATCTTTTGAGCAATGAAGGAGAATTAAAATTCTATTACATGTAAGCCTTCAGGATATGAACAATTTAAACAATTTAAAATGAAAGAGAGTCAGACAACTATATGCATTTAATGAAAGTTTTTTTTAAAAAAAATTGACATCTCAGGCCTAGTTTCTCAAGTTTGGGATTGAGTTTATCAGACATCAGCACCCAAATTTTAATACTGTGGTAATATGTGAATAGGGGGTGGGCAGAAAGTAGTTCAGAATTAACTAATATAATGTAGCTGCAGGTAATACATTAGCAGTGACTCCACACTTTTTAAATCTCATGCTTTAACAACAAAAGGATTCCTACCCTGAATCTGACTGTTGAATATTAGTTTGATGTGCCCTGAGGCAAGGAAGATGCTTCATATCTGGTGTAGAGATGCTTACTATACATGTCTACCAGCATTTTTCAAAAAATCATGGCTTATGTAAATAAACACAGATTAACAAGTATATCCATGCCAAACCCAAACTACTTATCTCATATTGAATGTAAATAATGCAAACCTATTTTGCTTGAACTTCAAAAACACAATTTATTTCAATTTGCATGGCTACTTGCTTGTCATGCAACTGTGGACAATTAACAGATATTTTAAAAATTAAATATAAATTAAATAATTAAATTAGCACACTGAATGCAATTTACATTCAAAACATTATTGGCTTGCATAACATCCTGGCCAGTGCCTTCAAAGGATCTTTCTTCAAGGCCATCAAGGCTTGGACCATCCAAATTTCAAGGGGAATATTGTACAGTAAAGAAGGCATGGTAACAGAGAATCCCTAGCAACTAAGAAAACATGTCCCCTAATCCCATGAGATGATACTGTTTAATTGATGAGGCCTTGAACATGCCAACCCTTTGAGTTTTGTTGGAACAGCAGAGATAATTGGATACAAATGATCATGCAAATATCCAGACTGTGTGCTATTAAGAATTTGTCAAGTGATCACAAAAAATCTTTGGAATCTCACTGGCAACCAGTGCAGTTCATGCAACAAGCATACCCACACTGCTGAATTTGGGACCAGATGGAGCTCTGAGTGGTCTTCAAGTAAAGTTAATTTTATTTTAATTTGTACATTGCACTGTTTTAATTTGCCCTGTAAACCACCCTGAGTCCTTCGGGAAAAGGGCGGTATATAAATCGAAACAAATAAATAAATAAATAAAGCCCCATATAATGTGCATTGCAAATACCTAAATGCAAGGTCACTAAAGCACGATTATGAACAGGATCTCTTCATCAAATAATGAGGCCATTTGGCACACAACATGGATGCAAAGGTCCTCTTAGCCATGTCTGTTCAACTCCATTCAGAACTTTAAAAGGAAGGATCTCCAGATCTATTTGATTCCCAAAGCCACTTGGTCTTGCTAGAGTTAACCTCAGACTGGTCCTTTCTAACCAGGCTCCAGCTCCAGACTGACAGATTTTTTTTGTGTGTGGGTATGCTAGGATTGAGATACAGGTAATCCTTGACTTACAACTGCAATTGAGCCCGAATTACAGTCATAAATCAAGGTAACATGGGACTGGATTTGAATTTACCACTGTTTTTTACAACAGTTATTAAGTGAACACCATAATCTTTAAGCAAATCCATTTTCCCCAATGGGTGTTTTGTAACTTTGAATGGTTTTTAAATAACCAGTTGTAGCTGAGGACTATCTGTATACAATTGGATATCAACCTTTTTCCTCCTCACCCAGTCAATCCAAACACCGATTGTATTATGTGGCCATTTGTCATTATAATAAGGAAAAATGTGAAATTGAAAAAAATAAAAATAATTAGGTGAATTAAATTATCTGTTTAAAATTTTGCATGTCTTAGCTTTATCACTGAAAAAGTAATTCACAAATCCTTGTTTTAACATTCATCTTGTAATTATAAAACCTATTTTTTCTGACTATGGGGGGTGGCCATACAACCGTGTTGCAGGCCAGGCCTGGGTCTGACGGCGTTCGGGGGGAGCGGGTTGTGGTTACATCTGGGGCTCGGGAGCGGGTCGTGGGATTACCGATTCCCACGACACTGGGGTATGGCAGCAGGCGTATGGACAGAGGGCCGTATCGTTACCGGGAGGGCCGTCTCCACTGTTTGCAAGTGGTGAGGCGCTCCGACCCTCTGGTTCTTCCCCGAGGTGCCGGGAGCGAGGATGTGCAGCCTCCTGAGCTCCGGCTGGTGTACCTGAATGCCAGGTCCGTGGTTAATAAGGCTCTCCTTGTGCGGGATCTGGTGGAGGGTGAGCATGCGGACCTGGCTTGTATCACCGAGACCTGGTTGGGTCCAGAGGGTGGGGTCCCTTTGGTTGACCTTTGCCCACCAGGTTTCCGAGCGCTACACCGGCCTCAGGCTCAAGGTAGGGGCGGTAGTTATTAGGGAGACCTTATGTCCGCGGGAGACCACCGTTCCTCAGATAGTCGGGTGTGAGTCTCTCTTTTTGAGGTTTGGTTCGGGGGCGCAGTTGGGCTTGCTGCTGGTGTACGTTTCGCCTAGTCACACAGCGGCAGCCCTGCCCGAGCTACTCGATGTCCTCTCCGGTTTGGTGATTTAGTTCCCCAAACTTCTAGTTTTGGGTGACTTCAATCTACCATCCCTGGGAGGGTCATCTGAGTTAGCCCGGGAGTTCATGGCTTCCATGACGGCCATGGACCTGACGCAGGTAATTTCTGAACCAACTCATGAGGGAGGCCACACCCTTGACTTGGTTTTTTTTATCTGGACGGTGGTTGGATGATCTTGGTGGGGGCTCTCCATTTATTATGCCCCTGTCATGGACCGATCATCACCTCCTGCGGCTGGTCTTCCGTCTTGCCACCCCCCACCGTGGGGATGCGGAACCAACTAGATGGTACCGCCCCAGACGCTTAATGGACCCTGAGGGGTTCCAGGCAGCGCTGGGATCCCCACCTGCCTCCGTCGCTCACAGCTCGGTGGATGCCTTAGTGGAAGCCTGGGAAAGGGCAGCCACTGAGACACTGGACCGAGTTGTACCCTTGCGGCCCCTGACCCGGTGCAGATCCCATCGAGCTCCATGGTTCTCCGTGGAGCTCCGGGAGATGAAGCGTCGGAAACGGGGCCTAGAGAGCTGCTGGAGGTCCAGCCGATCCGAATCCGACCGGTTGCGGTTAAGAACCTATATTAGGTCTTATCTCACAGCGATGAGGGCAGCGAGGTGCAATTACTTCTCTGCCCTCATCGCGTCCGCAGATAATCGCCCGGCCGCCCTGTTTAGGGTGACTTGCTCCCTCCTTAATCAGGAGGTGAGGGAGGATCCCTTGCAGGGTCGTGCCGAGGAGTTTGGTCAACATCTGTCGGATAAAATCGCTCGGATTCGGACCGGTTTGGACTCCAGCTGGGCAGAGTCTGACGATCAGGACACGGGCGGTCTTGTCAATGTTATCTGGGAGGAGTTTGATTCTGTGACCCCTGATGAAGTGGACAGGATTATGGGGAGGTTGAGCTCCACCACATGTTTATTGGATCCGTGCCCTTCCTGGCTGGTTTATGCAGCCAGGGAGAGGACACGAGGCTGGTTCCAGGTGGTGATATCTGCTTCTTTGAGTGAGGGTAATTTCCCCACAATCTTGAAGGAGGCGGTGGTGAGACCTCTCCTCAAGAAGCCTGCCTTGGACCCAGCTGTCTTGAACAACTTTTGTCCAGTCTCCAACCTTCGCTTTCTTGCGAAGGTTGTTGAGAGTGTGGTGGCGCATCAGCTCCCTCTGGTCCTGGATGAAGCGGATTATCTGGACCCGTACCAATCGGGTTTCAGGCCCGGGTACAGCACGGAGACGGCATTGGTCGCTCTGGTGAATGATCTCTGGAGGGCCCGGGATAGGGGATATTCCTCTGTCCTAGTCCTATTAGACCTCTCGGCGGCTTTCGATACCATCGACCATGGTATCCTGCTGCGGCGTCTCAGGGGATTGGGAGTGGGAGGCACAGTTCTTCGGTGGTTCTCCTCCTATCTCCTGGGACGTTCGCAGTCGGTGTTGGCAGGGGGGCAGAGATCGGCCCCTAGGTCTCTCGTTTGTGGAGTTCCTCAGGGTTCGGTTCTCTCGCCTCTCCTGTTCAACATCTACATGAAACCGCTGGGTGAGATCATTCGTGGTTTTGGAGTTGGGTATCATCAATATGCTGATGATACCCAACTTTTCATTTCGACCCCAAACCACCCCAGTGATGCCCTCGCTGTGATGTCCCGTTGCCTGGAGGCGGTTCGGGTCTGGATGGGGAGGAACAGACTTCAACTCAACCCTGACAAGACTGAGTGGCTGTACATTCCGGCATCCCGGGACATTCAAAATGTTCCATCACTTTCTATGGGGGGTGAGTCTTTACCCCCCGTAGATAGGGCTCGCAACTTGGGAGTCCTCCTAGATGCACGGCTTACCTTAGAAGATCATGTAGTAGCCGTGACCAGGGGGGCTTTCGCACAGGTTCGCCTGGTGCGTCAGTTGCGGCCCTATCTAGACCGGGATGCCCTGTGTACGGTCACTCATTCGCTCGTGACCTCTCGTCTTGACTATTGCAATGCTCTCTACATGGGGCTTCCCTTGAAGACCACTCGGAGGCTCCAACTGGTACAGAATGCGGCCGCGAGAGTTGTCTTGGGAGTTTCCCGGTACTCCCATGTTACACCTTTGCTCCACGAGCTGCATTGGTTACCAGTTGTCTTCCGGGTGAGGTTCAAGGTCTTAGTGATGGTTTTTAAGTCCTTACATGGCATGGGTCCGGAATACCTCGGGGACCACCTGCTGCCGGCGTCGACTCCCCTCCGCCCCGTGCGTTCCCACAGAGAGGGCCTCCTCAGGGTGCCTCCAGTCAGAGAATGTCGGCTGGTGGCCCCCAGGGGGAGGGCCTTCTCTGTGGGCGCTCCGGCTTTGTGGAATCAGCTGCCGGTTGAGCTCCGGATGGCACCGGATCTCTGCTCCTTCCGGCGCGGGTTAAAGACCCATTTATTTGAACAAGCTGGCCTGGCCTGATGGGGAGTTATTTAGGGTTTTAATATTTATATATATTTTCTATTGTTTTTATTGTGGGCAATAATTTCTTTTTTTTAACTTTTGTATTTTTGTAGTTTTATGATATGCCCTGTTCACGCCCTGAGTCCTTCGGGAGAAGGGCGGTATAAAAATTTAATAAACCTAAACCTAAACCTATTTCTTGAACCACTGACCAATATAACATAATGATATAAGAAATAATAAGAAAATGGAGAGGAAACTCATTGACCTTTGTAGCCAACGTGTATTTTGAACTGGGATCTGAGCTAAGAATCATATCATTCTACTGGTGCAATAACTTACACATGCAGGTAAGCTATTGCAGAGCATTATACTTACCCAATGGCCACTGTTTCAAGTATGAGTAACAGATTATATTAAAAAAGCAACATGTTGTAGTTTCCCAGTAGTCCTGACACTACTGTATGCTTGACTTGAATAGATAATGTATTATTTAAATAATTCAACCTTCACAGCATGTTGATTGCAATTTCCATAATTCTTTCTGTGATCAAAGATCTAATGATAGTACAGATTACTTTCTAGTTGCTGAAATACAACTTCCACAATTCTTTATCACTAACCATGTTAACAAAGGTCTATAACTCTTGGAAAGATTAAGCTGCCTAACCTGCCTAACCTCAATATAGTTAATGGATTTATGGAAGGTGTAGTTTGACACACCCTAAAATTACCAATGTTAAATTCCAAGAAAGCAGCATAAAATTTCTGAGAGCATGACAGATCAGACATCTCAGTGTTTCTAACTTTATTATAACTGAGGGCTAAAAAAAACACCCCACATTTGTAGAGCAGATTGGGATTACTATTGTACTACAGGAGCAGAAATTTGACAGACTTTTTTTTAGCTTTATATACACACAATTTCCTGCCCATCTATACTAACCAGTTTTCTAAGTTTCCATTTTTATTATTTCAGTTTAGCAAGATATATGTGTGAAAGGCGTTCACAGGGCTGGCCTAGATACCCAAAAGGAACCTCAAAAGCAGTGCAAATGATTAGCCAGATCTCCAACTGAGCCTGTTCCAACCAGACTAAATCACCTTCAGCCATTCACGGTGGCTGAGATTGCTAAAAGTGCAGTTCAGGTCATCTGGAGGGAACGAGCTGGGGAAAGCTAGCTTCGGGACCAATTCCAGGTCCAGGCACGAACCTGTGAGAAGCAACCCTCGTGTACAGCCAATTTGGGGCTGTTTTTCCTCTCCCAGGACGGGCCGTGTCCACGCCTTTCCTGATTGAGGAACAGCATTGCTATTTAGCTTACTATTTAGCCCTACAAGAGAGAACTCCCTCCCCCAGGATCTCTTAGTCCTCCAGCCCTTCCGCTCGATACCTCAGACCAGGGTTAGTCTCTCAACGTCCACAAGACCAACTCGCTCCTCGGCTAGGCTGAACGATCCCAACAGGGTTGCTTTTTTCGCCCTGCCGTTCTTCCCCGTAAAGTACGACACTTGCGTAAGTCAGCGCATGCGCCTTGCAGTTGAAAGATGAGAAAAGGAAGTTGCTGAAGGTGTTGGAAGAGGGCGAGCGGACATTCCTTAAATGTATACCTGGCTGCTTCCAGGTCTTGGCAACCTTCGTTGCGTTTTGATGATTTAGGCAATTAGAAGAGAGAGAGAAGAAGAACTGAGACTTTCCTTGTTCTGGAAAAATATGCTTTATATTTTCTACGGGCGTAAGGCAGTGATTTAGGTTTAAAGCAATGCTGCGCGCGGCGCATTTAGCGCTTTTTATATTGAATTTTAGAAGCTGGGCTAAATCTATTTCTCCCCGTCCCATTTGTATTTAGAAACGGAGATTAATTCTCCCATACTATGACATTTTAGGTCATCAACTGTTGAGCTTTCCTAACGCAGACATATTTTTGGTAAAATAAATTGGAACTGTTTTGTGGCACTATATACAATCATTCTAGCATAATCTTTCAGGATAAGTGTTCATGTCAACTGAAGGACAACAGTGCGTTTGTTAGGCTGATGCTTGTACCTGAGAGTAAATATCACTAACTCCAGATGCTTTGAGGAAACTGACCTCAATTAAACTTTATTATAGTTTGAGGTTCAACATATGGTATCTCTGCTCATTCTACTAGCACTTTCCCTAAACAGATATCTGGCTAAAACATACTGAAAATGAATTATCTGTTTTATAATGTATACTGCATGCAATTAAACATGCACTCTTGGGTTGTGCTATCACTGATTTTCCATTTTATGACCTGAAGCATTCCAGAATTCAAAACAATTGTAAGGTTTATCAGTAGTATGTATGGTTCTTCATATATTTAAGAACTGAAGCTTCAACTAAAATTGTTTAATACCATAGTACAAGTGCATGCTGGTGAGATGTAAGATATCTTCAAACTGGGTGACTTTACTAACACATGGGACGCACTTAGACTATGAGGTTCTCCTGAGAACAAAGTAGAAGTTGTTTGCCATTATCTTATTTGGAGGAACTTTTTTGACTTGAGAGGTTTTCTAGTGGTTGCCCATTTAAAAAGTAGCCAGGTATACCTTAATTCATCAAAGATAGGATGGGTACTGCCAGCCTGCAAAGATATACCTTGTAAAGGTTTCTGTTGCTGTCATGATCATAAGGGATTTCAGAATTTTACTGTGAAACACCCAAAGTTAGAGTTTTCAAAATTCAGAACTTACTTTCAAAGATGGGATTTCTGTTACTCCAGCTGCAATTTTTTTCTTTCTAGTGGGGTGCGTTAGGAAAGCAGTGTGTTCACTCAAAAAAGAAATGTATCATTCACAAAGGACAAACAATTTTAGTATTTAATTTATTTAATACTTAGTATTTAAGTTTTCTCCACTTTTATAGGCTCACCGCCAAGTCACAATTCAATTGAATTCATCTTGTCTTGCATTTTTGCCATTTCATATTTTTTCAAGAAATGATCTCGATTCAAAAAGAAGTACAGTATATAGAGTCTAAGAGTGAAAAAAGGCAAAATTGTATTTTTACAGATTCAGAGAAATAAAGGCATGCGTTATGCTACTCTATACGTTCAAGCTCTACGTTCCGCTCTTTCGTAGTTTATGACTGGTATCAGGCGTCATCAAGGAGCGCAGGGCAGAGAAAAGGCCCACGGTTTGAGGACGAGGTTTATGTGCAAGGGCCCTTCAAGACCAGAGTGTCGGTCTATTATATGCGTGACGTCTGTACGTCACGGTCATTTCAGCAGGCAACGTCTACCTCCTCGTTTGCACATTAGAGCAATCGAGCAAAAGAAAGGAGGGAAGAAGGATCCCCCAATACCTGAGTAATAAACGGTAGGTAAATAGAACAGAAGCAGAGAAAAGAGGCGAAGGAAAGGGCCTGAGGAGAGCTTAGATCGTCCTGGGGTTTGGCCGTTGGTTAAAGAGGAAAGTGAGGGGGCGGGGCTGAGGCCTAGTCAGGGCACGTAAACATTTGGAGTTCATCGTTTTCACATTTTCTTCCACCAGGTAACCTCTTTTTTGCGTCTTCTGCTCGGCCTGTGGCCCGTCTTGAGGTGAGTAAGAGAAAGTATAAAATCAGTTTGGAAGAGAGTAAATTTGAGAAGCTAATGAATGTTCGACTATTTAAAAAAATGATCTTACCTACATTTTGGCTAACTTAAAGAAAAACACCTATTCCTGAAAACAAATGATTGGAGATTTGTAAATTTATGCTAAACAGTATAGTGAGTGTCTTAGTCTATGATTTATTTGTTTATTAATAAATAAAATGACATAGCTGCCAATTTTTTATATTAGCAATTAGATTTTAATAAGCAGGGCATAATTTATTATATGATAAATATCAATTATTTAAGATTGAGAAACCTTGAGTTGGAATGAGAGTAGGAGGGAAAAAAATTCTCTTTCTTTGAATGATTAGATACTTAGAAGATGAGGAGCAGATAAGGGATCACTGCATATTAAAAAACAATTATGGTGGAAAAATGTTTAGAATAGCCACTACTCTGTTGCAGTTTGTCAGGGTATAGAAAGAAACAAGTAGCTCAGGTGAGGTCTAGGCTGCAATGAATCCAACTTCTTCATTCACCTGAATGAATAAAAGGGTGGCAAAATTATTTTACTTTATTGTATACAGAATCAATTGAAAAGGAAAGTACCAAAAAAAGAGATCTCACTTCCTCTTTAGTAGAACATTTCTTCCCCATACCTCTCAAAAGGATTGTTGCTCCAGTGTCTGATTTTAGTTACAGTAACTGGTAATAAGCCACTATGTTAATCTACTTAATAAAAGTAGATTCCTTGCTTTAGTAAACAAAATATTTACATTAAATTAAGCTTTAATTTGCCTATTTTCAATTGTGAAAAGTGATTTCCTGTAATAAATATAATGATATTTATTTTGAAGGAATTTTCTAAAGTATGCTGGTAATTGTTAAAAGTAAATAACTTATTTGCCTATCCGTCTTTTCTATGTAATTCATATTATGTAAACATTTGATTTTATCTTTCATTAGATACATTACCAACATCATGAATTGGAACAAAGGTGGACCTGGCACTAAGAGAGGCTTTGGTTTTGGTGGCTTTTCAATATCACCTGGAAAGAAGGAGGAGCCCAAGCTGCCACAGCAATCCCATAGTGCTTTTGGAGCCACTGGTTCTTCTGCTGGGTTTGGGAAGACAACACCACCTCAGCTGCCATCCTTTTACAAGATTGGATCTAAACGAGCAAATTTTGATGAAGAGAATGCGTAAGCTCTTATTTTTGCACATATATCTACCATGTTTTCCTGAAAATAAGACCCAGTCTTATTTTTATTTTTTTCCCTCAAAAAGAGGCACCAGGTCTTATTTTTTTGGGGGGACGGGGTGTCTTTTCCATTCACCTTGCAGCAGTGGCACTGACAGTCTTGCCCAACTGGCCCAATTCTTTTGCAGCTGAAGGAGCAGCTTCATTCTTCAGCTGAGAATGGAGCTCTGGCTTGCATTTCGCCATCAGAGGCCTTTCCGGAAGGCTTGTGCAGCTGAGACCAAGTTATGGATTCCATGGTTCAGTTCCCAGCTGCAGAGACCTTCCGGAAAGGCCTCTGACAGCGAAATTCAGGCCCAAGCTTCATTCTCAGATGCAGAATGAAGCTGCTCCTTCAGCTGCAGAAGTGGTCTGGCAAGGCAAGTGTTGATCCATGGGAGACCTGGCTGCAATGGTAATCTCCACCCTCACCCTAGCTTGATTTTTATGTGTGCACCTCACCCCAAAACTAGGGCTTATTTTTGGAGTAGGGTTTACTTTTGGGGAAACACGGTGTAGTAGACATACTTCCCAAAGTATGGTTGTGTTACCTAACAGTATCTCAAACACAGCACCAATGAGGGATGTAGCCTTTTTTTATTATAGCCAGTAAAATCAGTATGACCTAATTAACTTGTTTTATTTTTATTATAGTTAAGCTACACTAGGGCACAAAGTCTTGAATGCAGCCTGAACTAAAGGCAGCTCATATAAATGGAGAATTAGGAAGTGGTACTTACTTAACTCGTAATCATATAATATATTTTAAGATAAAGTAAACTGGAAATCAAGATTTTCTGTCTTATGCTGCTGGATTTTTGATAACTGGATTCCTTATTAAGGATTTCCCTTTTTTCTCTTTCTTTTAATGATTAGGTACTTTGAAGATGAGGAGGAAGATTCCAATAATGTTGACTTGCCATACATTCCTGCTGAAAACTCTCCTACTCGTCAGCAATTCCATTCTAAAGCAGGTGACTCAGATAGTGAGGATGACCCATTGGAGGCATTCATGGCTGAAGTGGAAGTACGTTACTGTTTCCTTTAATTTTTACAAAGATTGCCTGACATAAAAATTTGCTATTGAGAAAAGCAACTTAGACTTTAAGTCTGATCTTCAAAAACAAGGAATAAAAATATTATTAATCTTATTTAAGCACTTTTTCATTTATTCTTTTTTTTTTTATTGAAAAGTTTTAAAGTACAATTTTCCTTTAAAAAATCCCCCCTTCCCCCTCCCTCCTCCCCCCCTACCTCCCCCCCTCCCCTCCCCCCCCCCCGACTTCCCAGAGCTAAATACAAGGTATATATATAAAAAGCAATCATAAACAATCATATGCTAACAACTATAAACTCTAAAATCCAACACTCTCTAGCTTATATAGGATAAGACAAGCCTTAATAATATCAAATATATGTAAAAAGAAGCTAAAATAAGAAAAGAAAAGAAAGAAAAAAGAAAAAAATACGAAAGAAGACTCATTCAAATGCTACATAAAACTTCTTAACCCTATACTTGATCTGGATAAACTCAATCCATTTTCTCCATTCCATAATATAGCGTTCTTGCGAGTGATCTTTCAAATAGGCCGAAATCTTCGCCATCTCTGCCAGGTCGGAAACCTTTAAAGTCCACTCTTCTATGGTCGGCAGTTCCTCTTTCTTCCAATATTGGCCTATCAAAAGTCTTGCTGCCGTAATTAAGTTCAACATCAACTTAGTGTCCACAACTGTAGCGTCTGCAATTATTCCCAACAAAAAAAGTTGCGGACAAAACTTTATCCTCTGTTTAAAAATCTTCTGCATATTCCACCAGACTTTTATCCAAAAAGCCTTAACCTTCTTACATGTCCACCATATGTGAAAATATGTTGCATCTTCATCTCCGCACCTCCAACATTTAGGCTGATAATTCGGATACATACTTGCAAGCTTTTTAGGATCTAAATGCCATCTATAAAACATTTTGTAAAAGTTCTCCCTTAGATTTTGAGCTTGAGTAAATTTTACGTTCCTCACCCAAATCTTTTCCCAGGTGTCCATTGTGATAACTTCCTGGATGTTTTGGGCCCATTTTATCATACAATCCTTAACAAGCTCTGTTTCTGAGTCAATCTCTATCAATGCAAGATATATCCGTTTGATATGTGCTGGTCCCTGATTTCTAATTTGCTTTATCAAATTTTCATCAGTCATTGTAAATCCATTTTTCTGATCTTCTTTCCACCTGGCCCGTAACTGAGTATATTGAAACCAATTTTGAACAACCTTCTCATCTCGCAAGAGGCTATATGATTTCAAACACCAAACATTTCTTTCCAAGCTAAGGATCTCCTTGTACGTAGTCACATCATGTTTGAAGCCAGCATGTATATTTTCTATTGCGTGTTTTGGAATTGCCCACAATGGTATCTTGCAACTTAACTTATGTCTATACTTCTTCCAAACTCTCAGCAATGCCTGTCTTAAAATATGCACCCTAAACACGTTGTCTACCTTCTTATCATACAACAAATATGCATGCCAGCCAAACAACAAATCATGGCCCTCAAGATTTAATAACCTCCCTTGCGTCAAGTTAATCCAATCACTTATTCCTACTAATGCAGCAGCTTCATAATATAATTTAAAATTAGGCAATTTAAGGCCACCTCTCTCACGAGTATCCTGCATAATCTTAAGTTTAACTCGTGGCTTTTTCCCTGCCCACACAAATTTATTGATACCTCGCTGCCATTCCTCCAAATTAGAATCTTTCTTAAGAATCGGTATCATTTGGAATAAAAATAAAAATTTAGGCAGGACATTCATTTTTACTGCTGCAATCCGTCCCAACAAAGACAATTGCAATTTTTCCCAACTCTCCAGTTCTTTTTGAATTTTCCCCCATAGTTTTTCATAATTATTTTTATATAGCTTTGTATTAGAGGGCGACAAAATCACCCCCAAATATTTAACCCTTTTAACAATCTCAAATCCAGTTAATCCTTCTAAGAGAGCCTTTTGCAAAACTGTCATATTTCTGGCCAAAATTTTAGTTTTCTGTGTATTAACTTTAAATCCAGAAACCTTCCCATATTGTGTTATTATCTCCATCAGGTCCACAACAGAGTTCTCTGGCTGGGTCACTGTAACAACCAGATCGTCTGCGAATGCTCTCAATCTGTAGTCCTGATCTCCAATTTGTATCCCCTTAATTTTTCCTGAATTCCGAATTTTAGCCAATAATATCTCTAATGTTAACACAAATAACAAGGGCGATAACGGACACCCTTGCCTTGTGCCCTTCTCAATATTACATGCTTCTGTCAAGCTATTATTAACTATAATTCGGGCAGTTTGTTTTTGATATAATGCCCTAATCGGTTGTAAAAAATTTTCCCCAAAATCCATTTTATCTAAAACTTTCAACAAAAATTTCCAATTCAATTGATCAAAAGCTTTTTCAGCATCTAAAAAAATTAGCGCCGCAGGGATCTGGTTGTTCCTTTCCAAAAACTCTAACACATCAACTATATGCCTCACATTATTTTTCATTTGCCTACCACTAATAAACCCCGTCTGATCCCCATGTATCACCTGTTGCAGAACCCTCATCAGTCTATTAGCCAAAACCTTAGCAAATATCTTGTAATCTGTATTTAAAAGCGATATTGGTCTATAGTTTTTAACTTGAGTAGCATCTTGATCTTCCTTCGGAATCAAAGAAATAAAAGCTGTTCTCCAAGACGGTGGCACCTTTCCCCCCCTCTGGATTGTCTGGAACAGTTCCTTTAACGGTTTTATCATCTCTAATTGTAATTTTTATAATAGGCCGCAGTCAAGCCATCCGTACCTGGTGCTTTATCCACCTTCAATTCCTTAATTGCTGTGAAAATTTCTTCTTCTGTAATCAGTTGATTAATCCCCTCTTTTTGTACTTGCGTAAGAACCGGGATGCTAGCATTCTCCAAATATATATCAATATCTTTTTCATTAATTTCCTCTTTAGCATATAGTTTCGAATAAAAATCCACAAAAGCGTGCTTAATAAGGTCCTGTTGAAACACAACCCTTCCTTTGTGCTCAATCTTGTCTATATTAGAAGCCCTTTGTTTTTTCCTCAATCTATAAGCTAACCATCTACCTGGTTTATTAGCGTTGCAAAAAGTATTATGCCTGGCAAACCGCAAGTTGGTTGCCACTTGGTCAGCCAATAATTTATCATTTATTCTTGAATGTACTTACTTTTCAACAGATTGCCCAGCTAATATTACAGAAATAAAAGAAAAAGCAAATCAGAATAAAAGCAATTGCTATCTTTTCAGCTATAAAAATATTTTGGGTTGCTAGCATAGAAAAGAGCATGCTTCATGAGCTTTTCTTTAAATCTGAGACTTGTTTTTGTCAAGTCTTGTCAATCACAACTGACTCAAAAGAAGGCATTGTTCAGTTTTTGCTACCATTGAAATTAGTTTTCAAGTTCAGTGTAAAAATCTGTACTTGGTTTTTCAAACAACATACAGGCAGTCCTCTGGTTATGATAGCAATTGGGACCAAGACTGCCATTGGTAAGCAGTGCAGTCCTTAAGTGTGATGTCATAAGTTCATGTATTCAGCACCATGGTAAGTTTGAACTCTTGCCGAATGAATTGACTTAAGCTGAGGATTCTGTATTTACTTGCTTACAGCTCCATGAATTTCTAAGTAGGAGGAATTTTGATGGAAGTTGATATCAAATATGCTACATTCTAAAATCATGTTCATTTTGTGATTGATTAGGATCAAGCTGCTAGAGATATGAAAAGATTAGAAGATAAAGATAAGGAAAGAAAGAATTCAAAGTAAGTTTCATATATCATATTCCTGTTGAAATAAACAAAAGTTCATTAACAGTGTTTAAGCATGGTATCGTATTATTTCTAGTTAGATAATATTTTCATGCCAAGATAGTTCAGCTTTGCTGAAATTCTCGAGGCTATGTTTGGATTTTGATTGTTAAATTGTACAGGGCTAATGTATGATTAATTCTGACTTATGGCAGAAGCAAAATGTGACTTTCTAGTCCTTTTCAGGTGTAAAATTCTGTAAACACTTCTCATATTTGATAAATTGGAAATACCAATCGACTTGTCAGAATTTGGCAAGTCCTGGGGGGTTGGGGTTGTTATAAGAAATGTGTTTTTATTGCAGCTGAATGTTTCTATGTTAAGTCATTTTGGCACTCATCAGGCTGAATATATGGAGCTGGGTATGTGGAACATTTGCAGGGAAGTTTTGTTTCTCTGCTTATTTTTCCAGGGGTATACGTGATGATATTGAAGAAGAAGATGATCAAGTGAGTTTTCTACAAAATCTTTCTATCTATGTAAAAATGAAATTGGATCCCTTGTACAAATCAATGTTAAAAATCTGTCTTAGTATAAAAGGATGCTTTTCACCATATATATCACAGCTGAGAAGGTGTAAGTAGAAGCCATTAGAGAGGTGATTCTCTTTTAATTTTCACACTAGAACATCTAATTTAATATTTTTAGACTGCGGTGTAACTTAGTATACTACATAAGAGCTTCATGTGTACTGGTAACAAGTTAGTAGTATGTCTTTGATACCCAATCTATCCACTTTCTTCATTTGTATAAAAGTGGTTCCTTGTTGCTTCTATAATGAGTGGACAATCATCTCCATATCCCAATGGTAAGTATAGTGTAATTATCCATTCCAATGGAGTCCACTTGTTACCTGTCTGGGAGGTCTTGTTGCCTTCTTTCAGCCAGGAGCATACTCAATTCATTATTTCTTCAAAAGTAAGTTATGACAGCAAGTCTAAAGCACAGTTTGAGATTAGGAAAAAAATGGTTCAGCATAGAATTTAAAAAACACAATTCTACCTTGTTTGATGATCAAAAAAGTCCATTCCATTTATAGATAAGTTACCATTACCCATTACCAAAGTGCAAACTCAGTCACAAGTCTTTGTGTTTTTTAGTTGAGACCCCACTGGACCAGACTTGCTTTTATAGTTATTTTTACAATGATTGTAAAGGAAGTTACTGTGTTCATTAAGCCAACCATATGGTTAAGCAAATACAGCATTACAAAATGTTGCAAATCATGGTCACATGACTGCAGAATGGTGCAACTTTTTTGTTGTCGAGCTCCCAAAATGCAATATTGTGACAGGGTTAGCAGTGGTTACCTTGAGGACAGATTGAAAGCTTTTTGGATATCTATTGTAACTTTGAATTAAACTATTAATTGTTAGTCAAGGACTACTTGTATGTGTAATAACTGCCTGCATATCACTGAATTGATATAGCTTGTTCAGAATAGAGAAATACAGAATTTTTTTGCAAACAAAATTTTAACTTATAAATAGAAATATGTCCTAATGCCCTCCCATATCTTCTTATTTGGTTCAAGGTTCTTACAACATGCATAGAATACTTATGTACATCTCTCTCAGTTTTTTAAAGACAGGAAATAAAACTGGAATATTGATATTGTAGAAGTAGTTAAATCAGTCAGTTAATACAATTGGTTAAATGTACATATGAAAAACTTAATTCGGATTTTTTTTAAGGATCTTGATAGGTAGTTCCTCTGAATGTAAATTAATATTTTCTTTTGAGAGAAGGGAAGATCTTCCTTTATTTTATTTTATCTTTAAAATTGAAATTATGAATAGATCCTAAAGAAAGTGCTTTCAGAAGTTTATCTCATCCCATAATACATGAACTTGCTACCAAAACTTTATTTTGAACTTTTGTCTTCTGGAAAGTATTTTTAAATTTCACTTATAAATTTATTTTATTTAAATAGAGGTAAAGTAGATGAAATGATACTTCATTGTGTCGGTACAAGACATTTAAAAAACATGGAGTTCTTCTGAAGCACTTTGAATCAAGGTACATCTTGGGCATCCAAGTATAGTTTTTCTCATACTGATTCTTGGATTTTGGGTTGTTGTTTTTTTTTTGCATACATCATCTTTCTAATGAGTAAAAGAATAAGAGAAGAGCAAGAAAACTTGTAAAACCGCACATTAAAACACTTCTTTTATAGGGAGCTTTGTAGTTTGGATAGAAGAAAACATGTTGACAAAAGGAATAGCTTCATTTAGAATTCTTTTGTACACTGACTTAACAGTGTTCTTGTGCATGCTGAATCCTTGCTTCTACTTGTCTTTGCCTGGTGGAAATAGTTTATGAGACCAGGTTGGCTCTATCTGTGCTTTGTGAATAGAATCTGTGGCTTGATGATTTTTAACAAAATTAAAAATTTCAGAATAAAAATCTTCCAGAACTCCTTCTAAGCGATAAAAATAACTGTAAATGAAAGGAGGAAAAATGCTGGTTTAAAACAGACTTCTAAATCCTACTGACAGGATAACCAGTGATAATGGTGTTCTTCGTAGAGGGAAGAATCCAGCTAATTCTTCTAACAAGATAAAATCATAATCAGTGGTTTATTCTTGACTTTTGATTTTGCCTTGTTTAGAGAGATCATGTGTTGTAGTAGTAAATAAAACCAGAGACAAGGCCATTCTATCTTGCGGAAGTAAGCAGTGATATTAACCAGTGTGTACTAGCATGTTGCTAGTTCACAATAACTCAAGAAGTAAGTGACCATTCTCCTGGCCCACTTTGTTAGTAACTTAGAATGCACTGATAGGCCAAATGAAAAGGTTTTGCTCTTCCATTTTAAACTTAGCTCCTTGATTTGTATATAGGTAACTCTTTATAACTACAGACTTGAAGAAACTGTTTATAATTTTGCTTCAGAGCCTGCAAGGCAAAATGTGAAATAAAAAAGAGAAAAAATATGTGCAGGGACATTCTTTGGGTAGTTCTTGTTGAATGACTACTCATTAGTGACTATTTGAATTAACAGCATTGACGGGTCCTCATAATTGTGGCTGCTGAAGCATCCCCACATGTGATTGCAGTTGGGGTGCTTGGCAGTTGGCTTACAATTACAACATTGCAGGGTCACATGATCACCATTTGCAACTTTTTCTGCCATTTTCTGCTGAGTAAAGTTAGTGGGAAAGCCATCAGGATGTCACAAATTGTGGTTATGAAACTGCTTCAATTGCACGAGATTTACATAGTGACATCAGCTGGGACTGCCGCAACTACCCTTGTAATGTTGCACAGCATTACTTAGGGACATAGTTGCCAGCCCAAAGTTCCATTGTTAAGTGAGGACTTCCTGTAATCACAGCCAGATCCAGAAAAGAGTTTAATATAATGTGTTATTATGTTCTTTAGAAATCACATACTAAAGTCATCTCAGTATTTGGAATAATGTCCTTTGTGGTTTTATCTGAACTTTTGTGGAGATCTACTAGGTTCTTCTGAATTGTGTACATTACAAAAAGACTTAGAATATTGTTCATATTCGTCAGTGATTGTAGTTTCACTAGATAATTTATGTGCTAAAAATACAATTCAAATAGACTCCTACGTAAACTATCACCTTAATGTTGTTAGCAATAAACTGCATTTCTTCCCTCTTGGCATCTGTATGCAGTTACACTTCTCTGTTTTGCTGCAGGAAGCTTATTTCCGCTATATGGCTGAAAACCCCACTGCTGGTGTGGTTCCAGAAGAGGAGGAAGATAACTTGGAGTATGATAGTGATGGCAATCCAATAGCACCATCTAAAAAAATTATTGATCCTCTACCACCTATTGATCATTCAGAGGTGATGAAATGTATTCTTTTAGTAAAATTGTATCATTGCTAAGCTAAATAATAAGTCAACAATAATATTGAAGAAAGCAAAATAGGAAGAAAACACATCCTTTAATGCAGTAGCCCCCCTAACCTTTTTTGGCACTAAGGACCAGTTTTTTGGAAGACAGTTTTTCAGGGTGGGGTGGTGGTTTTTCATTTGCTCAGTTGCCCACCAGTTGTATGGCCTGGTTCTTAACAGGCCAAGGACCAGTACTGGTCCATGACCTGGGGATTGGGGACCCTTAGTCTAAGGTGTTCAGTTTCTTCTCTATTGTACTGTAGTGTTTCTGAAAGATTAACTATTAATAGCTGAAATGATAAAGCAAAGGATTTTATTTTGACAAAAGAGCTTTATTGCAGTTCTTGTTTTCCTTTCTTTGACTGTCAGTTTCGTGCTCCAGTGTTCCAAATGTTCTGTAACATTCTTGGGATTGAAAGATCATAATATTTACAGCAGTTAGCAGCAGTTTTACCTCTTCAGATGGCATTCCTCACTAATAAAGAGTAATTGGCTTGCAGATTGAATACCCACCATTTGAGAAAAACTTCTACGATGAGCACGAAGAAATCACCAGTCTCACCCCACAACAAGTAGTGGAGTTGCGCCATAAGTTAAATCTCCGGGTAAGGTGAAAACGAGAATCTTATTTTTTCTTGTTCAACATTTTATTGTGTGCTAAACAGATGCTGGATCTTACAGCAGTATTGCAGCAGACCAGGGAGTGCTTTCCAAAAGAAAAGAGTTTGGAGAAGAAAATATGACATGAGAGAAAAGGGAGGCATAATGTGGGGGGAAAAAAGAAAGAAAACTTTAGGGCTCTAGGGAATTGATAGGTAAATGTTTTGGTTTTGTCAATTTGTCACCTATTTCCTATTCAGTATTTGTTTAGTTCATGTAGCACTTTTCTTTGTACTTTAGAATTGGAAAGAGGCATCTTTCTAGATTCTCTGAAATGCTTCCTGGGCTGCTTCTCAGTTTCTGGCCCATTACTAGCTCTTTTTTTTAACTCTTCTAGCTGTTTACTTTTTCTTATGATGCATCAAGTAACAGGCATAGGGGTTTGAGGATAACTAATTCCCTTCCTGTATAACTTTTTATATATCACCTGTGATCCGCAGCATCCTTTCCTCTGTGTCCTGGCGGTAGCATCAATATTTGGAAACAAAATAGCTATATGTCAGCGATGCAATATTGATCCTCTTTTTTTCTCCAAAACCAAGAATCATATAGGAACAGGAAGCCTCTGAAGCAAGCCACTCTTATACATATTGTTAAAGTACCCCCAAATGGTACTGCTGAAATTCAGAGACAAAATGGATGAAATTAATAGTACAATTTTTAGCTCATTTGAGATGTGATTAGGAAATTTAAGATGGGAAAGAGAACACTCTTTCTCCCAGAGTCCCAGAAGAAAAAAGTGTAAAAAAATTCAATCTTACCCCTTCCAGTAACATCAGCAAATACTGGAAAGCCTCTTCCGATTTATTTGTTGGGGAACAAGTTGTTCAAACTGTTTCACCCTATCCCTTCCAGTAACCTCCTACTTGGGTAAGTAGCCCATTTCTGCTCCACACCAACATGCATATAGTATTAAATGATTTTCTTAAATGAATGATACAGGCAGTTAAACTTTGGCATGTCTAATTAACTTATCTTTTCCTAGGTCTCTGGTGCTGCTCCTCCAAGGCCAGGAAGTAGTTTTGCTCACTTTGGTTTTGATGAGCAACTTATGCACCAAATCAGAAAATCAGAATACACTCAACCCACTCCTATCCAATGTCAGGTGAGTATCATTGTTTCATAGTTTTTGCGAGAGCAGGGAGAGACTGTCAGTTGGTTATCAAACATAATGGACTTAAGATATAGAGCCTGAAAATAAAAAAGAATGGCTTCTATATGTGAACATTCCAACGAAATTAGAAACTATTTAGAACAGCGGTCCCCAACCTTTCCGAGTCTGCAAACCCGCAGGGATGGCTACAGAGGGGGATGGTTTCACATGTGCTACCTAATCCTGTGTATGTACAAATGGAGCTTCGCACACTTGCCCACTGCTTGCAAGGCCCTGTTCCCAACAGGCTACGGACCTATATCAGTCCATGGATTGGGGATTGGGGACCCCTGATTTAGAACATTTTTAGAAGTTAGCTATTGAATTCTCTAGAGCTCACAAATCTGCAGAACTTAACCAAAAGAATAATTTATTTTGTTAAATACAGAAACAAGGTACAACTTAGAATTTGATACAGGACTATAAGTCATTGTTTCCTTTAATTGATTGATTGATTGATTGACTGATTGATTGATTAATTGGACTTTTATCTCCCTTTATTTTTATAAGGTGGCAGACATACATAATATTTTTTCCTCCTCCTGTTTTCCTTACAACAGTGGCCTTGTGAGATGGGACTGAGATGATTGACTGGGCCAGAGTCATCCAGTTGGCTTTCGTGCCTAAGGCAGGATTAGAGTTCACAGTCTCCTGGTTTCTAGACCAGCCTTGAGTACTGGAAACATATTGGGCAGTGTACAGTGTGATTAGGTGTATTGTATGTTTAATTGTGGTTTTCCCTGATGAAATAATAAGGAACCTAAAACTATCCAGTTATTGCTGAAATCTGGTTTTCCCTATCCCTTATTGACTATAAAGCCTGCAATTCAGTTTGTAGTTCAGCAAAATTTGAAGGCATGAAATTCCCCATCCTTGTTTCAGTGGACATTTTCCAAACTAATTTCAGAATCACCTGCTGTATTTTGAAGGATTGTTGAGTTTGAAATAAAAGAGGAGTTTTGTTCCTCTTTGTCTGTAGGGTATTCCAGTGGCACTCAGTGGCAGAGATATGATTGGCATTGCAAAAACCGGCAGTGGAAAAACTGCAGCTTTCATTTGGCCCATGTTAATCCATATCATGGATCAGAAGGAGCTGGAGCCAGGTGATGGTCCCATTGCTGTAATTGTGTGTCCCACTAGAGAATTGTGCCAACAGGTAAGTAAGTTTGAATCTTTGTGGGGGGAAATGTGGGAAAATAAATATTTAGGGAAGGGGGAGTAATGTTTAAGAATTTTCTAAAATTACAGTATATAGTATTCATTGTATCTATTGAAGATTATACTGAAGGGGTTATAATCAGATATCTATTGCTGTCTCTAGCAACAATCCTGTCTTAGTTACTCATTTTGATCAAAACTACCAACTCAGAAAAATCATTTAGTGATTTTAATATCAGCTTGGTTTAGTATTTTTTTATTAAAAAGTTTTATAAAAGTTACAATACAAACCCACCCCCCTCCCCTCCCCCACTTCCCAGAACTGAATACAGGGTTACAAAAATAACAATCAAAATCTAAATAACATTAACCAACTATATATGTAACCAAGTTCCTAACACACTTTAACTCCCCTTTAACATGAACACAAACAAGATAAAAATAACCATAATAATAACATAAAAACAAGATAGTATCCATATTATTAAACAATACTAATAATAAAAATAATAATAAAATATAATAAAAACTAATAAAAATACAATGAAAACATACTAATATTAATAATATCATTCTATAATTCATTCATAAGCTAGATGAAACTTTTTAGTTCCATATTTGTTCTGAATATAATCTATCCATCTTCTCCGGACCGAAATGTATCTTTCTTGTGAATGATCCTTCAAATAAGCAGAAATCTTAGCCATTTCTGCCAAATTTGACACCTTAAGTGACCAATCTTCTATAGTAGGCAAACTATCTTTCTTCCAATATTGACCTACCAAGAGCCTTGCTGCTGTTATCAAATTCAACATCAAATTTGTTTCTTTAGTATCACAATCTATAACAATACCCAATAAAAACAATTGTGGAGAAAATTTTATCTTTCTCTTAAAAATCTTTTGAATATTCCACCAAATTTTAATCCAAAAAGCTTTAACATTTCTACAAGTCCACCATATATGATAATAGGTAGCATCCAAACTACCACATCTCCAACATTTGGGCTGCGAGTTAGGATACATGCAGGACAATTTTTTGGGATCCAAATGCCATCTATAAAACATTTTATAAAAGTTTTCTCTTAAATTTTGAGCCTGGGTAAATTTCACATTTCTAACCCAAATTACCTCCCATGTATCCAATGAAATTGGTTCTTCAATATTTTGAGAGCCCACTTTATCATACAATCTTTAACTAATTCTGTTTCAGAATCCAATTCTATTAAAGCATTATATATTCTCTTTATATGCGCTCGGTTTTGATCTTTAATTTGTTTTACCAAATTTTCATCAGTTAATGTAATACTAATTTTCTGATCTATCTTCCACCTCGTTTGCAATTGAGTATATTGAAACCAAGACTGTATGATATTTTCTTGTTTTAACTCACCTAATGATTTTAATTGCCAACCATTCCCTATCCATCTAAGTAATTCCTTATATGAAGTCATATCCAAGCTCACACCCACAGATACACCCTCTATCGCATGCCCGGGAATCCCCCAAATTGGTATTTTATAATTTAACTTATAATAATATTTTTTCCATACGTGCAATAAGGCGCTTCTTAAAATATGAGATTTAAATGCCTTATCCACTTTTTTATCATAAACTAAATATGCATGCCACCCATATAATAAGTCCCATCCCTCAAGGTAAAGTAATCTTTCATTTGTTAAATTAAGCCAGTCACTAACCGCTGATAAAACAACCGCATCATAATATAATTTCAAATTAGGCACTTTAAGTCCTCCTCTTTCCCGTACATCTTGTAAGATCTTAAATTTAACTCTCGTTCTTTTCCCTGCCCAAATAAATTTATTAATACCCTTTTGCCACTCATCCAAATTGGCATCCTTTTTCAATATAGGTATCATTTGAAACAAAAAAAGAAACTTTGGAAGAACATTCATTTTAACAGCTGCAATTCTCCCCAAAGAGATAATTGAAATTTTTTCCAACTATCTAACTCCTTTTGTACTTTTTGCCATAATATCTCATAGTTGTTCTTATATAATTTCACATTTGAAGCTGAAATATATACTCCCAAATATTTAACCTTTTTCACTATTTCAAAACCCGTTAGTTTTACTAACTTTTCTTTTTCATTCATAGTCATATTTTTAGATAATATTTTACTCTTATTTATCTTAAAACCAGAAACTTTCCCATATTGAGTTATAATTTCCATTAAATCTGTAACCGATTGAGTCGGTTGAGATAGTGTAACAACCAAGTCATCCGCAAATGCTCTTAACCTATAATCATTCTTTATTTTTATTCCCCTTATTTTAGTTGATACACGAATTTTAATCAATAAAATCTCCAATGTTAAAACAACAATGGTGAAGGGGCATCCCTGTCTTGTACCTTTTTCAATTTTAAATGCATCTGTTAATCCCCCATTAATTATAATTTGTGCCGATTGTTGTTGATATATAGCCTTAATAGATTGCAAAAATTTATCCCAAAAATTCATCTTATCAACAACTTTCAATAAAAATTGCCAATTCAATTGATCAAACGCTTTTTCAGCATCTAAAAATATCAGTGCCGCAGGGACTTGGTTGTTCTTATCCAAATACTGTATTCAATTTATAATTTGTCTTACATTATATTTCATATATCTTCCAGTTATAAATCCAGACTGATCACTATGAATCATTTGTTTCAAAACCTGCATTAATCTATTCGCCAATATTTTTGCAAAGATTTTATAATCTATATTTAAAAGCGATATAGGTCTATAATTCTTTGGTTGGGTGGGATCTTGCTCCTCCTTTGGAATCAGCGATATAAAAGCCCTTCTCCAGGACGGAGGCACCACCCCTCCAGCCTGGATATTGTTAAATAATTCCTTTAACAGTTCTACCATCTTTGCAAATAATAATTTATAATAAGTTGCTGATAACCCATCTGTACCAGGATTCTTACCCAATTTTAACTGTTTAATTACTGAAATAATTTCCTCAGAAGTGATTAATCGATTCATCTCCTCCCGTTGCTCATTTGAGAGCGTAGGAATATGTGCTTCCTGTAAATACTTATCTATATCAAAGCTTGTATATTCTCACTAGCATATAAATTTGCATAAAAATCTAAAAAACCCTTTTTAATCAAATTTTGTTGATAAACCTCTTTACCCTTATATTCTATTTTCTCTATAGTACGTAATTTCTGTTTTTTCCTTAATTGATAAGCTAGCCACCTACCAGGTTTATTTGCATTATAAAAAGTATTATGTTTCGCATACCGCAAGTTAGATGCAACCTGATCCGCCATTAACATTGCTTTTTCAGCAAATTTATTGAATCCCTTACTCTCTTATCTAATGGGTTCAAAATAAGAGCTTTCTCATTCAACGTTTCTTCTTTCAACTCTTTACGTTTTTGCATCTGCTTACGCCTATGTCTATTATGCATATAAATCAAAACCCCACTCATATAAGCTTTACTAGCATCCCAAACCATTTCAATCGAAGTACCTTTATGCATATTCAAAGCAAAAAATTCTTTCAAATGTTCCCTACATTTCTCCGAGAACTCATCATATCTACAGTTGCAAGAAAAAGTATGTGAACCCTTTGGGATTACGTGGAGTTTTGCATGAATTGGCCATAAAATGCGCTCTAAACGTCATGTAAGTCACAACAATAGAAAAACACAGTCTGCTTAAAATAATACTACACAAACATTAGCTGTTGTCATGTTTTAATTGAACATAAGATGGAAACATTCACAGTGCAGGGTGGAAAAAGTATGTGAACCTTTGGACTTAATAACTGGTTGACCCTCCTTTGGCAGCAATAACCTCAACCAAACGTTTCCTGTAGTTGCAGATCAGACCTGCACAACAATCTGGAGTAATTTTGGACCACTCCTCTGCACAAAACTGTTTCAGTGTAGCAATATTCTTGGGATGTCTAGTGTGAATCGCTCTCTTAAGGTCATGCCACAGCATTTCAATCGGGTTGAGGTCAGGACTCTGACTGGGCCACTCCAGAAGGCGTATTCTGTTCTGTTGAAGCCATTGTTTTGTTGAATTACTTGTATGCTTTGGGTCATTGTCCTGTTGCATCACCCATCCTCTGCGGAGCTTCAGTTGGCAGACAGATGGTCATACATTTTCCTGCAAAATGTCCTGATAAACTCTGGAATTCATTTTCCCATCAATGACAACAATCCGTCCAGGCCCTGAGGCAGCAAAGCAGCCCCAAACCATGATGCTCCCTCCGCCATGTTTTACAGTGGGGATGAGGTTTTGATGGTGTGCTGTGCCTTTTTTCTCCACACATAGTGTTGTGTGTTTTTCCCAAACAACTCAATTTTGGTTTCATCTGTCCACAGTATATTTTGCCAGTAGTGCTGTGGAACATCCAGGTGCTCTTTTGCAAACTTCAAACGTGGACAGATGAAACCAAAATTGAGTCTCCTCCTTTTGGCACTCTCTCCTCCTACGATCTAGATGGCCTCAAATCATTTGGCCCTTCAGAAAAATCTATCTTTTCTTTCAGGTGGGAAAGTTGTAATGATGCTACATGCCCACTTGAAGTTATGAATATTTTTTGAGATTCCTTGGCTCTTGTATTTATTGTATTTGCTTTTCACTTTATTTTCCATTTTGTTATACATTAATTTTGTTTACCTATCCAGAATTGTTTGCTTAATATAAGCAGACATGCACGTTTTCTAAATAATTAAATCTCATGAAGTTTTGCATCATTTTAGGTGGGAACCAAATGAAAGCTATATTCATAAAATAGGTAGATAATAATTACATAAGGAAATGCCAAAGCTCCATATACTTTGAGGCCACCAAAATGTTAAAAAGGGCCCTTTCTACCAAACAAATGCCACTACTGTACTAATGAATAGGAAGACTTTTTAAAGTCATTTTTTTTTTAAAAAAATTCTCAGTTCTTCATTACTTCATTCTTAACGTGATGTGGACCTGTATGGTTTTAGATCCATGCTGAATGCAAGCGTTTTGGAAAAGCTTACAATCTGCGATCTGTAGCTGTATATGGTGGAGGAAGCATGTGGGAGCAGGCCAAGGCACTTCAGGAAGGAGCAGAAATTGTTGTCTGCACTCCAGTAAGTATTTCACCAGTGTGGTTGTGTTGCAGTGAGGAACAGAATGTTCTTGCTTTTTCTGCTTTTGAACAAAATAATTTTCTGAAATTTTTTGATTTTTGATTTGCTTAATCCCAACTCAGTGCTCACTAGCAGGATTTTTTAAAAAAATCCAAATGCTGAGGGACAGGGATACAGAGACTTGGAGACTTCCAAATGATAAGGGATAAGGAGACTTGGAACAGTGATGCCCATTTCAAATGTTTTTCGTAGTTTGAATCACATTGGTATTTATGGTTTCAGACTTAAGGTGTATGTTAAATGTTTTCACACAGGGTCGTTTGATTGATCATGTAAAGAAGAAAGCCACAAACCTTCAGAGAGTCACTTACCTTGTGTTTGATGAAGCTGACAGGATGTTTGATATGGGTTTTGGTATGTAATCAGTAATAGCACCTATTACCATAGTTAATAAACAGTGCTCTTGTTACTGTTACCTATTGTCTTCTAGAAGTGTTTGGTTTGATAATCACTTGCAAAATTATTGTAAAGACCAATGGTTTGTTTTATTATTTGCCCAGTAGACTAGCTAACTAGCTTCAGTTTTACAAAAAAAAGAATAGATATTTTGGTAATAGCTGAAATAATTGTTGAAAGGTTTTTTGCATGTGGGAATGCAGTAACCATGCAGAAAAGAAATAGTTTCACCTAGTGAAGATTACCAAAAATATGAGTAATAAAAAAACAAAACATATATCTTATGTATGTGAATACTAATATCAAGCTATGTTGTGTGTTCTGTCATAATCTCTATGATTAATTGAGAATATTTCTTGCATGACAGAGGGCACTATAAAAGCATGTTATAATCAGAAGAAAAAAAGAGAATTTTTGGTCTTCCATTTTTTTCTTGATGGTAGTAACTTTGAAGATACCACATAAATGCTCAGAAATTAATTAACCCTAGTTAATTGTCATTAAAATGTTCATTGTTTATTTACTCAAATATATCAGCATCCATTTAAGACAGAGTTTACTGAGTTGTTCTATGTTGTAAAAACAGAAAAGTTAACTTAGAATTCTGAGATCCAAATCCCTTCATTCAGACCTTGTATAAAACCTTTATTCATTCAGCTGGATGCTTAGTCTAAATGATATTGCTTTCTATTCTTTGCAAATGTTCTTTAGTCTGGAGGTTTATTCTTGCTTAACAAATGGTTGCTTAGTGATCATTTGAAGTTATGAGGAACCACCTCCAAAGCTACTTATGATTCAATTCCAGAGTTCTAACAACTACACACAATACCCCAAGGTCACGTGACTGCATTTCAGCATTTGGCAATCAACTCACCTCTACGGCTGGTCACAGCATTCTGCAGTTTCTGGCAAAAAGCATGCATAGCAATACATTTATTCATTTAATGACCAGGGAATTCACTTAATGAACACTACAAAAAAAGTCATAAAATCAGGTCTGGTCATGTCTTAACCTATGACCGTTATAACTTACAATGGAAATTCTGGGTTCCGATGTAGTCTTAAGTCAAGAACTACATGTATACAGGTAGTGCTCAACTTATGATCACAATTGAGTCCAAAATTTCAGTGGTTTGGCTAAATATTTGTTAAGTGAATTTTGTCCCATTTTACAACTGCAGTTGTTACATTAGTAACACAATTGTTAGTGAATCTGGCTTCCCCACTGACTGCTTATAAGAAGGTTGCAGAAATTGATTGCATGACCCCAGGTCACTGAAACCAACATAAATATGAGTCAGTTGCCAAATATCTGAATTTTGATCATATGACCATGGGATACTGAAATGGTCATAAGTGTGCAAAATGGTCATAAATCACCTTTTTCAGTGCCTTTGTAAATTTGAATGGTCACTAAATGAACTGTTGTAAATTAAGGTCTACCTGTATTGTCTCTCACAAACTAGGTGTATCCTTGCCAAATCTTGTTTTTTTATTTACACTATATTAGTATGGTTCAAAGGGTGATGCTTTTTACTATAGCTCATTCCTTTTTCTTCAGAATATCAAGTTCGATCAATTGCCAGCCATGTCCGCCCTGAAAGACAAAGTGAGTATGGGCTTTCCTAATGCAAGATTAAAAAAAAAATAATTTGGGGGGATTAGACTTCTCTGTTAATATTAATTTAATTAATCAACCATATTCAGATTTATGAATGGAACAGGATAGGCTAGATAGCAGATTTCAGGGGAAACACTTATATCTTATATCTGATTTTCTTATATCTGATTTCCCCATCTTCCTCTGATTTAATTTTCCCCCTGTCGTTTAAAGATTTGTCTGAATGGGTTTTAGACAAGGAAATCTATTTCTCCCTCTCCACACATTTGAGCAAGGAAAATACGCAACTAGCAACCATCTTGAATAGCAAAGATTAGGAATTGTTCTAGGTAAAATAGATCATAAATAGATTACTCAGTTTTAGAGTTTTATAGCCAGAGCAGCAAACTTTTGATGGTCTCTGGCTGCTGTTTTCAATGTTTTGGGGAAGAGCTGAAGGTTGCAACACATAGTATAATGTTACACAATATACAGAGCCATTTCATCAAGGTCAGTCCTGTTGAAGTTTTCATTCTCCTTTCATCTTTTAGGGAAGTTCTTTTTTTACATTTCATTTTTCAATATTAAGTCTGTTATCAGAAATACAAAAGTGTTTCTGTATTTCCTGCATCAAAATGATAGGAAACCACTATCATTCTTAAAATAAACTGTCTATTTTTGTGTTTCAGGCTACATTCCATTTAATATTTTAATTTGGTTACTCACTTAATTCAGTAAGAAACTACCAGCATTGATTTGAATGAGGACTATTACATATGATAAATTTTCTTATGACTGCTAATGGATACAAAAGAAGAATTGCTTTATGTCTCTGAATATGTGCAGAATTACCTGCATCATTGTGTGGGTATTGGTTCGCACATTGTGCTGCACACATTTGGGTTTTGTTTAGAAATGTGTTAAACTAACTATTTGATTTGTAAACAACAGTTCCTATAATAAATTCTTGATGTAGCCTGTGAATCCAACCATTATGTCTATATTCCAAGGGACTTGCTTTAGTGGAGAACTTATGTTCTGGTATCTCTTTGGCTATAATCAGCACTGCATTTCTGACTTAACAGCTCTTCTGTTCAGTGCAACTTTTCGGAAGAAGATTGAGAAACTGGCCAGGGATATTCTGGTTGATCCAATTCGAGTGGTGCAAGGAGATATTGGCGAGGTAAATTCCCCTTCTAAAATAATTATTTGAATGAATAAAAAGGTAAGTCTTAAGCTTGCATATTCCCCTATTTTGGTCTTGATTAAAATATTTGCTTTATATTGCTAAATTCTAATAGTCTCTGTTCACCTTGCTTCCCCAAACAGGCAAACGAAGATATCACTCAAATTGTAGAGATCCTCAGCTCTGGTCCAAATAAATGGAACTGGCTGACTAGTCGTCTAGTGGAATTTACTTCTTCAGGGAGTGTCCTCCTTTTTGTCACCAAGAAGGCAAATGCAGAAGAATTGGCCAACAACCTTAAACAGGAGGGGCATAATCTAGGGCTCCTGCATGGTGACATGGACCAGAGTGAAAGGAACAAAGTCATCTCAGATTTCAAGAAAGGGACCTTTCCAGTTCTGGTTGCTACAGATGTGGCTGGTAAAACTGCAAGGCCAGATTTAAAATACATAGAAATTGTTTCTTAAGCATCCTTTTATCCCTCCCTACAACCAGTGTGGCTTCTTTGCTTTATATGTTATGTATATTGTAAAGGCATTAAAAACATATTTCTGTGAAAGAGATTGAAGCGGGGTGTGTGTGTGTGTCACTCTTTAAATATGTTGTTTGAAACTAAAATGTTCATAAGAGTTAGTCCTGAAGTGATAGCAAGGATACAAAAATGCTGTTTTTCCAGTTCAATGGTAGCATGGGTTAGGGGTTAGGAATTAAATCTATAATGAATATTTCTTACCTCCCCTTCCATCCCCGGATCAGCAGAATTTGAATTTCTGTTCAGTCTCATTATTCCAAGCTTAGGAAAAATACTCCTTTTAGATCTGTAATTAGAGATGTGAGTCTGAAAAGAGGAGTATAAAAATGTATATGTTCCCCCTTTTTTCTCCAGATCTTCACATAATTTAATACTTAATGCATAGATCTGTAGGTGACTTGCATAGAAAAGCATAGCTGAGAAACCTTTCTAAAATTGAAAGTGGTGAAATAGAATAAGGGCCTTTGAAAATAGATGAAAGACTGACTGCACTGGAAAGGGCAGAATGAATAGGTTTTTTTTAAAGACAAGTATCTATAGTGTTTAAGGATTGCATTCTTGGCCTCCAGCCTCATAACTGAAGTGTTTTTATCTAGCTCGTGGTCTGGATATTCCTTCCATTAAGACTGTGATCAATTATGATGTGGCTCGTGATATTGATACTCATACTCATCGGATTGGTCGTACTGGTCGAGCAGGGGAAAAGGGTGTGGCCTACACCTTGTTGACTCAGAAGGATAGCAACTTTGCTGGAGATCTTGTTCGCAATTTGGAAGGGGCCAATCAGCATGTTTCAAAAGAACTTTTGGATTTAGCTATGCAGGTAAAAAAAAATTCTTTTTGTGTTTTGAAGCACATAGTTGTGAGTACAGTAACTATATTAATAAATATAGGTTGTAAGTTTGAAGTAATATGGAGTAAGTTTGCTTGAAATTTTAGTATATTTTTGGTCTAAGCCAGACAAAACTTAGGGAAAAAGTTAGAATAGCTATCCTCAGCTTTTCTGGCTCCACAGACTGGTAGCAACCCAGGGGGAGGATAATTTTGCACACATGCCTGCCACAAATGGAGCTTTAATGCAGTCGCCCAGCACTTGCACGGCCCATCCCCAATGGTCAGGGACCCCTGAATTAGAACATTGATCAACATTGACTTTATTAACTGACACAGTTGTAGAAATAGTGATACATAATCTAAGGCTATTGGCTACCATGTCCATTTGAAAACTTGGAATACTGTGGAAGAGTTGCCACCAAGTTATAATTAGTTATAATTTTTAATGAGATAAAATGGGAGACTATTTATTTATATGTGGTATGATTACATTTATGATATATAATAATTTTAATATTTTAATTTACCATGGGAGCTGTATTTAATTTAATTTTAGATACTCCCCAGCTTGCATAACTATTCTGTTCTTGAAACCATTGATATACATATAAGTACACATACAGACAGACATATATACATATAAATACACATACATACATTCAGACAGACAGACATATATACATGTATACATACACATACAGTAAGTACCAGTGGCATTTTGGGGATTGATGAGGAAGGAGATTGCTAGATAGGCATTGTAGCTTTAGTAATTAACTGGTTCTTGCTCTGTAGCTCACATATATGCATTAACAGGAACAGGTAGAAGAGAGGAAGAAAGCTATAAGAAAGAAAGCCAGCATATTGTCACATGAGACTCTTCACAGAGGTTCATTTGTCATTTTTCTTATGAGCCAAGTGAAGTGATGATAAGCAATTATAAGCCTGACTCACTGATTTGTTTACTGGTAGCCATGTAGTGATGTGTCAGCAGAAGATAAAACTGATTAGAGAACCAATGCAGAGGGAAAACCATTCTAAAGCAAGGTCCTAAGAATAGAGTCATGGAAATGTATAAAGAAACTATTAAATATGTTCTATTGAAATGTTTATACAAAACTGAATTTATAAAAGTCAGGACTTACATAATGCAAAGAGCATCTGTAGTTCTGCTTTCACTTTCTTACTTGCCAGGGTAACTGGAATATCTAAAACAATAATGTTGACATATTGGAAACCCAGCATTTTTTATTACTGTCACAATTTTCTCTCCCAGAATGCATGGTTCCGGAAATCACGTTTCAAGGGAGGGAAGGGCAAGAAGCTAAATATTGGTGGTGGTGGCTTGGGATATCGTGAGCGGCCTGGCTTAGGATCAGAGAACGTGGTAAGCATTGATGCCTAGATATCAAACATACTTACTTCTACTAAGCATGCCTAAGACTTCTGCCTCAATTGAACAATGCAACTCTGTATTGTAGGATCGGGGAAACAACAGTGTAATGGTCAACTATGAAGCATATAAGCCATCCTCAGGAGCAATGGGGGACAGGTTATCTGCAATGAAAGCAGCATTTCAGGTTAGTATGAAAAGAACCCTAAGTTAAGATCACATTGCCCTCATTCTAGTGCTGCTGCCACCTTTTCAACCAAGACTTTTAGTCCAATGTGGCCATTAGTCTTTGAAACCCAGTGCCTCCTATTTGTACCAGGTTATCTGTGAAATCCAGCTAATTCAAGTTATCACATGAAGGCTGCAAGGGGGACTAAAGGCCACCTAACAATTTCCTCCCCTTAAGTTCCTTAAGTCAAGAAAGCAGTGCTAATCAATAATTTCTGATTATTAAGCAGAAGCTCATCCCATTCAGCTCCCAGTTTTAATTGATGCTTAAAGAAGAGGCCCATGTTGCTCTGAGAAATGTTATAAATATTATTATATTTACTATAATGTTTTTTCTCTTGTAGTCCCAGTATAAGAGCCATTTCGTTGCTGCCAGCTTTAGCAACCAGAAGACGGGCAGTTCTTCAGCAGGTGCCAGTGGTTGGACCAGTGCAGGCAGCTTAAACTCTGTGCCAACAAATTCAGCCCAGCAGAACTCAGCAAAACCTGACAGTCCCATGGTAGTATCAGGTTTAGCAAAAGGTATCCCAGGTTTCACAAGTTCTGGACACTTAAACAGTGTCTCCAGCTTTCCAAGTGCAGGCATTCAGGGTTACAATAGCGCAAATGCCATCAACAACAGAGAAGGCAACAATGGAGGCAGGGAAAGATACAATGACAATCGGGGTAGCAGTCGTCATAGTGACAGCCAGCGCCATGGAGATAGCAGCAGTCGCCATAGTGATGGCCAGCGCCATGGAGAAGGCTACCGTCATGGAGAAAACCGCCATGGGGATAGCCATAGACATAGTGAAGGCCGGCATTCTGGAGGTGGGAGCAGCAGTAATAGTCGCCATGGAGACAGCAGAAATAATGGAGACAGTCGGAACAACAATGACCGGAACAACAATGAAAACAGAAATATTGAAAATAGGAATAATGAGAGCAAGAAAGAAAGCATCAACCGAGACAACAGCAAGACAGATGGTTTTGCAGTTCCTGAACCCCCCAAGCGCAAGAAAAGCCGGTGGGATAGCTAGACCTCTGCACTTCCCCTCAAGTGGCAAGGTGTTTCTAAGAAAGATCTCTGTACCAGAAGTGGCTATTTGAAAGGATAAGAGTGGACAATAGCATTTCCCAAGGAAGCCTGACACAGTGCATCCAATGTTAACCGCTTCCCCTTAACGCCACATCGATTTTTTGCTTTGGTCAAAAGAAAGTTCCCTTTTAAATATAATTTCTTTGTGCCCTGCCTTTGAAAAATCCGTCCATCCAGAGTGGTTTCACAACACTGATTATCCTTTGGAAGAATTTGTATTTTTTTTTAACTAAATACTTCTAAGCATAGGAATAAATGGGTAAGGTATATTTTATTTTCCTCATTATAGACTTGACAGAATGTGACTTGTTTAGGCGGTGTACCTACCCATCCACCTTTTTAATTTCTATAACAAGAATGCTTTTACACATTTTTCTTCTGGCTATAGTGGCTGTCTTATGCCTAGGCATAGATCCTTAGTTCCGTTTTTGTTAATTTCACGCACATGCCCATTTCACGGACTGCTTGAGAGTAAATCAAACTGATAAACCAGCAGACATTGTAAAGTTGTGATGATCACTCTGGCAGAAATCGAGGATGGAAGAAAATGGAATTAGCCCTCTTACACCAACATCTTGGATCATGCATGGAAAATCTGCTTCATTATGGCTTGTATCAGTCCTTCAGCTACTCTACTTTTCATCTGATGAAATAGCACTGATTAAATCCCTTTCATTTTGAATTTCTGCAGGTTTGATTTCCTTTTGTTTGTATGTATGTATGTTTTGTCAGTTGTAGTTTCAGCAGTTAAGGAGGCAACAGATCCAGATAACTCTTTTATATTCACTTTGAATAGTATCTGCATGCTTGTAGATAAAGGAGAGAGAATTAGAATTACTTCTTGTGGAAAGACTACACCGCAGATAGGTAGGCAATAATGCCACTTTCCCCTTTGTAAACTAGATAAGACAGTGTCTTTGGCTGGAATTTGACTCCTCTGATTCATTACAATTACAATAGTGTGTAGAATAAAACACATTTCCTGGGACTAATGGAAATCTCCACGTTAATCTATGCAACATCCTGTCATCTATATTTTGAAAGTTTGCAGAAGTAGAGATTAAAGTGCACAACAAAACTGGTAATTGTAGCAGATATTTACTAGATTGAAGCCTCTGTATCTCGGAATGATACAGGTTTTACTTATATCGGCTTGTTAACAAGTGTAGATTCTTGAAGCTACATTGACCTTGAATAGAAAAGACAGACCATGCATGCAGCAATGAAAATGTAGGAAGCAAGTAGGATTAATTTTGTCCTCAGCAATATTCATTTAGGATCTTCTGTTTGCTACTTTGTGGGTGTTTGCAAAGTTATTCCTTCCTACCCCAACATTAGATTCAGGAGTGTGGTGGAGAGGCACCTTTTATGTATAGTATCAAGTTTCCATGATTGGCGGGGGGCAAGCTTAAACTTTGTAAATTTGGGATTGATTTTTGAAGCAGCAGGCATGAGGACCTGTGCAAAACTTTTTTTCAAAATGACTGTCATACACCTCTGGAAAGTTGATGGCGAAATGTTTTGCTTGATATTTTTAATTGCATGTTCTTAAACTTTTTTTTCCCAGAGTAATAGGAAAATAATCTTGTTTGTTGAAATATGTTCTTGCTTTGCATTTTTATGAAGATATATCTGAAACTGTGTTAAGATTCTGTGACATGCCATGTCTTTTACTTTCCATGTTTTCTTCTAATAAATGTTTTATTACTAGTATAATTGTCTTGGATGGTCTTTAGTTTAGCTATCCTTTTATCCCAAATGAGTTTTGAAGGTTCAAAATACTTGATTGTTCTAACTGATATTAGAAAATAATACAGAAATCAAACTGAGATCCTTAAGAGATACTGGCTGGCTTTTGTGATATACTCCTTGTTCCATTAACTGAAGTTCTTTGCTTCATACAGAAGGTTTAATCATACATTTTCCTACCAGCTGTTTTTCTTTTAGACTGTCTTGAAGACTGCATTTCCAAATACAAGTAGACTAGTAAAGTGTACTTGCTAAAAATTTTGTTAAATAAACTACTGGATAAAGGCCTGATTCATTCATTGTACAATGCACAGTAGTTTAGCATAATCATCAGTTCTTTCCAAGAATGTTTATTGTCATGTTGGGTGAATGATTTGTTGAAGAATGGGACAAACTTTGATATAATATGTTTTTAAAAAATCCATTGTATATCACAGATGTATAATTGATAATTAAAAAACAAATCAGTGTTAGAATTCAACATTTATTTCTCACTATAACACAAGAATGAAAATGAACATCAAGAACAACCTTACTTTTCTCATACTCCATACTGGTTGAATCAGTACTCCCTACTTACAATCAGCTGAAATATTAGCTAACAATTTTCCCTGTTTAATCTTGGAGTCCTAAAATGAAGAATACAAGTACTACAATATCACAAGTGAGAGAATAAAATGCTTTCCGCTAGTAGAATATATAGATAAGCATAATTCAGTTTATTGTTGCTGAGGGTGAACTGGCAAATGCAGGGCAAGAAGGCAGATCTGCTTTGTCAATTAGAATGTTTGAAAATAAATGGTATGTGATTTTTAGGTGCAATTTTGTTAGACATTACCTATCTCCCTGAGCAGTCCTCTTGACCCATGATAAAATTATATGCATACAACACCAGTCAGAAATGGCTAGTCAAGTAAATAATCTTTTCATATCTATAGTGGGAGGACAACACTCCCACCACAGAGAAATCAATATTGTTCTCCATGTTTAATATAATACTGTTGAAAGAGATCATCTATTGCAGGGCTTTTCACCCATTGTACCACTTTTAGGATATGGCAACATATGAGTACCAAAAACTCGATGACCAAAAAAAAGGAAAAAAAGTGATGAAGTACAGGTAGACCTTGACTTACAACAGTTTGCTTGGTGACTGTTCGAAGTTACAATGGCACTGAAAAAAGTGCCCCCCAAGCCACAGCCGAGCAAGACACCTGCCTGCCTGCCCGGCGACGCTCTTCCTCTCGTCCGAGGTTTTCATTGTGAGCGTTTCTGTTGAGGAGGGGTGGGGGTGGGGGGTTTGGTTTTTATTACACACACACACACGTGCTGGGTGGTTGCAGCAGGTTTTGGTCACTTCACATGACCCTGGGACACTGACCATCATAAATACGAATCAGTTGCCAAGCATCTGAATGTAAATCACAAGACCCTGGAGATGCTGCAACATTCCAGCTGATCGGCGCATCTTTTGGGCTCAGCAGAAGCGCCAGGATCAGTGCCAAGCTCCAGCTGGAGCCTGGTGCTTCTGCTGAGCCCTGACAGTCCCGAAGAAGCGCTGATCCTGGCGCTTCCACTCAGCCCTGACAGCCCTGCAGCTCTAGCCATCTCTCAGGCTTGTGCAGTGCTGCCACCAATTCAGCTCATTCCACTCCCTCATTACCAATTTTCTAGGATGGTCGCGTACTACCTGCCAGGTGCCAATGTACCACAGGTGATACCCGTACCACTGGTTGAAAAGCTCTGATCTATTGAATTAGAATGAGACGTCAACTTCCTGCCTTCCAGTATGTGAGGCAATCAGAGTTCTAAAGCCGCCTTTTTCACTGCCCTATGACATACTCTCCCAACACGCGCACACACACAAATACCTGTAAGAATGGTCCCCTTTCTTTTATCTTTCAAACCATCCTCTGGAGAATATTTTATTTTTTGGTCCATGGTTAGTTTTAGGGTTATGTTGACATTGTGAAGGTTTTCACCCTTTACATTTTAGGATTGTGAGCTGCTCAGGATTAATGATTGGGTTGGAATACAAATTACATGCAATAAGCCAGTCAATCAGAAAAGAGGATGCTGGGCCAAAAAGTATGGCTTTTAGCAAAACTCCATTTGGGAAATGTAAATACAATATTCCATGCAAAGCGGTATTATTTTTCTAGAAGAGAGATATAAGCTAGATAAAGTGTTAGAGTTAATAAGTTGGTGGCTGCACTTGAAAATCCATGCAAACGCCATAGAGAAAAGCCAATTTTATACACATGTTCATGTTGGTGCCTACATAGATTTAGCCGCAAAAATCCATGTTCTTACCTCACCATTGCAAAAGCAGTAAATCAGAGCCACGAAGAAGCCCTAACCAGAGACAGAGACAACCACAAGTCATAACCAGTTGGGACAGATTGATAGGATAAAACTTGTCTTTTAATTTACAAATAGACAGTATATATGAAGGGGAAAAGAGAGGAAATGTGTATGGTAGCAATCAGAAATCTGTACTAATGATATCTGTATGTAATTGAATTACGGTACTACTATTCAGCCACCATGTTACTTTTCAAATATGTGAATGTAATACTAGAAAATCAATAAAATTTGTAAAAATAAATAACTAGGATATGTGTAAACTAAAAAATATTGATAAATGCAAGAAAGTTATTTTTTCATTTAATTGATATAATAAGGATAGTACTAATTTAAAGATGAGACAGTAAATACTAAGGGGAAAAGAGAGGAAACATTTAAATATTTAAATGTAAAACTAGAAAACCAATAAAATTTTCTTTTTTTAAAAAAACAAAAACTAAATGCACAGGTATAGTATAAGTGGTATCTTGCTCAATAGTAGTAACTGTGAAAGGGATCTGGGATTCCTAGTGGACAGTGACTTAAATATGAGCCAGCAGTGTGTTGCAGCTGTCAAAAAAGCCAACACAGTGCTAGGCTGCATTAATGGATAGAATCAAGATCACGTGAAGTATTAATACTATTTTATAATGCCTTGGTAAGGCTACACTTGGAATACTGCATCTGGTTTTGCTCACCACAATGTAAAAAAGATGTTGAGTGTAAAGTCGCGTGCTTCACATGGAGACGGACACAGAGCTGGGGTAAAGATGAGTTTATTCTGAACAGAACGAACTGGGGAAATAGGGAAGCCTGGCGTCTATTTGTACCTGCCCAGGTGGATGGCATCCAATCAGTTCAAACCTGGGCTTCCTGCCAGTGCAGGTGACAATGGGTGTAGATCCTGGCTTCCCACCAGGCTGACCATGCCTGGGGCTGTCAACAGCTTAACTTATTAGGCTTATCCTGAGTGAGCAGTTATTGCCAGGAGCTGTCCAACCCCTCTGCTGATCTGCACCATCAGCCTCCTGCTGTGCTGTCCTTTGTGTATGCTGAGAGGCATACACTGCATTGAGTTTCTAGAAAGAGTAAAAAGAAGAGCAACAAAGATGATTAGGGGACTGGAGGCTAAAACATATAAGGAAAGGTTGCTGGAATTGGGTATGTCTAATAAGTATTCTTCCCTTTCCTTCGTTTTCCTTCCTTGCTCTTCCTTTCCTTCTAACTCTTTGGTAAAGGTCCTCTCCTTCCAAGGTCTGGACTGGAAATGACAGCATTCCTCCTTCATTCATTTTTTCCCATGCTGGATGCTAAATTTGTGCTAACTGCCTTTCATAAGACGGTCTTCCTCCTGAGATCACTCAAGTCCTCCTTGCAGTCCCAGGATGAAGAGGCTGAATGGATTCCCTCCACCCCATTTTGTGAAACGGAGTGTTTTTCTTGCTGCTTCCTGAGACGTTTCTCTGCTCATTTGGCAGGGAAGGGAAGGGAAGGGCTGAGTGGATTCCTCCCACTCCATCTTGATGAAGATGTTGAAGAGCACTGGGCCTAGAACAGAGCCCTGGGGCCCCCCACTAAACATTTCCCTCCATGTAGATGCAGTTCCGTTGAGGACCACACACTGAGTACAGCCAGTCAGCCTGCTACGAATCCATCTGGTGGTGATGCTGTCTAAACCACTTTTTTCTATCTTATCAAATAGTAGGTTGTGATCTACTTCATCTAATGCCTTACTGAAATCCAAGTAAATAATATCCATAGCATTCCTCTGGTCCACTAATTTTGTCTCTTGGTCAAAGAATGCAATAAGATTTGTCTGGCATGATCTGTTTTTGACAAACCCATGTTGGCTTTTAGTAACGGCTTTGTTTGCCTCTAGGTGCTCGCTGATTTGTTGTTTGATTATCTTTTCCAGAATCTTCCCAGGTATTGAGGACAGGCTGATAGATCTGTAATTTCCTGGACCTATTTTTTTCCTTTTTTGAAGATGGGAAATACATCAGCTCTTTTCCAGTCCTCTGATAGTTCCCCAGTGCTCCAGGATCTTTGAAAAATATAGTTCAGTGGTTCTGAGATCACATCTGCCACACCAATGTGCAGGGTATGAACAGTAAGAAGGATGAACTAGAAATTCAGGTAAATGAGGGCGGATATGATATTGTTGCCATTACGGAAACATGGTGGGACGAAACCCACAAATGGAACACACAGCTAGAGGGATTTAAATTATTTAAAAGAAACAGACTAGAGGAGGTGGAGTTGCTCTATATATAAGAAATAACTTTATCTCTACAGAAATAGAGCACAACAATGATGAAAACTGTAAACTTGAATGTATTTGGGTCAATATAAAAGGGGGGAAAATGACATTGCCATAGGTGTATACTATAGGCCACCCAACCAAGCAGAGGAAATAGATGAACTTTTTGCTAGTCAGTTAACTAAGGTATGTAGGAAGCGCATCACAATAGTAATGGGGGACTTAAAACATACCGGTATACCTAAAACCAGTTTATTGCATTTGGCAATTGTACTAAAAAAAATCTCATTCATTTAATTTGAAATCAAGTGAAAAATTGATTTAAATTATTTTATTAAAACAAATGGCAATTCTTTTATAAAAAGTTGCCTCAAACAAAATGAGTTTGACACGCCTGCTCTAGATAGTTGAATGCTCCAAAATAAATTCTAGACCAGGCCTGTACATGCAGCCTACCAAGCACCCTTGGACAGAGCACAGACTTTTTTTAAAAAAAGTAATAAAATCACCACCACTGCCCTGAAAGTCATGTTGCCTAGTGCCTCCATGGCTTACCATGGCCACAAGCTCCAACACTGTAGATGCTCCTCTAGTCACCAAATCATTGATTAGCCCACCAGCATTCCTTTGCAGACCACAAAGATTTTTAATTTATCAGTGTGGGCCTTTCCTTTCTACAAGATAATAATAATAATAATAATAATAATAATAATAATAATAATAATAATAATAATAATAATAATAAGAAGAAGAAGAAGAAGAAGAAGAAGAAGAAGAAGAAGAAGAAGAAGAAGAAGAAGAAGAAGAAGAAGAAGAAGAAGAAGAAGAAGAAGAAGAAGAAGAAGAAGAAGATGGAAGGGACCTTGGAGGTCATCTAGTCCAACCCCCTGCTCAGGAAGGAAACCCTATACCATTTCAGACAAATGGCTGGCCAGTCTCTTCTTAAAAACTTCCAGTGTTGGAGAATTCACCACTTCTGGAGGCAGGTTGTTCCACTGGTTAGTTGTTCTAACTGTCAGGAAATTTCTCCTTAGTTCTAGGTTGCTTCTCTCCTTGACTAGTTTCCATCTGTTGCTTTTTGTCCTGCTTTCAGGTGCTTTGGAGAATACCTTGACTCCCTGTTCTTTGTGGCAGCCCCTGAGATATTGGAACACTGCTATCATGTCACCCCTCACCCTTCTCTTCATTAAACTACACATACCCAATTCCAGCAACCGTTCCCTATATGTTTTAGCCTCCAGTCCCCCAATCATCTTTGTTGCTCTTCTCTGTACTCTTTCTAGAGTCTCAACATCTTTTTTACATCGTGGTGACCAAAACTGGATGCAATATTCCAGGTGTGGCCTTACCAAGGCATTGTAAAGTGGTATTAGTACTTCACGTGATCTTGATTCTATCCCTCTGTTAATGCAGCCTAGCTTTTTTGGCAGCTGCAGCACACTGCTGGCTCATATTTAAGTGATTGTCCACTAGGACAATCTGTCTCACAGTTACTACTATTGAGCAAGGTATCACCTATACTATACCTGTGCATTTGATTTTTCCTGCCTAAATGTAGAATCTTACTTTTTTCACAATTGAATTTCATTTTGTTAGATAGTGCCCAGTGTTCGAGTCTGTCCAGATCCTCCTGTATCTTAAGCCTATCTTCTGGAGTATTGGCTATTCCTGCCAGCTTGGTGTTGTCTGCAAATTTGATGAGTTCCCCATCTATCCCCTCATCCAAATCGTTGATGAAGATGTTGAAGAGCTGCACAGACCTCTTCTAGATTTTCCTCTTGCCTTTCCGAGTTAACTCCTTGGTCTGTCATTGAGCAAGAATTAACTTTGTAGGGAAGCATATTATCATTTGATGTATATTTAACATATGTTCTACCTTTATTTACAAATTATATAATATTTGTATGCAATCCACATGGCGAGGTTTGGGGAAACTTACAATAGAAAAAATATATTTTTAAAATCATAAGATTAAAACATCGCCTGGCCCGCCCCGCCCCCGCTGCCTGCATTGCACAGCCCCGCCATATAGAGTGGGCTCTGCTGCTCCCACAGCACCAGCCGTGCCAGCTCCGGCCCCAGGGAGGGGAGCCCGCCGCCAACCCCCTTCGCACCTGTGACTGCAGCAGCACCGCCCACCGCCCACCAACCCCGCCTCCTGCGCCTGTCAAGATGAGAGTTCCGGCACCTTTTTTTTTTTAGAAAAAAAGCACTGGCAGTTCTCATTTGAGAATTAGTTTTTGCTAGTATATTAAGGGCGGAAGAAGTTTCATTAGTAATTATCTCTAAAACTGCTTGCAGTCTAATGATTCAATTTAACATATAGATAGGGGTTTGATATCCTTAGCTTCCATCATTGGCCCAAACTGCTGGACCATACACCTGAATGATCCTTTCTGGAGGCCACTTCTTATCTCTTTCCCAGTCACCTAAACCACCAGGTATTTCTTTTTTTGCTCTTCCCAGCTCATCATATACTGTGACACCAAGTTTTTCTCCTTATTTGAGGGGTAACAAGAAGAAACTTGGTTTGATGGTTCCCAAAACACAAGCTCCTGTCCAGTTTAAAGGTAGCTGAGTATATGCCCTTTGTCCACAAATCCAATACCAATGGTCAGGTGTGATCCAAGGAAGGGAAAGATTTCCAGGCTCATTCCATATTTGATATAACAGTTCCTGTGTATTATGAATTAAAAGGATTAGAACTTGCGCTTAAAGTGTCAAATTTAGCAGAAATGGCTAAGATTTCTGCTAATTTGAAGGATCATTCACAAGAAAGATACATTCTGTTTGGAGAAGATGGATAGATTATATTCAGAAAAAATATGGGACTAAAAAGTTCCATTTAGCTTATGAGTTAATTTTAGATTGTCATAATTTATTATAATGGAAATTTTTCTTTTTCTTTTCTTTTTTATTATTAGTTTTAATTATATGGTATTATTATTGTATTGGAGTTAAAGTGCATTATGTATTTGATTATTTATATAGTTGGTTAGAAGGATTAGAACTGGACAAATTTTGGTTAGACCACCAGGAACAATGTGTAGGTTTAGTGTGGTTGCACAACCATCCAGATTCAGAGGCCAATTCTCCCATTGGTTCATGATAAGGGGAACCAGTTGGTCAAACAAAACACCTTTCTTCTATCACAACACTTTGCAACATAGAGTTGGTCTCTGCCAGTCCTCCCATGTGAAGTTAAATGAAGAGAAGTTGGCAATGGGCATTTCTTTAGCTTCCCAAGGCCATTGTTCTCCCATATTGGTTCCTCCACAAACATAGAAGCTTGTTATGTTTAAGCCTGCACCAATTCTTTCTGCCAAATCAATGAACAAATTTTTGGTAACTGGAGGTATTTCAATCTTTTGCTTCATAGTTTCCCAAAAGACACTATGAATGGTAGGTTTAGGTGTCTCTTGTAAATGAACAGTTTTTACAATAATTCTTCCATAACGGTCTCTACCTTTTCCTGAGATCCCTATTCCAAAAAGGTGAGACTTTGTGGGTGGATCTTTGAAATGTAGGCAAATAGGGGTGCATGTCCCTAGAGCACAGTCAGTCCTAGTAGCACCTTCAGTCAGGTTAAACCAAACTTGATTGTAATTACGGTCAGTGGGGAGACCTTTTGTCATTTTCATGTTGGATGTTACCAGTAGACAAACTGATTGGGTGAGACTCCAAAAGCTTCAGGAGCCGGTCCATAACCATTGTTATTATATACATATTTATTTTTCAGTAATATAAGACCTTTCCCAATCTAGGGAATCACAACGGATTTCATAGTTATCATCTGGTCCTTGGTCTATTGCTTTGGAAGTATCAAAACAGAAACATTTCTGGACTTTGGTCAAGCATAGTGTGATTATAAAGCAATTGTGTACCATAATTATTCCCTGGATATGTATATACCCATGCTTTGAAAGTGTACCTAGCTCCCTTTGGAGTGTGACACACCACTTGGTTATTTCTGGAACAGGTGTCATATTGTGTCTGGTTATATATGCAGGTAGATTTTATTCCCTGACTTATGTAATCCGAATGGTAAACCAAAGTTTTAGTAATTTTAACTCCTGTACGAGTGGTTTTTATATTCTTTTGACAGGATGAGTTGTCATCTGATTTCACGCTTCTCTTTGCTCTGTGAGAAACATGACATTGCAAAGCACACTTGCCTATCCACCCCGCAGTCAGATGAAGTGTGGATGTCACTATTTTTATACCTTCAGTTCCACACTGGAGGGGAAAGAGGATGGCAGGTTGCATTTTCAGGGAGGGACAGATCCCTACCCTCAGAGTGTAAGCTGCCATTCTGCATAGGTATTTGGGTGCTTGGGACAGATAGTCATTAATCAAAGCCTGTTCCCAGCCATTACGTTCTCCTGGATAACATGGGTGTGCCTTCTGAGTGACCAAACTTCCAGACCATTCATTCTTGTTACTATTCATTACATATGAACATTTTCCCTTATAGGTTCCCACTCACCAAGCTCCTCTTTTATGCAAAAGAGAATGAGACATGCCAGGTTTCCAAACACCAAGGTTGAGAAAACAAAGAACGCTGGTAGAGTCCTGCTCAGAAGTTGGGGAAATAAAGTTCAGGATCAGGATCATCAGAATCCCTTTCAGGTGGAAAATGCTGGAACCACAGTTCGTAGTCATCACTGTTATATTCCTCACCTGTCATGGGATATGGAGTCCTCGATGACAAATAAATCTGGCAATGCCTCTTATGGAAGGGAACAGCAAAAGACATTGGAAGCAGTAGACTCATCAAGCAGTTAACACCACTAGGTCTGATGGGAGAGTGGTGAAGTCTACTCTGGCTTCTAATCACCAAATGCAGTTTTATTTTCCAGTATATCAAGCAGCAATAATCCAAAGCGATAGGCAAATTGCAACGAGAGTAAACAACAAGAAGTCAGGAGTCTAGATCTTTGAAAAGATCTGCTGGTGATGCTGGTGTTCATTGCAAACGTAGCTTTAAATCGGTGATAGGTTGACACTCCCACTGGGGAGTGGAATCTTTTTTAATCTGGAAACGTGGATCCACACCTTGATGCCTTCAATTTTAGCAGCTGTGGGTGTGCTGAGAAGAACCTGGTGAGGATTTGACCATTTGGCACTGGTTGCGCTTGGGAAAAGTTCTTTCACTTGAACCCATTCTCCAGGCTGGACACATGGTGGCACTGTTGTCACAGGTGGTAAAGTGTCCTGCACCTGTTTAGAAATACGAGACAAAACCTGGGCCAGTTTCTGCAAATATTGGGTTATGTTTATTTCTCCTTCATCCCTTGATATTGAACGGGATGAGAAAGGTCTACCATAGAGCATCTCAAAGGGTGACAGTTTCCACTGCCCTCGAGGTAATGCCTTGATTTGAGTTAAAGCAATGGGCAAAACCTATGGCCAAGGCAGATGGGTCTCTTGGCATCACTTGGCTAAATGGGTTTTCAATGTTTGGTTAAATCATTCTGCAATGAAGATACCAGGTGATTCCTAAGTATTTACTTACTCCCTGAACCACTTGGGATGTAAAGTGTTTGCCATTGTCAGATTCAATACTTCTTGGTACTCCAAATCTTGGAATAATTATTTCTATCATGATCTTGAGAACTTCTTTAGCTGTTTGGGTGACTGTGGGTTATGGTCTTTGGCCATCCAGTGAACATGTCAGTTAAAACCAAAAGGTTATTCTTTGCTCCTTTCTTAGGCATTTCTGTAAAATCAACTTGCCAAGCCTCTCCTGGATAGCAGGTTATTCTAGTAAGTCCTTGTGGGATTTTGGCTCCCCATGTAGGATTATTCTTCTGACATACTTCACACTGATCCATTACTGTCTTACACAGTCTTTTTACATTCTCAAACTTTGTACTTTGTCTCTAACTATCTTTTCATCACTTTTGGACCTGTGTGGGTAGCCTGATGAACTCTTCTCACTATTGGCCAAACTAGCTGTCTAGTCTAGGCAGTTGTACTTTATCATTTACTACCCACAAGCCTTCTTCCCATCCACTACTTGCTTCTAACTTATCTCTGCCATCATGCAAAAGGGGAAGGGAATCAATAGGTTCTTCTGGTATTAGTGCAACTGCACAGGTCTTGGTCTCTGGGATCAGATTATCTGATTGTGGCGTATTGATTTTGCTTCATTCAGCAAATAAATCTGTTCTTCTTTGGTTAGAACATCATCAGTGTCCACCTGCAAAACAGATAAGGAGGGAGAGATAAGACATAGGGAGGGAGAGATAAGAAATAAGACACATTTGCATCTGGCTCCTTCTTTCCCAAAACTGGGTTCATGAAATATCATTCTACCAAACTAATCCTGAGAAAGAGAAATACAACTTTATTTGAGTTTCATTTCCAAAACAAAATAGGGTGATTAGGTCTGCTCTGCAAGTTCTGAGGATATCAAATCGACTATCAAATCAACACCAAATATAATACAGTAATTGTTATAGGACAGATACATAGAGAGGGACGTACAAAATTCAATCCTAAATAGTGATCAGTCTTCATTCATTCACTCATTCATCACTGTATTTTGGATATCTAGTCCAAAGTGAAGATGAAATGGGATAGAGAAAATGGGTTGGCACCCAAGGAGTCCGAAGACTGCAGCTAGAACCAGCTGAAGATGATACTTCTAAGGGAAGTGAAAAGGGGAAATTCTGCTGTACACTATCCAGCTTCCAGGAGTTTTTTCTCATTGGCTAGGTCCCCAATACAGAAGTTCTGCGTCTCTTTTACACCTTCTGAATTAAAAAATATCATTGCATTCTAGATCACTGGCAAGAAAAACCACACTGCATACATGAACCCCCCTCCATTTTCTGGATGGTTCACTGACATTCTGAACATGATTGTGCCTATATAATTCAGGGGTACGTTTTGCAATGCCTGTAGTCTCCGCTGCTTAAAATCATAACAAAATCATGTTTGATCCAATAGTTCACTTTACTCCTGATCTTTCAGAAATTAACAGTTGTTAATACAATTACTTCAACTGTTAAGTGAGTCATGAGGTCATAAAGTGAATCTGGCTTCCTCCACTGACTTTGTTGGAAGCCATCTGAGGAGGTTACAAATGGTGATCATAGGACACCAGAACAGTGCAACCATCATAAATACATGCCAGTTGCCAGGTGCCCGAATTTTGCTCATGTGACCAAGAGACTGCTGCAATGGTCATAAGTGTGAAAAATGGTCAAAAGTCACTTTGGTCACTAAACGAATTGTAAGTCAAGGACTACCTGTATATAAATTAAAATTTTGCTCATGATTGTGTTCTATTAATTCTTTTGATTGCATTGTACAACTGCAGCAAATAATCATTGACTATAGATATGGATATTAGTATGGCTATATTGATCCATCTATTATTTTTCTGGCTTGCTTGCAGGAGCATGGTGGCTGAGTCTTTGGAGAACCAGATCTCTAACAATTCTGGGGGCATCTGGGTTGAAGAAATAGAGATTAGTATAGATATTGGATGGATGGATGGACGGATGGACAGGGTTGAATTGAGAGAAATGCATAACAGCTTAAGCAATCTGAGAATGGCTAATAAAAAATGCTCCCTGAATTATCAGCCATGAGGGATGGTCCAGGGAAGCCAAGCTTTTTGGTGGGATCAGATACATGAAAAGCTAGGTTCAGAGCACAACTGTGAGATTGCATTGTGTTAGCCAAGGACTGACTCATTTCCTGTGAAAAACTGTCAGGAAATGGGAGAGCTCAAGTAAGATAAAGCAAGGCAGGACTAGAGCTCACTCAAGTGGGCTCCTGTGATAACAGCTGCAATTAAGTTGCTCATCTGCCTAGGCCCTGTTGCAAATCTTGATAAAGACTTTCCCATTAATGAGATTTCCATTTCATCTTCGATAGCCCCTGGGGGCTGGGGCGGGGTGGTGGTGGTGTATTTATGGGGGAGCTGCAATAGGGCCCTGATGAAACCCCAGCTGCTAATGAGGAGATTCATTAGGGACAATGCTGATGACTGTTTAGCACTAGGAATAAAAGGCATGCTTTTCAGATTGGACATGAACAAAAAGTTATAAAATCAAAAGCAGAGAGAGAGAGGTATTAGCAGGTTCATGTCTTGGAAATCATCCATGCAATATAATATAACATCTATGGGTTCCACAGTTGCATGGTGGGATGGGTGGGTTGGATGAGTGTGGGATAACATTTTAATTATTATACATTTTTTGAAATACAATGGGTTTGCGTGTACTTACTAAGCTACATTTTAGTTTTCTTAGTGTATTTCCCTCCATCACAATCTGTAAAATAAGGTTTACAGCTAAGATGTGTAGACCCAGCTACTTGTTACTTGTTCATCAAATCATGGTCAAGCATAGTCTGCTCTTTCCCAATCTCCTGCCCTCTAGGTGCACAGATGCTTCAGTTCCCAGCATTCCAGCCAGCTGCAGCCCAAACCCTTGTGGAGGGCACCGAGTTGGAGAAGACTGGACAGTGGCTGAACCTTGCTTCAAGATCATCGGCAACAATGGTTAAGACACCTGGCTAGTAAGAAGGAGACCATGAGTCCTAGTGCTGCTTTATCCAGGAAAGCCAGCTGTGTGACCTCGGGCCAGTCCCTCTCAGCCCAACTCACCTCACAGGCTGGTTGTTCTGAGGAAAATCGAAGGGAGGTGTGCTAGACACCTTCTCCACCTTGAGTTATTTGTAAAAACAATAAAGGTGAGATACAAATAAATAAATAAAAATACAAGCGTGTATTAAATAAAAATGCAGCAATGGTACAGGCAGTCTTCAACTTACAACAGCAGTATTTTTCAAACTTGGCTACATTAATACAAGTGGGTTTCAGCACCCATAATGCTGGCTGGGGAATTCTGGGAGTTGAATTCCACATAAGGTAAAGTTGCTACATTTGAAAAATACTGCTTTACAGGACTTTGCTGTTTTAATTCCTTAGTCCAGGGGTCAGCAACCTGAAACAGTGAAAGAGCCACTCGGAACCGGTTCCCTCACAAAAGGAAAAACTGGGAGCCACAAAAAATGTGTGCGCATGCGTGCACATGCGCACATGCGCAGAACAGGGTTTGACTGAAGAGTGAAGCCAAGGCGAGATATGCACCTACCCTGCATATTTGAATTGATTGGTTGAACCTTTTTACTCCCACTTTTTTGGGGGGGGACTGCACATGGCAGAGGACTGGGAGCCGCAGGAGACGGCTGAAAGAGCCGCATGCGGCTCCGGAGCCGCGGGTTGCAGACCTGTGCCTTAGTCAGCAGCTATTCCATCACCCTAGTTGCTTGTTGCAAGAACTGTAACTTTAACAACTGGTACTGCTTTTATTCATTCTTTCCTCTCCTCCCCCTCTCAATCCCTTTTTCCTGTGGGACAAATGTAAACAGGAACTAATAATGCCTGTAAATTAGCCCAAATGTGATTAACATAACTTTCAAATACATCAATAAATAAAATCCTTGCGACATACTTGTTTATTTATCATTTTAAACTACCTTTGTGAACCTAAGAGAGGAAATGCCGCCTTGTGGTCTTAAAGGGCAATTAGCTTCCTATTGTGAGCTCACTGAGCTTGCATAAAGATTCTTCTACTGTATATACATAGAATAGGTCTTTTTTTTTTTAGAGATTTCAGCTAAATCTGAGCCTAGCAGCATTTGTAATTCAGGTAATGGCTTAGAGGCAGATGCTCTTAGAGGCAGATGCTCTTTTGTTGTTCCCCTCGCAGGGACTCAAGGATGATTCTCCTCTACCTCATTCCAAAGACATTTTGGGGGGCAGAGAACATAAGTTTCACAATATTTATCACTCCTCTTATCTGATAAAACCAAAATGTACCCAGCTAAGTTTCCCAGTTTTGTGCTTCATTATATGCTATTTACCTTACTTGTGGTTGAAGACTGATACATTTACTTACTTGCGTTTTATATCATTTTGTTAATTTACAATTATACTTCTATCCTTGTATTTTTATACTGTATACTTCATTCTTATGCCTTGTTATGACACACACACACACACACACACACACACACACACACACACACTTACTGCTTGTAGAATTGACACATACAGTATGCATATTTTATATTCACTTACTTTTTAAGATTGTATGGCCTTATTCTTGAATAAACTGTTTGATTTTGATACATTTAAGATGGGACAAACTGGCATTTACTTCCAAATCCTGTTCTGGAGAGCCGGGCAGCAGGATGACTGTACATATAAAAATATAGAAAATATATATTTATAATAATTTTATCCAAGAAATTAAAGATAGTGCACATGGACTTTATTTCATTATTGAAATTAAGTGCAATCAGAAATAAATGGGAGTATAATCCTCAAATAAAGTTGAATCCAGATGACAGGACTTCTTCCCAAAGAAGTGGGATTTCAGTGGAATCTATTCTGCCTGTTATGCTAAACAGCCCCATGGTCTCTGCCTATTGCTTGCAACACGAGAGAAAGGGAGAGAAAAGGCGCTTACCAAAGCACAGACCACATTCAGAAAGGAGAGACAAAAAGCAGCTCTCAGGAAGCTGCTTAAGAGGGTCAATTCCTGCATCCTTCTCAGAATGCTGGTGCCATCCAAAGAAGGGAGAAAAATTGTTATTGTCCAGTTTGATGCTTTCTTGAAGGAAGAGAAAGTATTTTCAGTATATAAATCCAAAATGAAGTTCTGTGGATCTAGCAACACTGGGATGCAAGTTCATTTCTTCATCCACAGATTAAACCTCTTCAGCAAAAAACAGTCTGATCTACAAATTTCTGGGACATCAGCATTCATTTAACGGATAGATGGTGCTGAGGCTGGTGCTTAATTACGTTCAATGTTCCCTCCGCTTGGTGACTTAGTCTGCCCTCTCTGCTCATCTGGGGTGTATTTATGACTTCTCCCATCAGCCACTCCTCTTCTCTACGAGAAAGAGACAGAGAGCAGCTAAAGAGTTTCCCTGTGCTGGAAAAGGAAAACCAGCCAGCCAAGCCGAATCCTCGGTGCTGTTTCTCAGCCTTTGCAAGTGTTTGGCTGGCTAGCTGGCTTCTCACTTTCCAGTCCACGGAAGCTCTTCACTTACTGTCTGTCTCTTTCTCATATGCACTCGGGGAAAAAATGAATTGCTATGTGGGGTGTTATGTATCCAGGTGAAGAGAACACATACACACTTACATAGCAGTCACCACCAGGGGGCGTTGAATGTAACTGTTTTGCCAGGAACCCATTTTCGGTGGGAAACAGAGGTTCAAACCTATTGGCTGGCTGCTCACCTGGCCAGGTATAAAAGGAGGGCAGGTAACCCCTATTCCCCAGTACAGTCACTTCCACCAAATAAAGATCTACCATGCTGTACTCATCGTCTCGGAGTCCTTCCTGCTCTCCAGAACCCACTACACAACAGTGGTGACGAAGGTGGGATCCTGCTTCACCTTAAGAGCTGAAAGTCACTAGGGGACGGCATCGCTTGCTGGAGGAAAGAGGCATCTTTCCCCCCCCTCGACGACTGGCTAGTCACCACGCTAGCAGCCACATCGGTGGAGCAGGATTCACGGAAGCCGTATGCAGAGATGGCACGGATCGGCCAGCCCTGAGAATTCAACATCCGTCACCCCAAACGGTGGGACTCACACCTGGGACAGGTCAAAAATTACCTCCAGGTGAACCAGATCGCCGAAGACGGCCTGAAAGCGGTGGCCCTGTTTTGCATAAGTGGGCCTGCCATTTACAATTTGGCCGTAGGCCTGTCCTTGCCGACATCGATTGAGACCATTTCATACCGAGACCTCACCGAGAAGCTGAACGGGCATTTCAAGCCACAGATGTCCGAGCTGGCCTGGCGGTTCCAGTTCGTCCAGAGGGGTCAACTGCTGGGCGAATCGGCATCGGAGTTCATTGCGGCCTTGTGGCAGGCCGCCCACTTCTGTAAGTTCTCCAATCTGGACGAGAGGTTGCGTAACCGGCTCGTGTTCGGCCTACGCAACAAGCACCTGCAACAGAGGTTGTTCGCAAGGCCCAACTTAACCCTCCAAGATGCTCAGGACGAGATCTTGGCCAATGAGGCGGCCAGCGGTGCGGGGCAAGTGGTCCAGACCCCCTGACCCAGCAGCCCAGGAGGATCCATTCACCTTGAAGACGCTGCGTACGGTGGGAGCAGAGAAGCAGAGGAGACTGGCATCGATCAGGTTTGGAGGAGGCCAGAACAATGGGAGCGACAATGAGGAAGCTGGGAGAACCAGCAGAAAACAGTTTCCTTCCCGAAATGCGCAGGCTGAGGTGGAGACCATGCACAGACAAACTGCAAGTTCCCGTCAGCCACATGTCGGGCCTGCAGAAAATCAGGCCACATTGCAGCGGTCTGCCGTAGCCGTTTCCAAAAGGGCCTCCACGAGCTACAGCTGGAGGACGTGTCACGGAAAGGTACCGGGGCCCAGAAACTGACCAGCATAGGGCCATCTGAGGGCCATCTGCCGAACCGGGACCTGATGGCCACTTAAACCCAAAATTAAATTGAACGCCCATTTACAGGGCATTCCCGGTAAAATGGAGCTTGACTCCGGCTCTGCAGTCTCAGTCATCTCGTATGAGACTTTTAAACTTATTTGCGGCCGGAGCAAGCAGTGGGTCAAATTGAGGCCCTCAAACATTATCCTCACTGATTTCCAAAACGCCCCAGTAAAAATCAAGGGGGAGGCCACCCTTTCAGTGTGGTTTAAGAAGTTCCAAGGGCACTTGGATATTATTGTAGTTGAGGGCTGGAGAACTAGTCTAGTCGGGCTAGACTGGTTTGAGGCACTAGGCATAGGGACCTCAGGCATCTATAGGACCCAGGGAAGCAGCATCAAGTCCGTCTGCAAAGAATTTGCAGACGTATTCGATAATAAGCTAGGCAGGTACACCGGGCCCCCCATCTCTTTTAAACTAAACCCCAGCATCCTCCCCATTAGGATTAAACTCTGGAGAGACCACTTCATGCTTAAACACAAGATAGAAGGGCAGTTAGACAAATTAGTTGAACAGGGAGTCCTACAGCCAGGAGAAGGGGGAGAATGGGAGACCCCCATAGTCACCCCTCTCAAAGCTAACGGGGAGGTCAGGATCTGCGCCGACTATAAATGTACATTAAATCGGGCCCTTAACCAGCACGTTTACCCAGTCCCAACGGTCAGCCACGTTCTCACTTCCCTCCAAGGTGGCACCATCTTTGCTAAGCTAGATCTCGCGCAGGCATACCAGCAGCTGCCGGTTACCAGGGAGATGGCAGAAGCGCAAACAATTGTAACACACAAGGGAGACTTCAAGGTGAACCGCCTGCAATTTGGTGTCAGTGTAGCACCAGGCATCTTCCAGGAGGTAATGAAGCGGACTCTTAAGGGCATTCAAGGGGTATGCCCTTATTTTGATGATGTCCTCATTGCAGGGGACACAGAAGAGGTACTGGCTGAAAGACTGAGGGCAGTTTTAAGCAGGTTATGTGCTGCAGGTCTCAAATTAAAAAGGGACAAATGCAGCATTGGGGTGGCATCCACTGAGTTTTTGGGGTTTAAAATAGATGCCCGTGGGATCAACCCTGCAGAATCCAAAGTGAGGGCAATTAAGATGGCCCCCACTCCCAAGAACAAGGCTGAACTGCAAGCCTTCCTTGGGCTGCACACCATGCACAGCAATGGGGAAGAGCCCGGCGGAACTCCATTGGGGCAGACGCCTCATCACCAAATTGGACAGACTGCACCCCGACAGAGTGGCTTCGGAGACTGAGCAACCCAAACCCCCTAGGGAGTTACACCCTGGTGACTTAGTCTGGGCCAGGAACTATGGGTCAGGACATTTGTGGATTCTGGGGGTGGTGGTTGACAAAACCGGGCCCTTAGCCTACGTAGTTGGGGTGGAGGGGGGTCGTCAGGTCAGACGGCACATAGACCAGGTCAGGAAACGGGTTCCTGAATGGTCACAGAGCGACCACCCGGAAGACTAGCCATCATCAAGCTCAAATCATCACCACCAACCCCACTGACAAACAATAGAACCCGAGCCCAAGGAGGACATCACTGACCCAGTACTGTTGCCAGTAAGCTCTGTTCGACCGGGACAACAACATGACCAGGACCGCAGCGACAACCCTGCCACAGGGTCAGACTCTGGGGTGGGTCAACCGGAAACGGTAAACCAGGACTCAAACACTGACTCTGCCGTCCAAGACATGGGGGAAGTTCCCCTAAGATGTTCATCCCGGGTTCATCGGCCACCTGCGTACCTGTCGGACTATGTGTGTCAATAGGGACCATTTGTTTGAGGGGATTGTTTTGTCTTTTAAGGGGTGTTATGTATCCAGGTGAACTGGCAGGAACCCAGTTTTGGCGGGAAACAGAGGTTCAAACCTATTGGCCAGCTGCTCACCTGGCCAGGTATAAAAGGAGGGCAGGTAACCCCTATTCCCCAGTACAGTCACTTCCACCAAATAAAGATCTGCCATGCTGTACTCATCGTCTCGGAGTTCTTCCTACTCTCCAGAACCCACTACACAACATGGGGTTTCTGGTTTAGAGTTAGAGGCAGAGATTTCTACCTGTTGATATGTGAAATATGATGGAGGTGTGCTTCAGCAGAATATCTATGGAGATTAGCAATCATCCTGGTCATGATTAGTGCTTTTTCTCAAAACAATTGGACTTTCTTGGTTTCTTTCTTTGAAAACATTTCGCTTCCCATCCAACAAGCTTCTTCAGTTCCAGAAAATGAAGAAACTTCTTGGATGAGAAGTGAAATGTTTTCAAAGAAAAAAAACAAGAAAGTTCAGTTGCCTTTTAGAAAACACTTTTGGGGCTTACTTCACCCTTTCCAAATTCCAGAAACCATTGGATTACAAAGCCTATCACTCCAGGCACCACAGCCAGGATACAGCAATAGATATAGTCCAATGAAGACTCAAGTTCAGAAAAGACAGTATTAAATACAGCATAACCATAGTATTATGAAGCATTTAACTGAGCCTCTTCAGTAATTCGTGTCCTGACAGTCACTCAGATATGTGAACTATTGCCATCCACTCTACAAAACCACTCAGAAGCTGCAGTCAGTGCCAAATGCAGCAATGAAGGGAAATATGGGCATGCCATAACATGCTTCCATTTTGTCAGCTTCACTGGTTAGCATCTATCTTCTGGATACAATTCAGGATCGCAGTTATCATCTACAAAGTTCTTCATGGTGTGGGATCTGCCTGTCTGATGGACAGCTGCCTTCTATCATTTCCACCCATCCTGTACAGTTGGACAGAACCGCCATGCTTTGCACCCCATTAATTAAACGAAGTCATCTGAAGGACTACAGGAAGAGCACCTTCTCTTGTGCAGTGCCTTCCCTCTGGAACAGCATCCACTTAGAGATCCACACAGTCCCTAAACTGACCTTGTTTTAAATGTGGTCTTGGACTAGTCACGGTAAACACGATCTGACTGACAGCCACCCTTAGCATTCCGGGAATTGTGTCCTAAGAAAGGAGGAAATGCGGGCGCGCCGCGCTCAAAGACTTCTTACCGCGGCTTCCAAAAATGTTCAGGAGTTTCGCGAAAAACAGACCCATCACGAGCTTCGCAGCTTCGTCGGCGAACGCCTTCGCCCCCGCCCCGCTTTATAGACTCCGCAGGTGGCGCGTCAGAAGCGAAGTCCTCCCCCGTCGAGCTCCTCCCTCTGGCTGGAAAACTCTCTAGGGGGGGGACAGGGGGGACTCCGCGGAGCCCTCGAGTGACGTCAGAATGCGTGGTGGAAACGGGATAGAAATCGGGCAGGAGGACCTGGGGACAATTCAGGGCTGGGACCGTAGGCCACATTTTCTTACTCCGAGGAACTCCGGAGGAGCGCTGTGGGAAAGGGGGAGGGGGAACGGGAGGGAGGGAGGCAAGCGGGTGCTTGGTGCTTGGTGCTGGTCTGGCTTGGGAGCAGAACTGACGGTGTTTGAAAAGGTTCAGGAAGGGATGCTGAACTAGCTTTTGAGGCTAGTTTTAGAGTGGACAGCTGCCACTGGAGATGGTCCCATCTTCTCCACGACCACATGAGTTTCCTCTTACTTCACCCCACAATCCATGTCTGCCTCACTGACTTGTCAGCTGAGCTGGGTTATTTACCCAGATTTATTAGACTTCTGGGAGACCAGTAGCCCACGTTCAGAAACGGCCTATGTGGCAGTTATCAATAATCTGGAGCATCTTTCTTCCAGCAACCTGTCACTGAATCATTTTAGAAGATGAATAAAGTTATGGTCCCACAGTCTACAATATGTCACAGGTGATGGTTCCCCATTGGCTGGTAACTTGGGACGAGTGGGGAAAACAAAGCCACAGGAATCTAGTAGTTGCTTTCCTAATTTTCCCCACAGTAAATTGATACGGATAGGTTCACTTGTAAGTCTAGTTACTGGTGCAAATGGTTCTTGGCTATCGGGGAAGTGCACATATGCTTGCATATCTTTCTTCTGACTCAAAAACCAGAGAAAGAGACATTAACATGTCAGTGTGAAAGAGTCTAATCATCAGGGTAGTTAGCTTATGGTTCAGTGCTTTGCAGTCTGGATCCAGGCAATGGATAAAGCATGGTTAAATAAGCCCTAGGTCAGGCTGCTGAGTCTGCCCATTTGGGAACTTAAATGCTTGGGACTCCAGCCAAGGATTTGTGAAATGTCTCTGACCAAAAACAGATCTGAAGATTGCCAAGTGCATTAGCAAGAAGGTTTCCGAAAATCCAAGAATCTTTTCCTACCTTGATTTATTATTTCTTCCCCTGCAATTGTTTTCTCTAAAAGCAGAAGCAGGTTGGCCTGGAAGGGGCACGAAAGCGGGAAGATCTAACACTTCCTCCCAGTATTGTAGTGGGAAGTATATTGGCCCTTTCCTAGTGTTTTATGACTACCTTCACATGCCTAATACCAGTAGCATGTGCTACTTTGAGGAGGGCTATTGAAAGTGGGGGAGTGATCTAAATGATCTGAAAACCAGCATTCCATTCCCTGTAATCCAATGGAAATATCTAATTGCAGATGCCCCTAGATAGACTATTTTGTTTAACCACAGTCTCTCAAAGGGCTATGTTCACACAATCCACATTTATTGGCCAATTGCAAGATATAAAGATCTTGTCCTTGTAAGAAACATAACTTTATTTTCCAAAACTTAAGTTGCAGTTTTTAAAACCTAAAAAGACCAAGTCATTTTGATTTGACTGCCTTAGACTTGGTTATTTCTATTATTATTATTATTATTATTATTATTATTATTATTATTATTATTATTATTATTATTATTATTATTATTATTATTATTATTATTATTATTATTTATTATTCTTGTAAATGTCTGATTTTTGAAGACTGAGAGGGATTAGCTTATAAATGCTATTCAATGGATATTCATGGCTGAAATTCTGAATTTGAAGCTCATTGCTTCTTTGTTCCTGGTGCTGCTGTAATATAATTTTCAGCAAAAAGTTTTTTGTTGCCTGATAAAATGCTTTGCAGTAAGGTAATGGGTACTTAAAGATAGCATGGATATATTTTTTAGGAAATTGAACATATTATTGAAAAGTAACATATCTTGGGATGGAAGGTTAAGCCCCATGATCCCACTTAAATCATCCTATCATTTCAGCCTGTTACTTAGAATCTGAGCTTTTAAAATTAAGCAATGGTATGTCCTGTCTGATTCACATCTCTGAAGGGGGTTAATGCCATTTGTAGGATGCAAAATGTTTATTTTTGGAGTAGAAATAGGTCCCTTTGCTACCTGAAAAATTAAATTTCTTAAAATGAAAAAAGGGACACCTGGATTTGAAATAGGGACATCTTGATCTGCAGTCAAATGCTCTACCACTGAGCTATATCCCCATCTGTTTAGCTTGTTTGTTGCTGGCATTTTTCGCCCATTTGTCTCATTGTGTTGAAATATAGCTGGAAGATTTTTCTGTGAATTATGTTAGTTTTCATGTGAGATAAGAATGTTCTTCTCTAAAAGGAGTGACTGAACAACAAGTGTTTCATTTGTTTTGTTTTCAAGTTACTAGTTGTTAAGAATGGTTATTCATATTTTAAGATAATAAATTACATCCTCTCCACATACAACAAGCCTTAACTGTTATAATAAAAAGCCACATTAGCTGGACATTATTTGTAATCCAAGACTTAGGAAGTCAAAAGATTGAAAGAGAGCTATTTAAAATAACACACAAAAACGTAGATGATAAAATAGCGCTTAAATGAAAGATAGTACATCCAATATATAATAGATTAAAAGCTACCTTATATCTCCTTAAAGATAGGTCATTTTCAAGGACAGGAAGTTATATGCAGGATGGTACATAGATTTTGGGGGGGGGCAGATCTGCTTACTATGCAAGAGTCTGCAGGGGTCACATCTAGGGAATATTGCTGTCCATGCCAGGGTTAACTGATCTTTTTCTTCTCCAAAAAGATGTCAGAAGCCGTAATATGGTGGAGAGCAGACCAGTGTTTCTTAATCTTGGCAGCTTGAAGAAGTGTGGACTTCAACTCCCAGAATCCCCCAGCCAGCCATGCAGGAGAGGCTAACCCACAGTCAATAGGCTATGTACACTCCACTCCTCCAGATACTTTGGATGGTACCACTGATTTTCAGAGGTACAATGTTTGCAGTACTGTTTGATGAATAAAAGGCACATGCATATATATGCATGCACAGGCACACGCGTGCACACACACACACACACACAGAATTGTTCAACCCCACCGATTGTAGTGTGTCTTTGGATATTCTCTTGGAGACCTATACACATATAAAAAACAGCCCTTGATCCCAACCATTGAAAACAATCCATTTATTATTTTTAGTTCCATCTTTTCATGAATTGGTTACAAATCTCAGATATTTGCAAATATACTATCAAAATAGAGGGTAGAAAATACTATTTACATGGTATAAATACAGCTGTTTCAAAAACTCTGTTTCATAGTTATCTATTTTTTTTGGCATCTCCAGTCATCCTTTTTCACCTCGTACTCAAATGGTTTCCTGCAAAAAGAGAAAAAGAGGAACTTTAAAAAAATAAGATTTCAACTGCCAGTAAGTAAAAATGGTCATAAGGAATAAACCTAAATAGGCCCTGCAGTTATGTGTGATCAAATACAATATGGGCAAACCTGTGCTTGCCCATAATCTCTGCTGCACTAAGACAGTCTCTGAATGTCTATTCCCAAGTGACACAATACTCACTCTCGCTTGGGCTGCATCCGTCTGCACACCAGTCCTTCTAAACAGGGACACACCTGGTTCATGCTGAATGCAATCCCTCCTTGTGGGACACGGCACCTCTCATCTAAAAGTAGCCTTTTTTTGCAAACCATTTCACCGTGGAGACGGGCACAGCAGAATCCTGGAGAACAGTCTTGGTTGTGATGACAGCGGGCACCTACGAGGGGCAAGCAAGGAGGCATGAATGTGGGAACGCAGCTGATCTGGGCCAAGGGGGGAGAGAAAAGGATTTTGACCCCATTGTGTGTTGGCCATATTTAGTGTACTGTAAATTCAGTGAAGTTGATTTCAGCAATGGTTTCAAACCAAAGCTAGTTTAAATATTGGCACAATTTTAGCATGGATAAAATATTTTTAAACGTGAAAATTAAATAGTGTAAGAATTTGCATAGTCAAGTTAAATTTGTCATCAGAAAATGAAACAAATCTTCACACGTTTTCTCAAGCATTTTCCACTGATATTTGGAACCTTTTAAGAATCTGAGAATCTCCCTTCCTAAATTAAGTTTAGCACGAATTCTAACCTCAGGAGAAAATAATAGGCAAATCATACATCCAACCTTACTTCATTAATGTTGCTTGTGGTTTGATAATATATATTTATGTTATCAAGATAAGAATGGAAATAAGAGGCCTGCTTAGCACCTGAAAGAATAAACAGACATATTTAGACCAGCCCTCTCTAACCTGATGTCTACGATTGCTGGGCATGGGCGATTAAGGAAGGCTGCATAAAAGAAAATGAAAAAGCAAAGTGTGAACAAGTAGGTAGTCCTTAAGGAGCATCTTGATTACAGTGGCATCTGCAGAATTTTATCAGATAAAGTACTTTCTGGAAGGGTGAAAAGGAAAACAGTTTGAAACCCTAATCCAAGACTCTATTGTGCACTGGGCTAAGCAATAATTTGTCTAAATATGATTTACTGTAGTAAACACGATTGAGTTGACCCAATCTCCTAATGCCTAAATAGACAGACTATATGAGGGCTCCTTAGCCCAGGGCTTATTAGCACCACAGCAGAAGTTTACAGGCATACTGACAGAAGAAGAAAAGCAAACTCATTTTGAAAAGCAAGCTGACCATTAAAATTTATGGGAAGGAGAACTTGGGAACTATAGTCCCAATACCTCTGGAAAGTTCCAGGTCAGAAAGGTTTAAAAAGGAGCATGGGTCTAAGAATAGCACTCTTAACATCTTACAGTAACAAGCTATTCATTTTATACCTTTTAGCCTAGGGTCTTCAGACTTCCTCTGCCACTGATGAACAGCCCACCCTTCTATGGCTTACCTTCATGACCCCCAGGTGGAGTTTGGAGGCATTTCCCAAACATACAAGTCAAATCGCTGGCACAATGGGTATCTTGGCGACAGTATTCTCCTTCTCGCTTCAGTGGCAGGCAGATCTCAAAGTGGAGGTCACAGAAGAATCCCAGAGGACAATCAGTTTCAGGACTGCACACATTTGACTACGTACAAAAGAGAGGAGAAAAGGATTCAGTTACAATGCTTTAGAATCAGCTTCGTACTCATAAATGATTGGGACAAGAAATATTCACCAAAAATGTTCAGATTTAGGAATATATTTGTGTCAAGACTGTGATTTCAAACTGGTTTCAGTTCAAGTAGTTCTTAGCTCAAACTCTTAGATCAATACTGTGAAATAAAATCCAAAATTCCTTCATATGTAGCTCTCCAATTAGGCAATGCATGCTGAGATTCATGGGATTTGAAGTATAGTATACCCGAACACTAGGAATCACAAATTATTAAAAAACCAGACCAAATTTAACATAATTTGTTGCTTAAAAGCAGTAATTGCCTGGATTCCGGCACAATAACCACAAATCATGTTTTACAAGTCATAATACCTGAGAACCTGCAATACAGTAAGCCACAACCAACTATGCTTAAGTTTAGCAAGTACATGAATCAAGTGGTATTTCCTATAAAAACAAAGGTTGGTTCCTGAGGGGACAAAACAGTTGGATTGTAACCCTGTTGGGACTACAGAGTTATAAAACATGTGGAAGTTTTTGAGAACTACAGAAATAAACATTAGACAAAGTTGCACCAAAACAGGAACTTGAGCAGAACTCCTTCCTAGCTTGATATCTTCTTAGTGCCATGGTTCTAAGTCTTACGCTAGCTGAGAAACTCTGGGAGTTAAAGTCCACACATCTGAAAATTGCTGTGATTGACAAACAGAGGATTGCATTACAATCCATACTATTCCCTCACTAGCATTACCAATAGCCCTGGTGGTTAAGCTGATGGAAGACACAACGCAATGCTTTTCAGGGCACTGATATTGTTCTGATCAGTGAGCAGGATGAGATGCAGGCTTCTACTTACCATTAGCTCTAGGCTGGATGAAGGCTCAGGGTCCTTAAGAGATGCTATTTCATTGGCACTGTGGCCAGGTAAAGAATAAATCCAGGCCCATATGTAGCTGTGTCCTGTGGGCAAGAAGCAGAGAAAAGCAAGCAAGCAAAGCTGGTTCTCCATCATTACAGCAGTCTTGGTTAAAGCAGTTAGCAAGGATGTAGATGCTCTCTAGCATGCCTGGGAAAGTTTATATAGTCTATCCTATCTCAACCCCTGCTGTTAAAGCTGCTTGCCAATCTCATGGGGTGGGGGATGGGAGGAGGAGGAGGTAATCAGGTGTGAGAAGCTTAGCATAATGACTTAAGGGTGTCACTCCAGGAGCAAATGAAACCCCAGAAATCTGGCTCCCTCTGCAGAAAGGCAATACTTTCTATCTCCACTTTGGAAATTGTTCTGCCAGCATCATTAAATGTGGGAAAAGAGAGTCAACATCCTAAATCAAGAATAGTTTGGGGGTGGGTGGGAGAGAGAAGCAACAGACTTATAATTTACAGCTGAAATATTGGCATCTGTCTTATAATGCCATTTTTATTTGTTAATTTATATTATGCACACAGATTATTCTTCCTTCTTTCCAAACTATGCTGGTACACCTAAACCCTTTTAATGAAAATGCAAACAACATTGTGGTTAGACATGCAAACTCCATGCCTTCAGGGTAAACTTTTCCACTGCTGTTCTTGCACTCCAAATTCCCATCACTTGCATTTTGTAACAACTTCTTTAATTAAGGTTCAGAGGATTTTAAAAGATGCCCATAGTTCAAATCATACTTGGCTGGTCCTGGTACAGGTGATGCCTGATCATGGATTTGAAGAAGAAAGAAGTTAGTGATATATTGTGTGTTTTCTGACCAGGACTTTTTTTGTCATAGAACGCTCAGAACAGAGTTCCGGCACCTTTTTTGAATGGAACCCTGTAGGGTAGGCAAGGCGGGTTCTATGACATGTGTGAGTTCCAGCACCTTTTTCTTTTACAAAAAGGCACTGTTTCTGACTATTGATTATGAAGTCCGAAGTTCAGGTCAAACCTCTCTAAATGGATATCCAATTTTCTAGAGTCTGTAAACTGTTGGTTTAGTCTGGACAGAGAAAACAAATTCCTTGAGTCAGTATATTCTCAGGGGCACTTTAATCTTATTTTAAATCAGGAGTGAGAATGCTGTATATATAATTTGCAATTGGTAAATTCTGAGTTTCAAATACAGTACAGTAGAATAATACACTACAGTACATCTGTCAACTGTACATCTGGGCCAACTAAGTGAGCTGCTCAAGTTGTTTCCCAATGTCTAGGGCTCTGGCAGTTTGGCTGGGGGAGAATAGTCTTCAACTGAACCCTAGAAAGATCAAATAGCTGCAGCTGTGGTTATTAAAATCTGACATATCCATAGATTTCCAATTTTCAGTCTGTATAAGGCTACACTTCTCAGAGGAGATGCATAATTTGAGGGTCTTCTTGGCCTAATGACATGACTGGCAATAGTTTTCCATGAATTTCTGCAAAATTCTATTCATTACTAGTTGGAAGAATTGCTAGGAACTAACATGGAATGTATGCTTGTTGTCTTTCTCTCAAGATATGGCTTCTTATGTATAGAACTTATCCTTGGATCTAATGCCAAGTATGACTCAAATCCCTAGATATACAGTATAGAACTTAAGAAGTTGGAATGAGAAGACCCAGTTTCAGATGTACCATTAGCCACAAACATTCCTGGCTGACTTTGAACCAGTCATTCTCTTCCAGCCTAGCTTATCCTGAGGCTTATTATGAAAAATTGGAAGAGCGATTGTTATGCATGTTGCTTTGAATTCCTGGAGGAAAAGCAGAACACCATTAAAAAAAATCAAATAATCCTCTTTAAGAGAAAGAAATAATTGACTTTCAGACTACTACATTAAACTCACATGAGGCAGCTATAAGCCCAGGTACAGTATGTGGCTTCTGCCTTACATGAGTTGACAATGCATACAGCATTCTTCAGCTTATAGGGTTCACAGTGTGGAAACTGCAATGCGAAAAGTTTTGGGACTGTACAAAAATGTTGGAAATTTGCCACATATATGCTCATGAATATAGAACTATCTTCATATATGAAAAATTCCTTGTTGGCTATAATGGAGGGCAGTTCTTGCAGTATTCCCAAATTATGGGAGCTGTCAAGTTACACAGACAAGTTATTGTTATCCCTAATCAGGCTTACTCCTTTCCTTGCCTCTTCTGTGCCAGTTTAAATTATCAGGTTATGTCCTTAGCTGAGATCCATCAGTCATCATCTCCGCTCTGCTATTGGCAACGTGTCAGACACCATTTCTAGATATATTATTATTGATGGTGAGCACAATAAACAAAAGCCCTTAAAGATTATTGGATTTTTATGAAACAGGATTTCATGGGCTGTTCCGTGGAAATGCAAGTTCCATTGCTGAGGAGTGTGTGTTTTTGTATAAATGTGTGAATGTTTATCCATTTCTAAACCCCTCTCTCCACACAGCTCATCTCCTCCCAGTGATGGTTTTAGCACCTTCCTTAATGGAGTTGCAAATGGGATATTTACCTTCCTGATGTCTTTAGCATTTTCTCCCTTGGACAGTTTGGCCCAGCTGGGAAGAGGATTATGGCAGCTTTGGACAAATAAGCAAAAATAAGAGTTCTGCTTGCCTGCGACCACTCAGAGTGGATTCCTCTGGGACTTCCTGAGCATGGTTTCCACAAGATTTGTACCACAGTGAAATCAGTGTGCCTATGCCTGTGGCAAGTGCATGGACACAGACACATATATTTCTTAAACAGACAGAAAGCCAGGAGTGTCTGCTGCTTTCAAAAGTAATAAATTATGTGGTCCCACTAAAAAAAAACTGATTGGCATGAAACCAATTAAATTGTGTTTAAATGAACCAGACACAAAATAAGATTCGTAATGTGTGCACAGGCACATGCATCTGATTATGGTGCTCTATCTAGAAATATTATCTCTGTAGAAATGAATTCATATTAAGCAAAATGTTTCTCCTCAGGACAGTTAGGAAAACAATACAATGGAGCCTTTAATTCAATAAAACTACATAATGTTGTTTTTGTTCTGAATTACAAAACTGTCTTATGCTCATCTAACTGTTAATGGCTGGGACTGCTCATTTCACACACACCATGTTAAGAATTCAGAGGCATCACATAATTCATAGTCATCTCAACAGTACTTTAATTAAGGCAGTTTTCCATGTGCCCATGGCTCAATGAACCATCAACTAATCATATGGGTTTTCACAATCTGATAGGCTAAAAAAGTCTGTCTGAATTATAATTGGTTCTGTGTATCTGGTGAATCCAACATACAGTGTGGTTGCATATTCATGGTATACCAAATAAATTACAAGTGTTTGAAGTCACACAAGGTCCTTGTGAAGCCCCACACTCTTCCAATACTGAACCAGAAAAAAGTCCCCAAACTATGTTTAGGTGTGGCATGATATGTGAACCCATTATTGAGCAAGGAGCAAGTCAGATCTTCATAACAAAAGCTTGCACATCTTCCTGTCCACATATTGGTAGCCCAGGACAAGGAAAAGACGTGCGTGTGGCCACATCCTATATAAAACACAAACAGCTGCCAGAAAGCCAGGTCAGAAAGTACAAATATTAGTCATAAACCATGATCTCCAAACTACAATGGTTAAGCCAAATCCAAACAAATTGTATTATGGTTTGAGGAGTTGCACGAACCAGGCATTTGTCCCCAATAATAAAGTAATAATTTTGAGATGTAGATTTTTCAATTTCTCTCTGAGATTCAGAAAAAAGGAAAGGAAAAGGAAGGCCAGAATTTAGTTGAATTTGAAAAATTGGCTTGCTCTACTTGACTTTTTCATTTCTTTACTTTAACTTTCAGTTGTGCACTGTTTATAATACTGTCAGCAATTCCTGTTTGTCAGATCTTGCTAATTTTACATCCAATCAATATATCTGTTCAGGAACACTTTTTCTTATGATTTTTTTTACAGCATACGGTGCTAGAATTACAAACAGAGACATTAAAGATCCTTTATGAAAGAAAAAATTTGGGGAAAGGCTTTGGCTCAGTAACAGAGCCTTTCACAATAATTAAAGGTATCTGTAGTTCAAATCTGGCAATTTCCTTAAATAAGTACTTTAAACAAACCTACAATTAGTCTGAAGATGTTGCAACATTAATTACATTTTATTTAAAAAAGAAAGATGCTGACAATTTTAGCAAAGAAGGTGGTGTGTAAACCAGCGGGTTTTTCTTTACTGTTGCCAGCATTTGTTTTATCAAATGGATGAGACCAAGATTGTACTATTCAAATTAGGCTACATGTTATTCACATTCTGACTACAGTTAACAAGATTATAAAATTTGTTTGGAGACAAAATCTATTGAGAAAGGGAGGAATCTGTTTGCTCTATTTCCCCCTCGTTAAGCTGCTTAAAATGATTGCATCTCAGGTTTACAAATAGCAGTTTGGGAATGGATTAATTAATTGATAATGTGCCATTAAGTTGGCGTTGATTCTCAGCGACCATTTAGCTAGATTTTTCCAGGATCACGGGGGAGGGAAGAGCATTTTATTTATTCCCGAGATATCATGTATCAATATGAACTTACAGCTTGATTCCAAGGGACAAGAAGAATGTAATATTCAAAGGCCATCTTTGAAAGTTCAGTTCGAATCAAGAGCTAAAAAGAAAGATGAATCAGGTTGAATTAGGACTAGTGTAACCTGCAGAACCCAGACCAAGAGGCCCTAGTTCCTAAAGATATATTTTCTTCAAGCCAACAGTGAGGGTGACAGTCTACTTCAGAGGATAGAAATGGGGGGGGGAACTTGATACATATTAAGTTCCTTTACTTAGTTTTTTCTAGCCAATTATAAAAAGTATCCCATGATCTAAAATAATCTGAATCTTCTTTCTCTTTCATTTTCAATGTCAATCTATCCATTTCTGCACACTCCAAGGTTTTTTTTAATTAACACTTCTTCCACTGGTAGGTCTTCATGTTTCTTATATTGATCAAATACAATTCTTGCTGCAGTTAATATATGTAAAATTAAATATACACACTTTCTCATAATTACCTACAATTATGCCTAACAAAAATAATTCTGGCTTAAATTCTATATGTTTTTTCGTCATTTCCTCTAACTATGTATTCTTAATCAAAATCTTTTAGCTTTAAAGCATGTCCACCAAAAATGGTAATAATTGTCTGTTTTTTGTTTACATTTCCAACAATTATTTGATACATCTTTAAACATTTTTGCTAACAGGTGTTAACTGCCATTTATAAAACATTTTATGTAAATTTTCTTTGTATGCTACCGCTTTTGTTATTTTCAAATTTCTTTCCCAAAGGCTTTGCCATTTTTCTAGTTCTATGTTATGTCCAAAGTTCTTTGCTCATGTTATCATTGTTTCTTTAACTTGTTCATCTTCCGTCTTTAAGCTTAGCATATATTTATAAAGTTTCTTAATCAATTTTTCATCTGATGTCAGTAATATCTTATCAAATTCTCTCTGTTCTTTATAGAGCCCAGATATTTTAACATCTTTTTCATATTTTGTTTGAATTTGCAGATATGGCCACCACAATAAATCAATACCCTGTTCTTCTAATTCTTGTCAATGTTTTAATTTTCCTTCTTTATTCAAAATGTCTTTATAAGTCACAATTTTGTCATAGTTTATGAAGTTTGGGTGAACAAACGCTTCCATTGTTGAAAGCCATCCAGGTATTTTCATATAGATTTTCACTTTTATTTTTTCCCATTCTCACAGAAGTGTGTTTCTTATGTAGTGTTATTGAAAGTATCTGTGAATTTTATTTTTCCTGAACCATAGAAAGGCATGCCATGCAAGTTGTAGGTCTGACTCCTAATTTGGTACAGGAACGTTTGCAACCTGGACTGGGGTATTAAATGCTTGGGAATAGGGGGTTGCAATTAGGACCAACAGCCTGATTCTAAGCCAGGGCCATGGGCCCCCTGAGAGAGGGGAACTGAAGGAGCTGAAGGGGAGAGAGAGAGCTCAAGCAAATCTTTCTGCAACGGCTCATTTCAGCGATGGGCACATTTCCCTGGAAAGAAAATCCCACTGAAATTCAGTAGAATAGCTTAGTGAGAATGAAACTCTAGGTCCGCGGTGGCAAACCTATGGCACACATGCCACAGGTGGCATGCAGAGCCCTCTCTGTGGGCACGCGTACCATCGCCCCAGTCCTGGGCCTTCAACTGGGTTTTATAAAATCTTTTCGCTTTAGGCCTCCACCGCCATGTGCAAAAAAAGTTTAAATCAATCAATCAATTTTAACTTCTCGCAGGGAAAAAAAATCTCGCAAAGTTGGAATTGATTGATTGAACTTTTTAGTCACACCCAGTCTGCTTTTACCACCGCAGCCATGCCCACCCAATGGGCCACCGCCACCTGGCACCCGATGATACATAAGTGGGTTTTGGGTTGCAGTTTGGGCACTCGGTCTCTAAAAGGTTCGCCATCACTGCTCTAGGTGAATACTATAAGGTCCAAGTACATGCAAATGAAAGAAATCAGAGTGCTATTAAAGTATACTCGAGATAGGTTATAATAATTATCATTATTATTGTTTTCAGTGTTAATTCTGAGGTAGCACAAATAAAAAGAGAGATTAAAAAAATGAAGACAAACACTTTAAGAAATCAAACCCAAGAATAAAATAATTCTAGATATGATCAAGGCAATACATAAAACAAAAATGTAAAATATGAAATCAAATGAATGCGTATGTATTATTTTAGTTCAGAAGGGAAATGTGCATGCTTTTTCTGTGATATTGGATAAAGGAGTTTACTCAGGAGGCACTTTTCAAATGGCTCCTCAGATGGACAAGGACTAACCTGTCTATAACTAGTGAGCCACAGGGAAGACATTCAGCAACCTTTTCGCCAGCAGCGGTAAAAAGGCAGAAAAGATTGGGTGTTTTCCATTGGACCTTTTTTCAAACCAGGAAGATTGGACTGAGTGGCATCAAGAATGGTAAAAAGGAGATTGGACATTTCTGGGGTCAAGATAGCAGGTGTGAGTCTCAGGTTGTGTTCGCACAACACACTGATCAGATTTATTCCAGGCTTAGCATGTAAAATGATCCAACTAATTGTAACTTATTCAAACAATATTTATTTACTTATCATATTTCTCAGCCCATTGAATACTCTCACAATAGGTATGCAATATTAAAGTGTTCAAAGCAATATAACAGATAAAGAAATATGATAAATGTTCTGGTAGAGCAATAAAAGACATAATTTGAACAGAAAAAAATCCCATAAAAGGCCTGCTGAAACACACTAAGGGATAAATCTTTGAATCCTTATGGTTTGCACACTTTTTGTTTACAGTTTCTACTATACACTGGTATCTGAGACAGTAACAATTTGGTCGTTGCAAATATTTTCTATAAAATGGTTTGTTTGCTTAGGCAAATATTTGGTTGGAAGAACAGTTTCTATCCTTTGTTCTAACTCTTATATGTTCTAAGCAAAATACTTTACATTTCTTAAAGCCTAGATCAATAAAGCCCTGTGCCTCCTAGTTTATTGCCAGTTTTGGTCTAACTTTTGCTGCTCAGCCTGCATATTCAGAAGATGCTTGTGTGATATATGTATGTATGTATATGTATATGAGTATGTATAAATGTATGTATAGATATATATAACCGGCATATTCAGAAGATGCATATATCTATATCTATCTATCTATATCTATCTATATCTATATATTGATATGTCTATATATATATCTATATATCTCTATTTATATATCTCTATATCTATCTCTATCTCTATAGATATAGATAGGTAGGTACGTAGGTCTTGGAGTTTTGCCTCTAGAAAGAAAGAAATTCACAGGAATATAATATGTACATTTGTACGTGCAGACATGTATATAGCTTCAGCATTGGTTCTCAATCATGTTTTCATGATAAGATGTAAATACAGTGAAAGCTGTCAATATATGAGGGCCCTGCTGGAGTCCCCTTTGCTCTTTGTCCCATGCATTCAACTTACCAAAATACACAGGGGGGCCTGCAAACATCCAGGTGCCAGGCTAAATCTAGAGTTTTCTATATTTTGTTGTTGCAATGTGAACTATTTGTTTAGATTTGTGTACCCTAGACATGGCATCCCATGCCAGGAGTCCCAATAAGAGCTATAGCTAGAGTCTGGGGAGGGAGGGAGGGAGGGAGGGAGGAAGGAAGGAAGGAAGGAAGGAAGGAAGGAAGGAAGGAAGGAAGGAAGGAAGGAAGGAAGGAAGGAATCTCAGAGAGCGATGGGTGGTTGTTTACCATCCAGCAGTGATGCTGGGTGGGTAAGGAAATGAAACTTGGGGAATCCACCTAAAGGTTTCACTATTTTGTCGCACATTACAACCGTAAGGACAGCACCAGCCACATTATTCCAGTGGAGGGATTGGAAAATGTTATGCCAGCAAGTTGGGCAATGTTGTGCTTCAGGGTTTAATGGCCATGGTCTAGGGCAGGGGTCAGCAACCTGAAACAGTGAAAGAGCCACTCGGAACCGGTTCCCTCACAAAAGGAAAAACTGGAAGCCGCAAAAAATGTGTTCACATGCGCGTACATGCGCGCATGCGCAGAACAGGGTTTGACTGAAGAGTGGAGCCAAGGCGAGATATGCACTTACCCTGCATATTTGAATTGATTGGTTTAACTTTTTTAGTCCCACTTTTTTTTTGAACTGCACATGGCAGAGGACTGGGAGCCGCAGGAGATGGCTGAAAGAGCCGCATGCGGCTCCGGAGCGATGGGTGGTTGTTTACCATCCAGCAGTGATGCTGGGTGGGTAAGGAAATGAAACTTGGGGAATCCACCTAAAGGTTTCACTATTTTGTCCCACATTACAACAGTAAGGACAGCACCAGCCACATTATTCCAGTGGAGGGATTGGAAAATGTTACGCCAGCAAGTTGGACAATGTTGTGCTTCAGGGTTTAATGGCCGTGGTCTAGGGCTACAGATGTCCTGACATTTTGCTGGCAACTGTGCATCTTCAGAGGCAACTGAGCTCCTGTCTTTATAGCTAGGTGACCTGCTTGGGTCTTTAGCTGAGCTGATTTCTGATTGGTGCAGAGTCATGAACCCTAAAATACAGATACTGGCCATGGAAGCCTACATATTATGCCAGTGTGATTTTCTGTCACTAAAAAACTGGTGAAGAAAACTTTCATATGGCCAACTGGCTATGACCTAAGATAGAAAGATTTTCATAAAGCCAAAAGGGAAGTAATTTGAGAGGAGAGTATGGAAGTGCCATATGTAGGGACAATACTCCACTTGAATGTCCCTCCTGACATGGAGAATGAATATGTAGGCATTCCTTTGTTAAAGGTAAAGGTAAAGGTTCCCCCGCACATGCGTGCTAGTCGTTTCCGACTCTAGGGGCCGGTGCTCATCTCCGTTTCAAAGCCGAAGAGCCAGCGCTTGTCCGAGGACGTCTCCGTGGTCATGTGGCCAGCATGACTAGACGCCAAAGGCGCACGGAACGCTGTTACCTTCCCACTGTAGTGGTCCCTATTTTTCTACTTGCATTTTTACGTGCTTTCGAACTGCTAGGTTGGCAGAAGCTGGGACGAGTAACAGGTGCTCACTCTGTTACGCGGCACTCGGGATTCGACCCGCCAAACTGCCGACCTTCCGATCGACAAGCTCAGCGTCCTAACCCACTGAGCCACCGCGTCCCTTATTCCTTTGTTACTCCCAAGGTTTTCTCATTATGTATCAGTCTGAAATATAGAACCAAACCTCTGGGTTTCCCAATACATTCATATACTATAAATTGCCTAATGTGCTGTTACATCAACTATAAAAGTATTATGCAGTGCATAGTTGGTTAATTTTGTGTTATAGTGAGTTAGATTTACATGGTTAATTTCCTCTAGGGATTATCATATTGTGCTGCCATCATGTGGTCATTATGGGAACTACAATATGTTCTGTTCATGTTAATCTGTTCAGTCAATCCCTCCCATTTTGTGATGTATTTCCTCCTTGTTAATCTTGAATATTGTATCACTTCCTGGACACCATTACATGTGGTCTGCTCTCATGGTAGGACCATTACTGACTTTGACCTTGAAATACCATCCATTTCATCATCTGCCACATCCTGTCTGCTGTAAACCTTCTGCACGCAATAAAAATCTTCGTGGATGAGAAAAGGTATTTTGTGAGTTCAGCTATCTGATAAAGACTGTCAGCGGTGATTATATCTACTTATACAGGCCAGGCACAGGGATCTCAGCAAGGGGATATATCACTATACAACAGTTGGAGTCAGAATACCTAAAGTTTGGCAGATTTCCACAAAGAAATAACTGTCCTTAAAAATTAGCTAAGTAGCATGCAGATGTGTTTCTTTGTGGGGTTTTTTGACATATTTATATATGGTAAGACGTGATTAGTCCAATGTACACAAAAAGGAACAAGCAAAATCAACTTTGAAACATGTGTTTTTCTTCCCATCCTCCTCTGGGGCCTAGAAGAGAATAATAATAATAATAATAATAATAATAATAATAATAATAATAATAATAATAATAATAATAATAATAATAATAATAATAATAATAATAATAAAGGAAGGGACCTTGGAGGTCATCTAGTCCAACCCCCTGCTCAGGCAGGAAACCTTATACCATTTCAGGCAAATGGCTGTCCAGTCTCTTCTTAAAAACCTCCAGTGTTGGAGCATTCACCACCTCTGGAGGCAGGTTGTTCCACTGGTTAATTGTTCTAACTGTCAGGAAGTTTCTCCTTAGTTCTAGGTTGCTTCTCTCCTTGACTAGTTTCCATCCGTTGCTTCTTGTCCTGCTTTCAGGTGCTTTGGAGAATAGCTTGACTCCCTCTTCTTTGTGGCAGCCCCTTAGATATTGGAACACTGCTATCATGTCACCCCTCACTCTTCTCTTTGTTAAACTACACATACCCAATTCCAGCAACCATTCCCTATATGTTTTAGCCTCCAGCCCCCTAATCATCTTTGTTGCTCTTCTCTGTACCCTTTCTAGAGTCTCGACATCTTTTTTACATCGTGGTGACCAAAACTGGATGCAGTATTCCAGGTGTGGCCTTACCAAAGCATTGTAAAGTGGTATTAGTACTTCACTTGATCTTGATTCTATCCCTCTGTTAATGCAGCCTAGCACTGTGTTGGCTTTTTTGGCAGCTGCAGCACACTGCTGGCTCATATTGAAGTGATTGTCTACTAGGACTCCGAGATCCCTCTCACAGTTACTACTATTGAGCAAGGTACCACCTATACTATACCTGTGCATTTGATTTTTCCTGCCTAAATGTAGAAGCTTACTTTTTTCACCATTGAATTTCATTTTGTTAGATAGTGCCCAGTGTTCGAGTCTGTCCAGATCCTTCTGTATCTTAAGCCTATCTTCTGGAGTATTGGCTATTCCTGCCAGCTTGGTATCGTCTGCAAATTTGATGAGTTCCCCATCTATCCCCTCATCCAAATCGTTAATGAAGATATTGAAGAGCACTGGGCCCAGAACAGAGCCCTGGGGCACCCCACTACACACTTCCTTCCATGTAGATGCGGTTCCATTGAGGACCACACGCTGAGTACGGCCTGTCAGCCAGCTACAAATCCATCTGGTGGTGATGCTATCTAACCCACATTTTTCTATCTTATCAAGTAGTAGGTTGTGATCTACTTTATCAAATGCCTTACTGAAGTCCAAGTAAATTATATCTACAGCATTCCTCTGGTCCACTAATTTTGTCACTTGGTCAAAGAATGTAATAAGATTTGTCTGGCATGATCTGTTTTTGACAAACCCATGTTGACTTTTAGTGATGACTTTGTTTGCATCAAGGTGTTTGCTGATTTGTTGTTTGATTTTCTTTTCCAGAATCTTCCCAGGTATTGAGGTCAGGCTGATAGGTCTGTAGTTTCCTGAGCCTTGGTGGAGCAGTGGGCTAATGCCTTGTTAAGTAACACCAGCTGCCTGCAATTAGTGCAGGTTCACATCCCACCAGGCTCAAGGTTGACTCAGCCTTCCATCCTTCCGAGGTAGGTAAAATGAGGACCCAGATTGTTGGGGGCAATTAAGCTGGCTTTGTAATAATGCCACTTGGGGGTGTGTGAAAGCCCTAATAAGCAGGCATATACATAGAATGAAGGCTACTGCTAAGCTTGTAAGTCGCCCTGAGTCTTCGGAGAAGGGCGGGATATAAATGGAATTAAAATAAAAAAAATAAAATAAAATAAATCTATTTTTTTTCCTTTTTTGAAGATGGGAACTACATCAGCTCTCTTCCAGTCCTCTGGTAGTTCCCCAGTGCTCCAGGATCTTTGAAAAATATAGCTCAGTGGTTCTGAGATCACGTCTGCCAGTTCCTTGAGAACTTTGGGGTGTAATCCATCTGGTCCTGGTGATTTGAACTCGTCTAGGCTGGACAGGTGTTCACTTACCATTTTCTTGCCTCTCTTAACTTGTGTTTCTATTCTGTTTTTTATGGCACTGGTTTTGGTAGGTTGGACTGTTTTTTCCCTTTGTGTAAAGACAGATGCAAAAAACGAGTTAAATAGTTCTGCTTTCTCCCTATTGCTTGTCACCTTCTTGCCACTTTCCCCCACTAATGGACCAATCATTTCCTTAATTTTTTTCTTGTTTTTTATATGTTGAAAGAAGCATTTTTTGTTATTTTTGACTTTGGTTGCAAGCCTTAGTTCATTTTGAGCCTTAGCTTTCCTCACTTCATCTTTGCAGTCACGGGCTATTTGCTGATATTCTGCCTTAGTTATGTGCCCCTCTTTCCAATTCTTATACTTGTCCTTTTTATCTTTCAATTTATCAGAGAGTTCTTTATGCAGCCATGCTGGTTTCTTTTGAGAGCTGTTATTTTTCTTCTTTGTTGGTATTGTGCTAGACTGGGCCTTTATTATCTCACTTTTCAAAATTTCCCAAGCTTCTTGAGTTGTTTTCCCCTTTAGGATTCTCATCCATGGAATTCTTCCCATGCTCTTTTAAAGTCCAAGACTCTAGTTTGACTGTGTTCTATTGCTTGTGCCTCCAGAATGTTGAATTCCAATATTGCATCAGAATGGAGTTCTGGTATCTTTTGGGATGGAACCTTGTAGGGTAGGCAAGGTGGGTTGTATGACATGTGTCAGTTCCGGCACCTTTTTCATTTACAAAAAAAGCACTGACTAAAACTGATCAACATTAGTGCAGCCGTGTATTCAACCATTTCTCCTTTTGTATCATGATACAAATTATAATTTGCATTAAGGTTTTCATCAGCCTCAGGTTATATATTTCTGTCACAAATTATACATTACAAATTAGAAGACTTCATTCATATAGAATGAGCCAAAAATGAAGAAACCACATTATAAGTTAGTGTTATATATACACACATTCTTTGAGTCCATATATGGAATTTGAAACAATGCTTGCTAATGCTACTCTTTTGAGATCATCTTGGGATTTGTCTGTATTTAGAGGGAACAAATTATGCCATTGTGTTGTTTCTTTACATTTAAGTAGAGCTTCCTTCCTACTCTGCAAAGCAAGCAAGTTTCATGTAATGACGCTGCCAGCCTTGTTCTTAGAAGAAACAGATTATTTTTAAAAATAGGGCTGTTTGCCAATCGAAAAGGTAAGCTCATTATCTTATTTTCCCATATATGGAACTCTTAGACTACCGTAGGAAAGGAAGGGTTATGATATACAGGGCTGCAACTTGAAACAGTTTTTCTGAACCTTGACATGAATTTAAACAACTGTGTCTCAGAGAGGAAAAAAATGTCTTTCAAATGTCCTGACCTACAATCTGTGTTTAAATCAAGTCCACTGCTCAGGTTTTTGTTTTGATTTCTTCCATATACAGGTAAACCTCAATTTACAACCAGCTATTTAATGACTGTCTGAAGCTGAAATGGCACTGGAAAAAAAGTAACTTTCAACTAGTCCTCGCACTTATGACCCCCACAGCATCCTCACGGTCAGATGATCAAAATTCGGGCACTTGGCAACTGGCATCTATTTACAGTGGCTGCAGTGTGCAGGGATCACCTGGTTGCCTCCTCCACCTTCCCAGTCAGTATCTGAGAAACAAAATCAGTGGTGGAAACTGGAAGATTCACATAACAACTGCAGTGATTCTTTTAACAACCGTGGCAATAAAGGTTGTAAAAATGGGCACAATTCACTTAATAACCTCTTTGTTTAGCAATGGAAATGCTGGTCACAATTGTGGTTGTAAGACAAGTACTGGGTAAAAAAAATCCCGTGGGGAGAAGTGTAAGAAAAGAAAAAAACCCTTTGTTAACATAAAATGAAATGAAAGAGTACTTCATGATCTGTGCCAAACTTAATTATTATTTTTTCATTCCAAACTGCTCTCTCTTTTTTGTTATATTGCTTGGAGGTCAGGGGGAATGCAGTTGTAGTAGTAGTATCAACAACCGTTTCTTCAGTTTATTGAAGAACAGAACTACAACATCATACAGTTCTGGGAAAGCTGACAAAATGGAGCTGGGAGTGGTGGGCTTTTATACCTCCTTTGGGCTTTGTATTTGAGGTTCTTCCTGTTTCTGTGTCATGAACTTTGACCTGAGGTTTAGTGTGCCCTTTTGGAATTGTAATGGTGCTGGGCTAATCATATTATATCCTAAAGATCATGTCCTGCTTCTCTGGGGCTGTGGCTAATGGCTATGTCCTGTGTTGGATTTTTGGATGAGGGGTTGCCGTTTCCACAGGTAGTATTTGCTCATGAATAGGGCCTCAGTCTTTCTGAATGGGATGATCAAATCTGCATTTCTACAGAGCTGGCCTGTTCAGTTTTTGTTTGGGGCTATTAAGAAAACCTGGGCCTGCTTTCTGCCTTTAAGATCCTTTGGGGAAATATTCTGCCTTTTTTAGTATTCCCCAAAATATTTCCTTCTATGGGTGTGTGTGTGTGTGTGTGTGTGTGTGCTGACTTCCTACAATGGGATACTGCAAATGGACAGCTTCAACTGGTGCAGAGTGCAGCTGCACGAACACTTTTGGGGGCCTCCCGATACTCCCATATCACACCTCTCCTCCGTGAGCTGCACTGGCTTCCGGTTGCCTTCCGAGTGAAATTCAAGGTGCTAATGATGACATACAAAGCCCTACATGGCATGGGTCCGGATTACCTACGGGAGCACCTTTTGCCAACGTCAACACCCCTCCGTCCTGTGCGCTCCCACAGAGAGGGCCTCCTCAGGGTGCCACCGGTCAAAGAATGCTGGCTGGTGGCCCCCAGGGGGAGGGCATTCTCAGTGGGTGCGCCAACCCTCTGGAACTGCTTGCCTACCGAAATCCGGATGGCCCCCGACCTTCGCACCTTCCGGCGCGACTTAAAAACTTACTTGTTCCAGCAGTCCGGCCTGGCCTGATAGCTCTTGGGGTTTCATTTGTTTTTACTATTGTTTAATTGTATACCTACCTTGCTCTGTACACCGCCCCGAGTCCCTCGGGAGAAGGGCGGTATATAAAAACAAACAAACAAATAAATAAATAAAATAAATAAATGCCCAAAATGCAGTCACATGAAGCTCAGAACCAGGTCTTAAGTACCTTTTCGGAGACCTGTTGTAACTCTGAATAGTTCATTCATTGTACAATGCACAGTAGTTTGGCAGAATAATCAGTTCTCTTCAAGAATGGTTACTGTCACGTTGGGAGGAAAAATGGTTGAAAAACACAATATGTTTTTGAAAAACCCATTGTATATCACAGATGTACAATTGGTAATTAAATAACAAATCAGTGTTAGACAACATCATCATTTATTTCTCATTATAAGACAACACAAGAATGAAAATCAACATCAAGAACAAACTTACTTTTTCTCATACTTCATACTGGTTGAATCAGTACTCTCTACTTACAATCAGCTGAAATGTTAGCTAACAATTTTCCCTGTTTAATCTTGGAGTCCTAAAATGAACAATACAAGTACTACAATATCACAAGTGAGAGAATAAAATGCTTTCCAGTAGTAGAATATATAGATAAGCATAATTCAGTTTATTGTTGCTGAGGGTGAACTGGCAAATGCAGGGCAAGAAGGCAGATCTGCCTTGTCAATTAGAATGTTTGAAAATAAATGGCATGTGCTTTATAGGTGCAATTTTGTTAGACATTACCTATCTCCCTGAGCAGTCCTCTAGATCCATGATAAAATTATATGCACACAACATAAATAAATAATCTTTTCATATCAATAGAAAACTAGCTAACTATAGTTATCACCATGGTGAGTAGCTCAGTATTCAATCTATCAATTTACTTGCTAACTATGGACATGCTTTTAATTTTTATAGCATGGTCTCAAAATCTTTTTTCAAGCAGGAATGGTTTTCTTCTAGGCCCGGAGAATCCACCAAAGCCTTAATTATCTCCTCAGGGGCTTTCTGCATCATCTCCTGACTCAAGCAGTTATATAGAGTGGAAGAAGCAGAAAAATATTGCAGTGTGGCACCACTGCTGGCTAACTGCAATAGCCAATTTCTGACAACCAAAGGCATGGCTATGGCTGTTGCAGAAGCTGTTCCCCAGCTGGCCATACTTAGACTGATGCTATTGGTAGCGTGGGATACTAGGCCGCCATAATAACAACTCCCTCCTGTGCTGGTGACACGGGTCTTCTGCTTTAGATCCAGTAGCAAATTCCTCCGGAACCAAGCTTTTTTAATTTCAGCCTGCACCTAGAGATAGAGACCGGTCATCAAATGAATGCAGCTTGGCTAATTCAACACATGTCTGTTCTCAACTTTGAATATGTGGTAGAAGCAGCTTTGGCCCAAACTATCAGGTGCCCATACTTTTCCCAATTCTTCACCTTTTCTTAAAACTCAAAATGTGTACTTATTTTTCCAATTGAAAAGTTAGCCTTACATTTTGAATTGGGTAATGGAAAAAAAACCATTATATATTTTTACTCCAAGTTGTAATCCCCCAGGCCATGGCCTACTACCATGCCATGGTCTATTCGGAACTGTGCCATATAAGCAGCAGGCTGGTCCATGTGCACATGCACATGGAGCTCAACATGTGCAAGTTGAGCTCCATATGCATGCATGTGCTCACCAACCCACTGCTCACGCAAGTTGAGTTGCACACAGACATGCGCTCCAGCCCACCACTCATGCAACCTGGTTCCCCTCCCCCCCCAGGATGCCAAGCCGCAAAGATTGTTGAGGGGAGGTGAGAAGTCAAATCCTCAGCTACTCCTATGTGGGATGCCACAGGGGTCATACACAATATTTTTCTCCATGTTGTTTAACCTAATACTGTTGAGAGAGGTCATCTATTGGATTAGAGTGAGACATCAGCTTCCCCTCCTAGCATGTGAAGTAATTAGAGATCTAGAGCAGACCTTTTTCAGTGCCCTATGACATAGTCTCTCAACACACACACACACACACACACACACACACACACACACACACACACACACATCTATCAGAATGGTCCCATTTCTGTTATTCTTCAGAAAAGGAGATTAAACCATCCTCTTTGGAGAATAAGTGGTTTTCTTTTTCTGGTCCATGGTTAGTTTTAGGTTTATATTGAAATTGTCTTTGTGAAGGTTTTCACCCTTTACATTTTAGGATTGTGAGCTGCTCAGGATTAATGATTGGGTTGGAATAAAAATTACATGCAATAAGCCAGTCAATCAGAAAAGAGGATGCTGGGCCAAAACGTATGGCTTTTAGCAAAACTCCATTTGGGAAATGTAAATACAATATTCCATGCAAAGCAGTATTATTAAGCCAGATAAAATGGTAGAGTTAATAAATTGGTGGCTGCACTTGAAAATCCATGCAAACGCCATAGAGAAAAGCCAATTTCATACACATGTTCATGTTAGTGCCTACGTAGATTTAGCCTTAAAAATCCATGTTCTTACCTCACCATTGCAAAAGCAGTAAATCAGAGCCACGAAGAAGCCCTAACCAGAGACAGAGACAACCACAAGTCAGAACCAGTTGGGACAGTGTTTCAAAAGCAAGATTCATAAGCATAAAAACTCACCTGTAAAGAATTGAAGAGCATTTCATAATGCATCTGTATTTGCCAAAGTGTGCTGGAGACGGCAGTGTAAGGCGTAGCCATGAACACCACATAATGGACACCAAAGAGGGGCATTAGGACTAGCGTTGACTTCAATAGTTTTCTGAAAGTAATGGGATGGAGGGAGTATTTTAATGCTATCATGTCACCCTCTGGTTCTCCAGAAAAGTGTTTCAACCTTGGCAACTGTAAGAATTGTGGATTTCAACTCCCAGAAGCTGAAGTTTGTTTAAAATAAACAAAAGGCTTGATGGGTAATATGACTAATGAAAGATTGACCCTTAAAAAGGACTAGAAGCTTGAAGAAACAATTACAGTAGTAAGCCAAGACAATACTTCTTACCCTACTGCAGGAAAGCATTGCTGTTGACCTATACAGGATTACCAGAGTGGGCGAGACTGGAATTTGCACTCTTGCTGGGGAGTCATTAAGGGGAGAAACGGATGCTTTAAACTCTCCCTGCAGTAATTCAGTCTGATGTTTGTGTTTTTATTAAGAGGTACACTTTTGCCAGCTTAACATAACTTTGGGAGCTAGAAATGAGAAGCGGATGGCTGTATCCAGTCCATAGATGACCCAATCCTGCCCGAGATCCAATTCTACCGTGGTTATCATAAATTGAGGACTGTTTAATAGTTCTTGGTCTTTTAGGGGATTTCTTTTTAAAAAAGAAAGAAGTTGCAAGAATTGGTGGAGATCCAGTAGCTTCCTATTTAAGATAAGCCATCTTGACCTCACAGAAGCTGGGATCTTAAATTTTTTTTCTCTTTGCTGTTAAGCAATCAAAGGTGATGAAAATATAGTTTAAAATGGAGGCGATCATTGTATTCCAGAAGAATAAGATTAATATTAACATTCTCAATTAAGAGAACTGACATAATAGTTAATTGTAGAAATAACAGAGAAAATCTAGTTCAGCTGTGCCCAAATACAAACCTGTACTGTTGTCGTGGATCTAATTTCCCCGTGTTTGTTTCCCATAATTTGGATGCCAGTACTCTCACAATGTTGAGGAAGAGAAAAAAGTTCACCTGCCAGCAACACAGAAACATGGAGCCAGTGGTAGAATTACGCAGTTGCTTTATTCCTAGACACAAGTCGTCCTTGACTTACAAATCATTTAGTGACCAAAGTTACAACGACACTAAAAAAGTGATTTACAACCGGTCCTTGCACCTACAGCTATTGCAGCATCCCCACAGTCACCTAATCCAAATTCTGGCGTGTGGCCTCTGGCCTGTATTTACAATGGTTGTAGCATACAGGGGTCATGTGAATGCCATTTGCGATCTCCTTGACTAGCTTCCAACAAGCAAAGTCAGGGTGGGGGGGGAGGAAACTGGGTTTGTTTGACTGAGTGATTCACTTAACTGCACTTAACTGCACTTAACACCTATGGCAAAAAAAAAAGAATTAGAAAATTAGGTGCGACTTAACAGTTGCCTTGTTTAGCAATGGAAATTCCGGCCCTGCTTGTGGTCGTAAGTTGGGACTACCTGTATAGGGTATAGCAATATATTTTGATAGCTATTTAACTCCCATCTCAAACAATTATGAAATAAACAACTCTACATCTTAAAAAATACAACTCAAGCTTACAACCCAACGAGCATTAGGACTACAGAAAATTCCAGAAAGATCTAATTCTTAGTAAACAATGCAGATCCAATGGACCGCTCTAAAACTTAAGAGAAAGTAATACTTGTGAAAGATGTCATGTGATATTTAAAAACTAATTTAGACCCTTACAAATATGAGTAGTAATTCAGACACAGGAAATATGGATTACCAAATTCCCAGCCATTCTTTGCCCTTCTTACCATGATCGCTGCTAAGATTGGGACCTGGTAGATCCATTTCATGTTTCCAGCACTGAGGTCCCAGCATCTGACAAAAAGAGCTTGCATTCAGCCATAAAAGTCTAGCCATAGGATATCCCTTCACTGGCACTTTTGAAACACAATTTCGGGAATAAACTGTTTGGTATTTTGTGATGCAGCATATTGATCACATTACTAGGTCATTTTTGAATTTCTGGATTTTGGAATGTTTGTTCCAGGTTCTTAATACAGGTAGATTTCAGTTAATGACTGTTTCATTTAATGACGATTTGCTGTTACAACAATAATGAAAAAATAATTTTAACTACCAGTTTTCATTTTAATGACCTTTGCAGGTCTGTAAAGCAAAGAAGAGCTGAAGTAAGACTACAAACACAGCCACAGTTACACAACTTTACTTAATAACCAAATTGGCAGTCCCAACCGTAGCTGCTAAATAAGGATTTCTTACGTATTATATTTTGCATTGATTAGTTTATAATGTTTAGATTAATTTAGAGTTAAAAGTTCTCCCAGACACTGGGACAAAGTAAATTCACTAAATGTATCTAGTATGATTCCATGACAGATTCATGTAAGAGAATTCTGAAGTTTTAGGACAGTTTCTGCCCTAATATCCTGTATGGTTACTATAGCTGGGCTGTACAGGTTTAATAACTGAGCTTCTTTTATCTGGTCTGTTATCAGAATTCCCATATTCCTAGCCAGTATGACCCTATAACCTATGAACTGATGCCTAGCAAAGTAAATATGGATCAAATGTGGATCAAAAAGACATTTAAGATACTGTTGGTACAGGTTTTGCCTTTTAAAGAACTGTTCATTTCTATTCTATTTGTCTTCTACTTTTAGATATTAAACTCAACCACCTAGTCTTAATGAGGATAAAGTAGCTGTCCTCAACTTGTCACCCTCCACTTGTTTGTAAAATTTCACTCCCCAAAGTCCAACCTAGGATAACCAGGCAGGTGGAGAATTCCTGGGGTTCCATTAAATTCATTCCCGACCAGTTCTCTGTGTGGATGCCACTTCCGGAAGTCCATTCTGGGCTTGGGCAACAAACAATTAGCTACCGGTTCTGCCGAACTGGTGCAAACTGGTTGAATCCCACCACTGGGCCCAAGTACTCAAAGCTGGTCGGCACCTTCAGGATTTCAAAATTCTGTTTTAGGTTGTTGCGCTCAATGGCTGCTATCAGTTCCATAAAATCAATTTAATCAGGATATGATGTACCCTCTCTCCCAACTCCTCCAGAATCACAGAAAATGTTTTTTAGTATCCACCCTTCTTTCTCTTCTTTTTCTGGTCAGGTAGACTTTTTGAAATACCCACTGAGTTTACTTTTTAAGAAAGCTCACAGTCTTCTTCAGAGATTTAAAAGAAACGATCCTGGAAGACGTTTTCCAGCATTGATGGCAATTATAAATGTCATCCATCTACACAAGTCTATATGTGTGTGTAAAAAAATGAGAGTGGCAGAAAACCTGGTGGGTTCTAAGGAAAATGACTGGGATGCATTCCTTGAGTATATTTGAGATTTGGAGATTTAATCTCTACTCCCTAGACCCGTGGTGGCGAACCTATGGCAAGTGTGCCATTGCCACAGACAGAGGGACGCAGGGCCAGGCTGCTCCTCTCCCCCTCTCCATGCATGTGGAGTCTGGGAACAGCTACGAGAGCTGGGTGGGATGAAGGAAACCTATAGAAGGAACAGGTTTTGGTGGGAGAGTGAGTGAGTGGCCTTTGGAAGCGACCAGTGGTGGGTTTCAAATCATTTGACAGCCAGTTCTCTGCCTCACCTTCCCTCTGTCTTGATTGGGCTGGGCTGCTGGGTGGGGGTTGGCCAGGATGGGTGCAGGAGAGTGGGGGGTCATCAGGTCCTGGCTAGGGGAAGGTGAGGGGGTCTGGCTAGGGGTGGGTGGGAGAGCCGGGACGCCTCCACGGAGGAAAGCTGCACCCCCCCACCGGCTGATCCTCTCATCCACACTGTGTTCATGTAGGATTGTATAGATTAGGAGCACTGGGCAGAGGCCTGGGGGTGTGTGTGGAAGGCAGAGGAGAATCAGAGTCGCCATCTCCCTTCTGCAGTGCAGCTTCATTGGCATGAGTGGAGACAGCCCCGGGATGGCTGGAAAGGAGTTCTCACCCAGTGTGGGCCCTGTCTACACAGTGGCTCTGATGGGAGCAGCAGCTCCTCCTGCTGCTCTGAGCTCCTTGACCGGCCAACCACACAGGAAGCAGGAGGTGGAGGAGGGGCAGCCGAATGCTCACTGGTCATAGCTGGCCCCACCTCAGCAGTCCGATGAGGCACCGGATCTTGCACACTGGCTGCCCAGGGAAGCAGCAGGAGGTGGAGGGGCAGCCGGTGCATGAGATCCACTTCTTCATTGGGCTGCCAGTGAGCAGCCGAGGCGGCTACAGACCCCCGGTTGCCCCACCACCTCCTCCATCATTCCTGCATGGTTGGCCAGTCGGAGCAGCAGCAGCTGCCACCCCCATCAGAGCCATCTAGCGGATGGGGCCAGGCTGGGAAAGGGCTTCTTTCTGGCCATCCTTGGGCCATCTCCACCCACGCCGATGGGGCTCTGTGGTGATTTTGCCATGATGCAGGACAGCTGGCAGGCTGTGGCTGCTGACAGACACTGTCTGCCCCCATGAGCTTGCTGGCCTCTGTGTGCAGGGGCTGACGATGTCAGGTAGCAGCTGTCCCGGACCCCACCTTGCTTTGCCTTGCCCTGCAGCAAATGGCACCCCCGCCCTGCCTTGCCTCACCTCACCTCACAGGATGAGCCTCCAGCTCACCACCCTAGCACCAGAAACCCCCTGGATATCCTCCAACCCTGCCTGGCCCCCACAGGTGTCCCTCCCCAGAAGCATCATCAAGGTGGCCATGCCCACCCCGGCCATGTCCACCCAGTCAGCCACGCCCACCTGGCAATAAATAAGTGGATTTTGGGTTGCAGTTTGGGCACTCGTTCTCTAAAAAGGTTTGCCATCACTGCCCTACTCCCTCCCTGCCACTGTGGTGAGGATAGTGCAGTGCCCATTTGCTTTTAATCTTTCAGGGTAAGAGGTAAGCAAAGTAGAAGCTACCTACTGTGTATCTGCCAGAGATGCTCTTACACCGGCCCAGATGGATACAAAGACAGCGGGTGACCCTCAAAGGAAGAAGGAAAAGAAAAGCAAGCAGAAAGATATCTGGGTTTCCGGTGATATCTTAACAAGACACCAGGGGAAAAACAGAATAAGAGAACAACACCATGCCTATCCCGTCATTCTCTATCATGGGGAATAGTTGAGAGAAATAGTAAAAAGTTGGGAAATCAAGAGCACAACTGAAGTAATCAGGGACATCCTCTGGGGAGGGTTCAAAAATAAGATAATGATGATGACCTTGGGATCAGAGCCTCACCTCTTTTAACCCATGCAAAAGGAGTTGTGCTTTTAACTGCACGGTTGTGAATGCCCTTTTGGCTTTTTCGATTCTCCCTGCTGCTGCCGAAATTACAAGAGTTTAAAAGCCTTTTAGGTTGGGGGTGGGGAGTAAACCCACATCCTCCATTGTCTCTACATTAAGCTGCTAATCCAACTTGCAGAATCCTAACAGCAGAGGATAACCTGTGAACTGGACTGTTCTTACCCCATCCAATGAGGGTGAGGGCCCACAAGTAGCTTTGGTTGGACAGAAAAGCCATGAAGATTAAGCTGTGGAGGTAGAGGCCTTCCACCAAGATCCAATAGTGGTTGGTAGCCAGGAAATACAGAAAGACCGTCACTGCTACTTTGCAACCTGCCTGGAGGAATGGAGAAAGAAAATAGCTCATCTGGCACAGCTAAGAGTTTCTAGCTGCTTTCAGCTCGTGATACTTGAGTTCCTTGGAATCCTGTCTGTTCATATAGATGCAGTGCAAGTCATTTAAACTCTAAAACTCTTTTACTGGATCAAAGTCTACTTCCTCTAACATTTTGTCTTCAGTGTCAGGCAGCTGTCAAGAAGTTCATGCAAAGTGTCTAATGTCTTTTTCCGTTTTACTCCAAGCGTTTGCCATATTGAATGCAGAATTTCTGTTAAGGTTTTCGGACAAACACATGGAGTCCTCAACTTACAACAGTTCACTTAGTGACCATTCAAAGTTACAACAGCGTGGGAAAAAAGTGATCTGTGAACATTTTTCACGCCTACAACCACTTCAGAATCCTCATGGTCATGTGATCAAAATTCGGATGCTTGGCAACTGGCACGTATTTATGATGGTTGCAGTGTCCCAGGGTCATGTGATCACCTTTTGCAACCTTTTGACAGGCAAAGTAATGAGGAAGCCAGATTCACTTAACAACTGCAGTTATTCACTAAATAACTACATTAAGAAAGGTCGTAAAATGGGGCAAAATTAACTTAACAAATGTCTCAGGAACAGAAATTTTGGACTCAGTTGCGGTTGTAGGTTAAGGACTACCTGTACTATGAGTTGTCATGTTTTGTATACCATATTAATGGTGCTACTTTGAATTTACTGCTTACTGGTATCAGTAGCAATAACTCCATACTTGTTGGACTCATTGTGCAACCTGGGGACATTGCTTGAAACACGTTACTGTTGTTTTTCTGCCTTTATGAATAATGGAACCTATGAGGACTTGTCCTTTTAAACTATACCATGAGGAATGTAACTTAACTAGTTACTAGAATGGTTGCTGGTGAATAGGCACCAGGAACCATTCTTTGAAAACAATCCCCACTCTCAGAGCTTCAGGGATGCAGCTGAACCCGCTTCTTTTGACCCCAACTGCTGTGGTTTATTTAGCAAACAGGATCAAAGCAAATTTACTTGAAACAATGTCAGGTCAGTTGTCATGGAATTTACCAATTGGGTTCTGAGTCCCAGAGTGAAAGTCAGCTCTTCGGCATCCCAATCATGGTCTTGTCCTTTCACCAGTCCTTCTGGTCGGGAGGTAGAATATAAGACTATATCTTTCACAAAGATGCTCCCAGCTCGGCAGATGAAAGAGGCAAAAAGGTGGAGATGGATATAGTTCCGATTGCAGTGCAGGCGCCTTTAATACACAACACACAGGCAGGCTTTAATTTACCCATTAGTTACATTTTTAATCTAGTCCTTCCACATACATATGTGATGTAACATCCCTCCCATTTTACCTTCTATATTCAATATTTTTCAACCTTGGCAACCTGAAGATGTATGGATTTCAATTCCCAGAATTCCCCAGCCAGCCATGCTGGTTGGAGAAATTTGGGAGCTGAAGTCCACAAATCTTCAAGTTGTCAAGTTTGAGAAATACCCATTTAGTTCAACTGAGAGAGTCCCAAGATTTCTCTACTTCAATACCCAGAGGGGACTTGCATCTGAGTTTTGGTCCTAATCCATTGAGTAAATTGGTTTACAATAGTGAAAAAGCCAATGTTTTAATCACGCAACAGTGATAGGAATATAGAATAGGCCTTTCTCCTTACTTGAAGAAGCAAAGGATACACATAGCAACCACAAGGGAGGCCAAGGAGACAGAATAGCCAACTGTATAGATGATGTGCAAACGGTCAAACACCTCCTAGAAAAAAGAAAACATAAATATATCTGAATAATTAAGCATCTTTAAGATCACTATGCTAACTTGGTATCAAAAAAAGTGTTTCATTTCAGCAGAAACAGCAGAATGGAATAATATATATTGAAGATCCAACAAATCAGGTCTGTGGTAAATGCTGAAGGCAGTTTATAGTCACTCACAGAGATTCCAGTAATGTAGTCACACAAGTATCATGGCAATAATATAGAAGTTTTATTACTACTGCCATCTCTTGCTGCATTTTTTTAAGATTTCCCAGTCGAGTTATCAAGAAAGTTCCACAAGAATTTTCAGCAAAATAATAATTGAATCTTATTGTGCTTAACTTTTCAAGTCAACAAAGAGGACAAGATGCTGTAACTTAACTGATCAAAAGCTCTTTTCTAAAATAAGTGGGCATTAAACAAAACAGTCTTTTTTCAGTTCTACAAAAAATATAAAGGAAACCATAGTGCAGAGGGGATCCCTAGTAAAAGTCATTTTCACAAGTTATTTCAATCTATCAGTGATAATGCCTGTTTAGAAAATGTTTGCCATGTGAACATAAACAATTAAAGCCTTTATCAGTAGGGCCTTGTGACTGATTAGATCTCTTTCTAGAGAAGAAAGATCTATAGAAAATATTACTTAAGCATGAGATTTCTGTTAACAAAATTTGGTTGGGTTTATTGCTGAATTGTTAAGATTCAGTTTGCACAGCTTTCTGCCTGGATTTTTTTTTAATATAAAGTACTTAGCTCTTAAAAGAATGTGGCTTTTTTATTTCTATTTTATTTTTGGATCTAAAAATCTGGTAACTAGACCAATGAGAATAAAGGAGCTGTCAACTTGCTGGTTGGAAGATGTTACTCTGAAATATCCAACCAGGCATAACCATGCAGGATAAGAATTCTTAGAATTCAATTGATTGTTGATTTGTTACCCATTTAACATATATATTTTGCTACACTAATGTAAATGCTTGCTATTGGGAAAAGTCAGGCTGGCAAGGAATTTGGAGGGCACCTTGCAAGGAAGTCCATAGGCATGTTGTCATGTTATAGCAGAGGGGGAGACAATGCCCCAAAGTCATAAGAGTGCAATTGTTTCCCCACCCCTGTGTTAGAGATTTAATATTAGGCTTCATATGTAAAAAATGTTATGTAAAAATAAGACTGGGAGAACGTTTAGCTCCTCCCACTATTTATTTTTGCCTGAAGCATTGTGTAAAGAAGAATAACCCCCCCCCCAGTGTGATCTTAGTGTAACAAAAACATATAATCATTCTTTAAGCGATTTGTGGCCTGCCTAATTGAGTGGGATAAGATTATACTGGATAGTAAGTTCCAAATGACTAATATGGTAGTGATGGGTGCCAGCCTGCCTGGCAATGCCAATCTTGATGTCAGCCAAGTTCCATGCCTGACCTGATATAAAACAATGTTGATTTTTCATTTAAAAAACTAAAATGGAACATTATCTTTATTTCCAAGTTTGATTTTAGGCCCTAATTAGGACCAGGATGCCTTTTTTAAAAAAATGATAAGAGACTGCAGTACCATGCTCTGTTTAAACTTATACCCATCAACCCAGAAAATTGACAGAAGAAGTAAATAATCTAAACACAAGAAGCTGTTCCAGGAGAGTGTTCGTAACATAATCCCAAAACTCCTAAAGTGTCCACCAATGTGTAAAGTAGTTGGTAGACTGTGTGAATCTGACTGACATGGCTAGGAAGCAAACCATGGTTTATAATTTAATGTGTGTTGCATGATCACTGCCAAGTTCCCTCCCTCCTTGAATAATTGCTTGGATTTATCTTGCCTGGCCGAAAGCATAAAGGAGTACGCCTGGTCTCATAAAACTCCAATATCTCCTTTCATGGTTTCTGCTGTGCCTCCTCCCTCTGTTGCAAAAAAAGAATTGCAAACATTTACCTTTTCTTGGTCCTGCCGGTCCGGGGCAAAGAAGAGGACACATTCTGTGTAATTGGCCCAGGTCTTGTTCATATTAGGGACCAATTGCCAGTTTCCATCATCATTGCAATGTCTGTAGGCATGACCTGAAATAAAGAACAAGAGGAAAAAGATATGGGAAAAAAGGATTGTCTGCAGAGGATAATACAAACAGTCAAGATGGTAGCTATGCTCGTATGATCAAAGCTCCTCTATTGTCTATATCAGGGGTGTCAAACTCAATTTCATTGAGGGCCACATCAGCATTGCAGTTGCCCTCAAGGGGCCGGGTGGGTGTGGCCAGGGTGGGTGTGGCCTACTGGGTGGGCGTGGCTAGAGTGCATATGGCCTACTGGGTGGGCGTGGCCAGCTCTACATCGTTCGCATCAAGGGTGCCTATGGGGGCCTGGGCAGGAGTGGGACAGATCTGAGGGTCTCTGGCAGAAGGAGGGTCTCTGGGCCAGGGCCAAGGCAGTGGGGGCCGTTCCCTCACTGTTTCCAGGATGGCTTCGCGGGCCACATGAAACCACTTTGCGGGCCAGATCCGGCCCCCAGGCCTTGTGTTTGACATGTCTGGTCTATATGTTGTCACAACGCACACAAAAGACAAGCAAAATTTGACTGCCCTGTCAGCACCACTATTCCAACTTTTTCTACTATAATCTACAAATACTCCTGCAAAAGAACCTTCAAACCAGTTAAAGTGGGAGGTTCAACTAAGGCTTGCTAGTAGTCCATTTTTATGAATATAAAAGGTAAATATTAATTGTTTGGGACTCAGTGGATATATCGATGTGGCTCACCTAGAAACAAAATGGAAATGTTTTGCTAGATAAAGATTTCTTTATCTCAAAAATCTGGGGTTTCCTGATGATCTGTCATTCAACTCCTAGAGGTTCCATCACTGCTTTGTCTGTTGACATTAGCCAAAGTGCTGCTCCTTAGTTCCATTATATGAAAGAATGATAAACCCAATAATGTTCCCAAATCTGAGTCAAGGAATAGTGAGGAAAGCTGCCTCATTCCCAGCACAGAGGCACAGTTCACTTTCCAATCCACTTGACTTCTAGTATGGAAAGGAAGAGCACCATTTTGCTCTTCTCTGTAAACAACACAACATCTTGTCTAAGTTACTTTCATATGTTTGACACTCCTTTTGCTCTGTGGTAAAAAAAGAAAGTGCCATATATCTTCAGCAAAGACAACAAAGAATGTTGTCCTTGCTTCAGTCAGATACCTTATAGATATGTTTGACTCACAAGCTTATGCTAGCTAGAGGATGATGGGAGCTGAAGTCTGACATATCTAACTTCATCATTTGGGGACTGATGTAGAACAGCCATAGGAGTGTGTATGTAAAGATGGCTGACCCTTTTTACGTGTGTCATCTAAAGAAAGGCAGGGATCTGGTTACATGATATTAATGCCACCTTAACTTTTTGACTCTGTTGGATAGATTGAATTTCTTCCAGTATTTGAAAGCAACCAGAATAATTTATTAGCTTTATAGTCTGTCTTTTTATAATGCTCATAATAGCATTATGTATTTATATTTCTCTAAGTTCTCTCCATAGTAACAACCGTATGAGTTGGGCTGACCCCAAACCATTCAGTGAACTTCCAACAAGATGGACTTGAAGCTGGGTCTCCTCACTCCTAGTCCATAGTATCACATTCTCTTTGCATTAAAAAATAAAATGGTATCCTATGTAACTGATTGTTAAAAAAAACACCCTCAGGGGATGCCATTTTCTTTAGGACCATAACAGGAAAATATTCAAAATCTTATTTCCTGCCTTCTATAATTTCAGGGTAAGACCCACTTTTAAAAAATTTAGATGCTGAATTTAAAGATGCAATTAAAATCCTCAAATAGCCAAAAGATCTTAGACTTTTGTGGTGAAACTGTGATAACAAACTTACCATGATGGTTGAAGTCATAGATATAGTCTGGACAAAGAACTGCCACTTTTTTATCTGGGAGACTTGCTGGCCAGCAAATGATTCCATCCCATTCAGGTAAACAATGACCATCTAACAAAGTTATGGTTTCACAAGTCAAGGGAAAGAGATGTAGGAAAGAAAGGAACAATCATGAACACAGGGGTAAAAAGAGATTATAAAATGATCCAGACCATAGCCAATATGTCTCTTATTTTAGCACTATGCATAAATTGGCTAGACGGTTGCATTATAGTTCTTGAAGAGTTACAGGTAGTCCTTGACTTATGATCACAATTGGGACTAGAACTCTAAGTGGTGTGATTGTTAAGTTAACCTGGCCTAATTTTATGACTTTTTTGCAATGTCATTAAGCAAAGCAATGGTTCACTATGATCCAGTTTTGCCAAAATCCAGAAGAAAATGCAGACTTATGACCTTGGAGGGGAGGGTGGCTATCGGAACTGGGTTTTAAGTGTCCCCAAGGAGATCCATCATAAACTTCAAATAGTTGTAAATTAAGGATTATCAGCAAGGTAGAATGGTCCGAATAGAATTTGGAGCACAACTGGCATCCATCCATAGTTTTCCCATAATGGCAGCAAATATTGGATTTCCATTAGAACATACAGCCAATGTTTTTATAACAATATAAAACCAAAACTGATACCTTGGATTTTCTCCTTCTGACCATTCATCTGATTGTGACATATTGATTTTGCTTCATTCAGCAAATAAATCTGTTCTTCTTTGGTTAGAACATCATCAGTGTCCACCTGCCAAAATATAAGGAGGGAGATATAAGACACAGGAGCCTGCTCCATTTATTTGCATCTGGCCCCTTCTTTCCCAAAACTAGGTTCATGAAATATCATTCCACCAAACTAATCCTTGGAAAGAGAAATACAACTTATTTGAGTTTTATTTCCAAAACAAAATAGGGTGATTAAGTCTGCTCTGCACGTTCTGAGAATATTGTACCTCATCAGTTATCAAATCTACACCAAATATAATACAATAATTGTTATAGGAGATATATATATATACATATACATACATATACATATACATACACACACACACACACACACACACACACATATATATATATATATATAGACACATATATATATATAGACACACGCACACACACAAAGTGTGTGTGTGTGTGTGTGTGTGTGTGTGAGAGAGAGAGAGAGAGAGAGAGAGAGAGAGAGAGAGAGAGAGAGAGAGAGAGAGAGAGAGAGGGTACAAAATTCAATCCTAAATAGTGATCAGTCTTCATTCATTCACTCATTCATCACTGTATTTTGGATATTTAGTCCAAAGTGAAGATGAAATGGGATAGAGAAAATGGGTTGGCACCCAAGGAGTCCGAAGACTGCAGCTAGAACCAGCTGAAGATGATACTTCTAAGGGAAATGAAAAGGGGAAATTCTGCTGTACACTATCCAGCTTCCAGGAGTTTTTTTCTCATTGACTAGGTCCCCAATACAGAAGTTCTGTGTCTATTTTACACCTTCTGAATTATAAAAAAATTCATTGCATTCCAGATCACTGGCAAGAAAAACCACACTGCATACATGAACCCCCCTCCATTTTCTGGATGGTTCACTGACATTCTGAACATGATTGTGCCTATATAATTCAGGGGTACATTTTGTAATGCCTGTAGTCTCCGCTGCTTAAAATCATAACAAAATCATGTTTGATCCAATAGTTCACTTTACTCCTGATCTTTCAGAAATTAACAGTTGTTAATACAATTACTTCAACTGTTAAGTGAGTCATGAGGTCATAAAGTGAATCTGGCTTCCTCCACTGACTTTGTTGGAAGCCATCTGAGGAGGTTACAAATGGTGATCACAGGACACCAGAATAGTGCAACCATCATAAATACACGCCAGTTGCCAGGTGCCCGAATTTTGCTCATGTGACCAAGGGAGTGCTGCAATGGTCATAAGTGTGAAAAATGGTCAAAAGTCACTTTGGTCACTAAACGAATTGTAAGTCAAGGACTATCTGTATATAAATTAAAATTTTGCTCATGATTGTGTTCTATTAATTCTTTTGATTGCATTGTACAACTGCAGCAAATAATAGAAATCATTTATTGATATGGATACTAGTATGGCTATATTGATCCAAATATTATTTTTCTGGTTTGCTTGCAGGAGCATGCTGGCTGAGTCTTTGGAGAACCTGATCTCCAACAATTCTGGAGGCATCTGGGTTGAAGAAATAGAGATTAGTATAGATATTGGATGGATGGATGGACGGACAGGGTTGAATTGAGAGAAATACATAACAGCTTAAGCAATCTGAGAATGGCTAATAAAAAATGCTCCCTGAATTATCAGCCATGAGGGATGGTCCAGGGAAGCCAAGCTTTTTGGTGGGATGAGATCCATGAAAAGCTAGGTTCAGAGCACAACTGTGAGATTGCATTGTGTTAGCCAAGGACTGACTCATTTCCTGTGAAAAACTGTCAGGAAATGGGAGAGCTCAAGTAAGATAAAGCAAGGCAGGACTAGAGCTCACTCAAGTGGGCTCCTGTGATAACAGCTGCAATTAAGTTGCTCATCTGCCTAGGCCCTGTTGCAAATCTTGATAAAGACTTTCCCATTAATGAGATTTCCATTTCATCTTCGATAGCCCCTGGGGGCTGGGGCGGGTGGTGGTGGTGTATTTATGGGGGAGCTGCAATAGGGCCCTGATGAAACCCCAGCTGCTAATGAGGAGATTCATTAGGGACAATGCTGCTGACTGTTTAGCACTAGGAATAAAAGGCACGCTTTTCAGATTGGACATGAACAAAAAGTTATAAAATCAAAAGCAGAGAGAGAGAGGCATTAGCAGGTTCATGTCTTGGAAATCATCCATGCAATATAATATAACATCTATGGGTTCCACAGTTGCATGGTGGGATGGGTGGGTTGGATGAGTGTGGGATAACATTTTAATTATTATACATTTTTTGAAATACACTGGGTTTGCGTGTTCTTACTAAGCTACATTTTAGTTTTCTTAGTGTATTTCCCTCCATCACAATCTGTAAAATAAGGTTTACAGCTAAGATGTGTAGACCCAGCTACTTGTTACTTGTTCATCAAATCATGGTCAAGCATAGTCTGCTCTTTCCCAATCTCCTGCCCTCTAGGTGCACAGATGCTTCAGTTCCCAGCATTCCAGCCAGCTGCAGCCCAAACCCTTGTGGAGGGCACCGAGTTGGAGAAGACTGGACAGTGGCTGAATCTTGCTTCAAGATCATCGGCAACAATGTTTAAGACACCTGGCTAGTAAGAAGGAGACCATGAGTCCTAGTGCTGCTTTATCCAGGAAAGCCAGCTGTGTGACCTCGGGCCAGTCCCTCTCAGCCCAACTCACCTCACAGGCTGGTTGTTCTGAGGAAAATCAAAGGGAGGTGTGCTAGACACCTTCTCCACCTTGAGTTATTTGTAAAAACAATAAAGGTGAGATACAAATAAATAAATAAAAATACAAGCATGTATTAAATAAAAATGCAGCAATGGTACAGGCATTCTTCAACTTACTACAGTTTGTTTAGTGATGGTTCAAAGGTACAACAGCAATGAAAAAGTGATCTATGACCATTTTTGACATGGTCATATGATCAACACAAGGTACGTGGTGGCTCAGTGGGTTAGGACGCTGAGCTTGTCGATCAGAAGGTCGGCAGTTTGGCAGGTCGAATCCCGAGTGCTGCGTAACAGAGTGAGCGCCTGTTACTCGTCCCAGTTTCTGCTAACCTAGCAATTCAAAAGCACGTAAAAATGCAAGTAGAAAAATAGGGACCACTACAGTGGGAAGGTAACAGCGTTCCGTGCGCCTTTGGCGTCTAGTCATGCCGGCCACATGGCCATGGAGATGTCCTTGGACAAGCACTTGCTCTTCGGCTTTGAAATGGAGATGAGCACCGGCCCCTAGAGTCGGAAACGACTAGCACGCATGTGCGGGGGGACCTTTACCTTTACCTTATGATCAACATTCAGATGCTTGCCAGCTGACTCATATTTATGACGGCAGCAGTGTCACCTTTTATGACTTTCTGACAAGCAGAGTCAGTCAGTAAGGAAGCCAGATTCACTATTTTACTAACTTAACAACTGCAATGATTCACTTAACATTTGTGACAAGGAAAGTCATAAAATGGGGTAAAGCTCATGTAACAAATGTCTTGCTTAGTAACAGAAACTTTGGGCTCTGTGGTCATAAATCAAGGACTGTCTGTAATGATGATATTATAAATTCTGTGTTTATTGCAATTATGACATCTGGATGGATGGATGGATGAAGAAATAATGTTTAAAGTGATCTCCCTCAGTTGACAGAGATATCAGAGATTCCCTGCTAGCTTCTGAAATTCTTCTGCTGCAGACTCAGTAATTCCTACACTGTCAATTTATACCTCTCACCTTCTTAACACACAGTCATTCTCCAATTGCTCTCTCAGATCACACAGGGGTGCATAGCAGCCTGAGCCAGTGGAGAACAAGGCACCTTTTGTCCAGTGTCGCTTTTAATAACTCCATACTAAAGTTAACAAGCAATCCAGAGACAAACAGAGCAAACAGAGAGGGGAAATTGAGGCAACTGAAAAAGTATGTGTTATATTCAAGTCTACTAGAGATCAGAGTTGGGTGGTTACACCGTTCCTCCACCCTCTGGAAATTCTCAAGAAAAGGAGAAGTACCAGGATTATTTTCTTGTCCTTCTAGAGCAGTATTTTTCAAACTTGGCTACATTAATACGTGTGGGCTTCAGCTCCCATAATGCTGGCTGGGGAATTCTGGGAGTTGAATTTCACATAATTTAAAGTTGCCACATTTGAAAAATACTGCTTTACAGGACTTTGCTCTTTTAATTCCTTAGTCAGCAGCTATTCCATCACCCTAGATAGTTGTTGCAAGAATTGTAACTTTAACAACTGGTACTGCTTTTATTCATTCTTTCCTCTCCTCCCCCTCTCAATCCCTTTTTCCTGTGGGACAAATGTAAACAAAGAACTAATAATGCCTGTAAATTAGCCCAAATGTAGTTAATGTAAGTTTCAAATACATCAATAAATAAAATCCTTGCAACATACTTGTTTGTTTATTTATCATTTTTGTGGATATCACTTATGTGGATTGGATTTTAATTTTTTTTCAAACAGCAGGAAACTTAATGATAATAAATGCTTTGCATTTAGGAAATCCTAGCATCAACTGCTGTGGTGGCTCATAACATGGCTGAAGTATATATGTGAATGAGAGACAAGCCAAATGATAACAGTTCTCAGGGCACAGATGTCAATTATGTCAACTATCAAGCAAGTGGCAGAGTTTATTGCAAGATGAACAAAACACGGGGGTGGGGGTGGGGGGAAAGAAGCAACTTTAAACTACCATTGTGAACCTAAGAGAGGAAATGCCCCCTCGTGGTCTTGAAGGGCAATGAGCTTTTTATTGTGAGCTCATTGCAGCTTGCATAAAGATTCTTCTACCGTATATCCATATAATGGAGGAGTGTCAAACTCAATTTCATTGAGGGCCGCATCAGCATTGCGGTTGCCCTCGGGGAGGCTGGGTGGGTATGGCCAGGGTGGGCGTGGCCTACTGGGTGGGCGTGGCTAGAGTGCGTATGGCCTACTGGGTGGGCATGGCCAGCTCTACATCGTTCGCATCAAGGGTGCCTATGGGGGCCTGGGCAGGAGTGGGACAGATCTGAGGGTCTCTGGCAGAAGAAGGGTCTCTGGGCCAGGGCCAAGGCAGTGGGGGCCGTTCCCTCACTGTTTCCAGGATGGCTTCGCAGGCCACATGAAACCACTTCGTGGGCCAGATTTGGCCCCCGGGCCTTGTGTTTGACATGTCTGATATAATGAGTCATTTTTCTGAAAGATCTGAGCCTAGCAGCATTTGTAATTCAGGTAATGGCTTAGAGGCAGATGCTCTTCTGTTGTTCCCCTTGCAGGGACTCAAGGATGATTCTCCTCTACCTCATTCCAAAGACATTTTGGGGGCAGAGAACATAACTTTCACAATATTTATCACTCCTCTTATCTAATAAAAACCCAAATGTATCCAGCTAAGTTTCCTAGTTTTGTGCTTCATTATATGCTATTCATCTTAGTGTGGTTGGAGAGTGATTCATTTACTTTCTTGCATTTTATATCATTTTGTTAAATTACAATTATACTTCTATCCTTGTATTTTTATATTTTATACTTCATATACTTACTGCTTGTAGAATTGACAAATATGTGTATTTATATTCACCTACTTTTTAGATTGTATGGCCTTATTCTTGAATAAACTGTTTGATTTTGACACATGTAAGATTGGAGAAATGCATTTACTACCAAAGCCTGTTCTGGAGAGCCAGGCAGCAGGATGAACATACATATAGAAATATAGAAAATATATTTATTTTAATAATTTTATCCAAGAAACTAAAGATGGTGCAAATGGATTTTAATTTCATTATTTATTGGAAATCAGTGCAATCAGATGTACTCAACCAAACAAAAAATGGCCATTGTATAAATAAAAGTGGGCAGATTTATGCAGGAAAGTTAGAAGTAGCTAGTAGTGGTAACTGCTCGATGTCTCTCCGGTCAGGCTTAACTCCTGACAACTTCATGGATATAGCCATATAGTTTTCTTCACAAGATTATGTAAATGTGGTATTGCAATACATACACATTTAGATTTGAAAATCAAGTGAACTGTAGTCTCCTTGCATTCACGTTCATAACTCCAAGGTTATATCCCTTGAAGATTGTCTTCTTTTAGGAACCTTTTCATTTTCCCATCCTTACATTCAGGAATTTTCTGAGTAGACACGCACATGCCAGATCTAATTTTGCTGTCACCCAGCTGTTCTGATGGCTTTTTATGATCTCTAGAATTCCAAGAAGAGGAATTCTTTGAAGTGTATCCTGTCCATGTGTACGGTCTGCACTGGATGGGCTATCAGTTCATTAGGCAGGCTCAACTAAATTCCTACATAAAACAAATCCTAAAATTATACAACTAAATATGGATTAGATGCATCTTGGAAAATAACCTTGATAGAAAACTCCTATTTGTGACGGTTATTTTTAATAAGAATCCCCAAATTATATAGAGTGCGAAAAATAAGAGAGAATTTCACCATACACTTAAAAAGGGGGTATCTCCCTACAGGTTGTACCCCTTCCTCCAAACTGATTCCTCACAACAATTTTGTGTACTATATTATACTGAGGTATCATGATAGAATCAAAGTCATTAATTTACTAGATGATTAGAGTCATACAGCACTTAAGAGGTGGACACTTTTCAATGTGGGGGTCAGCTGTGTATGGATGCAATGGGGGTAAAATTAGGATTTTCTGGTTTTAAGGGGGCATTGGGAGGTATTCTTTAAAAAAACACTGTTAGGTTTTTATTAGGACTTACAGTACATTACATTATCTGAGTATCTCAAAAATGATAGGAAACTATGTCAACAGTTTTCAACAACTATGGCCAATGGTGTCTCTAATAAACAATGTGATTTTTAAAATTTGGGCTGATTATATCATATAAATTTCTTGCAATTTACAGAACAAACCATGACTAAAAAGTCCAAAATCTATGAATCTGAATGTAGAGCATGGCAGGGCAAAGATTTAAATTTGGAACTTCCTAGTCCTCATCTAGTCATATATTTTTGCCTCAGGGAGCACAAAGTATCATTTTCATACAACAATAAAATCTTTCTGATAATGCAAACTGTGGCAGCATAGATGTAGTTCATACAATAGTTCTGAAATTTTCCAAATATGCACACTATGCAAGTAGCAGACTCAGAAAACCATACAAACCATACCAGCAGAAATTATTAATTGCAAATTAATTTTTAGAGCCTTGTTTGGAGGATAAAAGAATGGGATCTGCTATTTAATTATTCATTTAAAACAATGTCCCTTGTTTCCTGATGATGTTTATATATGAATAAGCCAGAATTTGTTAATCATCCTGTATTATTGGTTCATTTAAATTAGCAAGCCTAAGCTTTGGTTTTTAAAGTACAAATTACTGTGTTACACAACACAGTAAGCAAAGAACATTATGACTTAGCCACACTGTAAAACACCCAGTAGCTAGATAGATATCATGTTATGTCACACCACATTAGCTTATTTAAATGTGCTTTATTGAACATACTAGAATGGACCGGATTAATTCATAATGAGTCATAACTATGGTTTACAAACTATGGTGGTTACTTCTTTGTTTGCTATGGCTGCCGATTCCAGCAGATGCAACATTTTGGAAAATAATAGAAACAATTAATAAAACAGCACAGACAGCCTGGACTAAAATAATCATGACCATGGTTGGGATGACACACATGGAAAGATTTTCCATAATCCTCCATAATGGATTTAGTGGTATAAGAAAATAAATATTAGAAAAGATGGAGGGAGGCACAGAAGAGCTATTATGAAAAGCAACATTGTGTTGATTTGTGCTGCTCAAAAGAGCACCATTTAGCTGATTTGGGAATACAATTTTCATCTTTCCCAGACACTAACCCCACTAGCTGGGTGATGGGAGTTAATGTCCCATAATAGTTGGAGAACCTCAAATTGGGGAATACTGAGCTGGATTCCCTGAAACATTTCTTAACTGAGGCAGGATGATTGCAAAAGTAAAATCTCCACTGACTATACTCCCAAAAGTGTATTCATGTTTTCTATATAGCCGGTCCATTTCATTAAATCTGTGTGAAAATTCTGGAGGAAGGCAAAAGAAAACAATTTATCCAAGCAAGGGAAGGGAATTATTTGCCAAGTCTTCAGGTGTTTAATTCAAATAACCTGCTGATTCTCCAGAGTAATATAACGGGCAAAATCAATTAGCAACATATAAGTTCCCCTGAAATAAATGGGAGTATAATCCTCAAATAAAGTTGAATCCAGATGACAGGACTTCTTCCCAAAGAAGTGGGATTTCAGTGGAATCTATTCTGCCTGTTATGCTAAACAGCCCCATGGTCTCTGCCTATTGCTTGCAACACGAGAGAAAGGGAGAGAAAAGGCGCTTACCAAAGCACAGACCACATTCAGAAAGGAGAGACAAAAAGCAGCTCTCAGGAAGCTGCTTAAGAGGGTCAATTCCTGCATCCTTCTCAGAATGCTGATGCCATCCAAAGAAGGGAGAAAAATTTTTTATTGTCCAGTTTGATGCTTTCTTGAAGGAAGGGAAAGTATTTTCAGTATGTAAATCCAAAATGAAGTTCCGTGGATCTAGCAACACTGGGATGCAAGTTCATTTCTTCATCCACAGATTAAACCTCTTCAGCAAAAAACAGTCTGATCTCCAAATTTCTGGGACATCAGCATTCATTTAGCGGGTAGATGGTGCTGAGGCTGATGCTTAATTACGTTCAATGTTCCCTCCGCTTGGTGACTTAGTCTGCCCTCTCTGCTCATCTGGGGTGTATTTATGACTTCTCCCGTCAGCCACTCCTCTTCTCTACGAGAAAGAGACGGAGAGCAGCTAAAGAGTTTCCCTGTGCTGGAAAAGGAAAACCAGCCAGCCAAGCCGAATCCTCGGTGCTGTTTCTCAGCCTTTGCAAGTATTTGGCTGGCTAGCTGGCTTCTCACTTTCCAGTCCACGGAAGCTCTTCACTTACTGTCTGTCTCTTTCTCATATGCACTTGGAGGGAAAATGAATTGCTATGGGGGGTTTCTGGTTTAGAGTTAGAGGCAGAGGTGCACACCATGCACAGCAATGGGGAAGAGCCCGGTGGAACTCCGTTGGGGCAGACGCCTCATCACCAAATTGGACAGACTGCACCCCGACTGAGTGGCTTCGGAGACTGAGCAACCCAACCCCCCTAGGGAGTTACACTGTATTATATATATAAACAGTTAAGTTAGATGTGATTAAACTGAATACGTGAGGAAAAGCAAATCTGACAGAAGAACACGCGGGAACTTTGACAGCTGTCAAAGTTCCCCCCGCACAGCGCAGGCGCAGCCACTGACAGCTCGCGGCTGTCAAAACACCGGACCATGCGGAAGCCTAGCTGTCAAAGTGAAGACGACGCAGATTGGTCCGGATTGACGCGGCGCCAAAATGAACACTCCTGATTGGCCCTCGCTGACAGCTGCCGGCTATAAAAGCCGGCAGCGTTTTCTATGTTTGCCTTGCTCTAAATAAAAACCTGTTAGTACTAGCCTGTCGTCCCGAGTGGTCCTTCGGCTACTTCACTGGCGACGAAGGTGGGATCGCTCCGGAGCTAAGTCACAGCCGAGGAAGAGAGTTCCTGAGCTGAAGTCACGGCCGAGGAAGAGAGTTCCTGGCAAGAGCTGTCACTGGAAGTTTTAACTTCCATAGGAGCGACCCAGGACTGGACGACATGGCAAACTTCGGGCGTGTGAGGGAATTCGATACCCGCCATCCCGAGAGATGGCAATCACACCTAGGCCAGGTCGAGGGATTCCTTCTCGTCAGTAAAATCACTGACGACAGAGCAAAGGCCGCCGCACTACTATACATCAGCGGACCTCCAGTGTACGATGCTGCCGTGGGCCTGTTCAGCCCGGTGCCCATCACAGAGGTCTCCTACGCGGACCTGGTGGACCAGCTGAACAAGTACTATATGCTGGCTCGCTCAGAACTGTACTGGCGGGTCCAATTCGCTCAGAAGAAACAGCGTCCAGACGAGCCCGCCAACGAGTTCATCGCTGGGGTCAGACACGCCGCGCGGAACTGCTGTTTCCCCGACCTGGAGGACCGCATCAGAGACCAGGTGGTGATCGGGTTGAGGGACGAGAGGCTGCAGAAGAAGCTGACATCCAAGGCCGACATGAGCCTGGCAGAGCTGACCAGAGAAATCATGGCCTACGAGCACAACCACAAGAAGAAGCCGACTACCACGACCCCAGAGAGCCCGGCGACCGTCTTCCAAGAAAGCGCCACCCTCAGCGACAGCGAAGAGTCGGTGGATTTCACTGACGGAGAAGCCCTGCAATGCCGAATGGAACGCAGGCAACCAAGGAGAGGCGACACTTCAGATCGCCGAAGGTCCAGGAACCCCCCTCCGCCACCGCCGCGTTACGAGCAACGGGCCGCCTGTGCCAGCTGCGGGGGCAACCATGCCAGAGGAAGCTGCCGGTTTAGAAACGCTAAGTGCCACAATTGCGGGAAGACCGGCCACATCAAACCGGTGTGCCGCAGCAAGGGCCGTGACAACATCAATGATTTGGAGGCAAACTCCCCAGGTAGGCCAGCTACCCAGGCCAGCAGAGAAAAACCGCCAGGGCCCCTGGTAGAAACAATTGACAGGGTAAACAGCTTAAGCTCAAAGGTTAAGATCAGGGTAAGAATTCAGGGGGTGCCCTGCCTCATGGAAGTGGATTCAGGGTCAGCAGTCTCCTTAATTTCGCTGAAAACTTATCAGGAGATCTGTCAACAGGGGAAGGAAAAAATTCCTCTGAGGCAAACCCAGGTCCACCTAGCAGACTTCCAGAAAACCCCCATTCCTCTGGAAGGGAGGGCTAAGGTTACCGTGCAGTATAAGGAGTTCAAGGGGGCCTTAGAAGTCCTAGTTACACCAGGAAACCGCACCAACTTGATAGGGTTAAATTGGTTCGGGCCGCTAGGAATCGCCATAACCGGGGTAAACACAATTCAATCGCCCAGCCTAGAAGCCGTTTGCAACAAGTATGCAGACGTCTTCGATGGCACATTAGGGAAATACACCGGTCCCCCCATCTCCTTACAGTTAAACCCAGCAATCCAACCAATTAAGATAAGAGCGAGGAGAGTACCCTTTGCACTTAATGAAAAAATTGAAAACGAACTCGATCGCCTCATAGGCCTGGGGGTGCTCGAACCAACGGAAGGGGGAAGCTGGGAGACCCCTATAGTCACCCCTATTAAACCCAACGGGGAAGTGAGATTATGTGCGGACTATAAAGCGACCCTCAACCTAGCCCTCAGTCCCCACGCTTACCCGGTGCCAGCAGTGAGGGACGTATTTGCTTCTATCCGCTCTGGCGCCATTTTTGCCAAACTTGATCTCACGCAGGCGTATTTGCAACTGCCTGTCACTAATGACACGGCGGAAGCCCAGACAATTGTCACCCACCGCGGTGCATTTAAAGTGAAAAGGCTCCAATTCGGCATATCGGCTGCCCCGGGTATTTTCCAGGGTATCATGGAGAAAACCCTGAAGGGAATACCCGGGGTCTGCCCCTATTTCGACGATGTTCTCATCGCCGGAGAAAACGAAGCAAACTTAGCTGACAGGCTGTCAGCTGTGCTAAGCCGGCTCAGAGAAGCCGGCCTCAAGCTGAAACGGGAAAAGTGCTCTATTGGAGTCACATCCACAGAATTCCTAGGGTACAAAATTGACAGCCAAGGCATCCACCCCACCACAGAAAAATTAAGGGCTATTCAAACAGCACCAAGCCCAAAGAATAAACAAGAGCTCCAAGCTTTTTTAGGATTATTAAACTTTTACCATGCCTTTCTTCCCCATAAAGCCACTATCGCGGAGCCTCTGCATAGGCTCCTGGACAAGGGAACTGTTTGGTCCTGGACCAAAATACATGAGAATAGTTTCCAATCATTAAAAAAGATTATTTGTCACAGTTCAACGATCACCCTTTTTAGAGAAGACACCCCAATATGCATCGCTTGCGATACCTCTCCCTATGGAATCGGGGCAGTGTTAAGTCATTTATTCAAGGATGGTACACAAAAACCCATAGCCTTTTATTCACGCACTCTGTCTAAAGCAGAAAGGAATTACGCACAAATTGACAGAGAAGCGCTAGCAATAGTCGCTGGGGTTAAAAAATTTCACGACTACCTTTATGGGAGACCCTTTACTATATTTACAGATCACAAACCCCTTCTGGGCATATTCACGTGGAACAAAACTACACCGCAGATTCTCTCTCCGAGAATACTACGGTGGTCCACATTCTTATCAGCCTATTCCTATCAGTTAATACATAAACCGGGGAAAGAATTAGGACACGCAGACTGCCTCAGCAGACTGCCCATTCAAAACAAGGACTCAGACCCAGCCCCAGCTGGACTGATTCTAGCAATCTCTCAACTTCCAGATTGTCCCCTGTCTGCAAACATTATAGCCAACAATTCAGCTAAAGACAAAATACTTAGCAGAATCCTCAAATGGGCCACAACAGGGTGGCCAGCACAAAACCCACACCCCCAATTCCAGCCATATTTTAGCAGGAAAAATGAAATATCCACTCATAGAGGATGCTTACTGTGGGGAAATCGGGTAATAATACCAGAGAAGAACATAAGCCAAACATTACACATTTTACATGAAGGACATCCAGGCATTGTCAAGATGAAAGCCATGGCTAGAAGTTATGTCTGGTGGCCAGGCATAGATAAAGAGATAGAAAAATATGTGGGAGGGTGCTATACCTGTCAAGCAACCCGGAACGAGCCACCCCAGGCACCAATCCACAAATGGGAAACAACAAAAAACCCATGGTCACGCATACATGTAGACTTTGCAGGACCTATCCAGGGACAGAGTTTCCTAATTGTAGTGGACAGTTATTCTAAATGGTTAGAGGTCACCCCCCTTAAGAAAACAACGTCAGGAGCCACTATACAAGCCCTAAGAAAAATATTCGCCACACACGGCCTCCCAGACACCATAGTTTCAGACAATGGCCCTCAATTCACTTCTCGTGAATTTCAGATATTCGCTATGAAGAATTGTATTAGGCTGGTCACGTCTGCGCCCTTCCACCCATCAAGTAACGGGATGGCTGAAATTATGGTACGCTCCACAAAAGAAGCTTTAAAAAAGTTCGTCAAAGGGAATTGGCAAAGGCGACTCAGCCAATTCCTAATGTCACAACACGCAACTCCATGCACAACAACTGGCAAATCACCGGTGGAACTAAGATGGGGAAGGAGGCTGATAACACGGCTTGACAGACTGCATCCTGACACATATCCGGAAGAAAACGAACAAACCCCCCCCACCCGCACATTCAAGCCAGGGCAAATGATATGGGCACGATCTTACACTGATAAAAACAAATGGGTCCAAGGGACAGTGCTACAACAAACAGGACCCATTTCATACCTAATCGCCACACAGACCCAGAGCAACATACGCCGCCATATCGACCAACTCAGACCCAGACAACCGCCATACACACCAGACCCCCAAACGGCGGAACTCAACCGGCAACCCCTTCCACAAATACTACCAACCCAAGAGGAAGAGGAGCAAAGAGACGCACCACCGGCAGAACCCGACAACGCCCCACTTCCACGTCGTTCCACCAGAAACCGAAGGGCCCCTACCTACCTAAAAGACTACCAGTGGGCAGGTTCCAACGACAGAGGAGGAGAGAACGCTCCAGGGGAGGGGTAAGGGGTGTATTATATATATAAACAGTTAAGTTAGATGTGATTAAACTGAATACGTGAGGAAAAGCAAATCTGACAGAAGAACACGCGGGAACTTTGACAGCTGTCAAAGTTCCCCCCGCACAGCGCAGGCGCAGCCACTGACAGCTCGCGGCTGTCAAAACACCGGACCATGCGGAAGCCTAGCTGTCAAAGTGAAGACGACGCAGATTGGTCCGGATTGACGCGGCGCCAAAATGAACACTCCTGATTGGCCCTCGCTGACAGCTGCCGGCTATAAAAGCCGGCAGCGTTTTCTATGTTTGCCTTGCTCTAAATAAAAACCTGTTAGTACTAGCCTGTCGTCCCGAGTGGTCCTTCGGCTACTTCATACACCCTGGTGACTTGGTCTGGGCCAGGAACTATGGGTCAGGACATTTGTGGATTCTGGGGGTGGTGGTTGACAAAACCGGGCCCTTATCCTACGTAGTTGGGGTGGAGGGGGGTCGTCAGGTCAGACGGCACATAGACCAGGTCAGGAAACGGGTTCCTGAATGGTCACAGAGTGACCACCCGGAAGACTAGCCATCATCAAGCTCAAATCATCACTACCAACCCCACTGACAAACAATAGAACCCGAGCCCAAGGAGGACATCACTGACCCAGTACTGTTGCCAGTAAGCTCTGTTCGACCGGGACAACAACATGACCAGGACCGCAGCGACAACCCTGCCACAGGGTCAGACTCTGGGGTGGGTCAACCGGAAACGGTAAACCAGGACTCAAACACTGACTCTGCCGTCCAAGACATGGGGGAAGTTCCCCTAAGATGTTCATCCCGGGTTCATCTGCCACCTGCGTACCTGTCAGACTATGTGTGTCAATAGGACCATTTGTTTGAGGGGATTGTTTTGTCTTTTAAGGGGTGTTATGTATCCAGGTGAACTGGCGGGAACCCAGTTTTGGCGGGAAACAGAGGTTCAAACCTATTGGCCAGCTGCTCACCTGGCCAGGTATAAAAGGAGGGCAGGTAACCCCTATTCCCCAGTACAGTCACTTCCACCAAATAAAGATCTGCCATGCTGTACTCATCGTCTCGGAGTTCTTCCTGCTCTCCAGAACCCACTACACAACATGGGGTTTCTGGTTTAGAGTTAGAGGCAGAGATTTCCACCTGTTGATATGTGAAATATGATGGAGGTGTGCTTCAGTGGAATATCTATGGAGATTAGCAATCATCCTGGTCATGATTAGTGCTTTTTCTCAAAACAATTGGACTTTCTTGGTTTCTTTCTTTGAAAACGTTTCACTTCCCATCCAACAAGCTTCTTCAGTTCCAGAAAATGAAGAAACTTCTTGGATGAGAAGTGAAATGTTTTCAAAGAAAAAAAACAAGAAAGTTCAGTTGCCTTTTAGAAAACACACTTTTGGGGTTTACTTCACCCTTTCCAAATTCCAGAAACCATTGGATTACAAAGCCTATCACTCCAGGCACCACAGCCAGGATACAGCAACGATAGATATAGTGAAGGCTCAAGTTCAGAAAAGACAGTATTAAATACAGCATAACCATAGTATTATGAAGCATTTAACTGAGCCTCTTCAGTAATTCGTGTCCTGACAGTCACTCAAATATGTGAACTATTGCCATCCACTCTACAAAACCACTCAGAACCTGCAGTCAGTGCCAAATGCAGCAATGAAGGGAAATATGGGCATGCCATAACATGCTTCCATTTTGTCAGCTTCACTGGTTAGCATCTGTCTTCTGGATACAATTCAGGATCCCAGTTATCATCTACAAAGTTCTTCATGGTGTGGGATCTGCCTGTCTGATGGACAGCTGCCTTCTATCATTTCCACCCATCCTGTACAGTTGGACAGAACCGCCATGCTTTGCACCCCATTAATTAAACGAAGTCATCTGAAGGACTACAGGAAGAGGATCTTCTCTTGTGCAGTGCCTTCCCTCTAGAACAGCATCCACTTAGAGATCCACACAGTCCCTAAACTGACCTTGTTTTAAATGTGGTCTTGGACTATTGTGTTTCAGCAGTGTGGTACCTCAGAATTAACACTGAAAACAATAATAATGATAATTATTATAACGTATCTCTAGGATACTTTAATAGCACTCTGATTTCTTTCATTTCCATGTACTTGGACCTTATAGTATTCACCTAGAGTTTTACTCTCACTAAGCTATTCTACTCAATTCAGTGGGATTTTCTTTCCAGGGAAATGTGCCCATTGCTGAAATGAGCCGTTCCAGAATGATTTGCTTGAGCTCCCTCCCTCCCCTTCAGCTCCTTCAGTTCCCCTCTCTCAGGGGGCCCATGGCCCTGGCTTAGAATCAGGCTGTTGGTCCTAATTGCAACCCCCTATTCCCAAGGATTTATTACCCCAGTCCAGGTTGCAAACATTCCTGCACCAAATTAGGAGTCAGACACACCAACACAAAACTGGATTTACTTCAGTATAAACCAGTTCAAGCCAAAGCATAAATGTATATCTTAAAAAACAACAACAAAAGGATTTTGTGCAAGGGAATTGTCCCACTCTGTTTTCTGTTCCCATTAAACAGACAGCATGGTCTGTCTTGCCCTGGAAAGGGATTCCAAGACTGCTTTCATGTAATTCTCAAGATATTGTAAGTCAGTTCACATTTCACCCCCTTCCGCCCCCCCCCCCGCCCCCGCCCACCATTTCTATCCTCTGAAGTAGACAACCTCACTGTTGGCTTGAAGAAAATGTATCTTTAGGAACTAGGGCCTCTTGGTCTGGGTTCTGCAGGTTACACTAGTCCTAATTCAACCTGATTCATCCTTCTTTTTAGCTCTTGATTCGAACTGAACTTTCAAAGATGGCCTTTGAATATTACATTCTTCTTGTCCCTTGGAATCAAGCTGTAAGTTCATATTGATACATGATATCCCGGGAATAAATAAAACGCTCTTCCCTCCCCAGTGATCCTGGAAAAATCTAGCTAAATGGTCGCTGAGAATCAACGCCAACTTAATGGCACATTATCAATTAATTAATCCATTCCCAAACTGCTATTTGTAAACCTGAGATGCAATCATTTTAAGCAGCTTAACAAGGGGAAAATGGAGCAAACAGATTCCTCCCTTTCTCAATAGATTTTGTCTCCAAACAAATTTTAAAATCTTGTTAACTGTAGTCAGAATGTGAATAACATGTAGCCTAATTTGAATAGTACAATCTTGGTCTCATCCATTTGATAAAACAAATGCTGGCAACAGTAAAGAAAAACCCACTGGTTTACACACCACCTTCTTTGCTAAAATTGTCAGCATCTTTCTTTTTTAAATAAAATGTAATTAATGTTGCAACATCTTCAGACTAATTGTAGGTTTGTTTAAAGTACTTATTTAAGGAAATTGCCAGATTTGAACTACAGATACCTTTAATTATTGTGAAAGGCTCTGTTACTGAGCCAAAGCCTTTCCCCAAATTTTTTCTTTCATAAAGGATCTTTAATGTCTCTGTTTGTAATTCTAGCACCGTATGCTGTAAAAAAATCATAAGAAAAAGTGTTCCTGAACAGGATATATTGATTGGATGTAAAATTAGCAAGATCTGACAAACAGGAATTGCTGACAGTATTATAAACAGTGCACAACTGAAAGTTAAAGTAAAGAAATGAAAAAGTCAAGTAGAGCAAGCCAATTTTTCAAATTCAACTAAATTCTGGCCTTCCTTTTCCTTTCCTTTTTTCTGAATCTCAGAGAGAAATTGAAAAATCTACATCTCAAAATTATTACTTTATTATTGGGGACAAATGCCTGGTTCGTGCAACTCCTCAAACCATAATACAATTTGTTTGGATTTGGCTTAACCATTGTAGTTTGGAGATCATGGTTTATGACTAATATTTGTACTTTCTGACCTGGCTTTCTGGCAGCTGTTTGTGTTTTATATAGGATGTGGCCACACGCACGTCTTTTCCTTGTCCTGGGCTACCAATATGTGGACAGGAAGATGTGCAAGCTTTTGTTATGAAGATCTGACTTGCTCCTTGCTCAATAATGGGTTCACATATCATGCCACACCTAAACATAGTTTGGGGACTTTTTTCTGGTTCAGTATTGGAAGAGTGTGGGGCTTCACAAGGACCTTGTGTGACTTCAAACACTTGTAATTTATTTGGTATACCATGAATATGCAACCACACTGTATGTTGGATTCACCAGATACACAGAACCAATTATAATTCAGACAGACTTTTTTAGCCTATCATATTGTGAAAACCCATATGATTAGTTGATGGTTCATTGAGCCATGGGCACATGGAAAACTGCCTTAATTAAAGTACTGTTGAGATGACTATGAATTATGTGATGCCTCTGAATTCTTAACATGGTGTGTGTGAAATGAGCAGTCCCAGCCATTAGCAGTTAGATGAGCATAAGACAGTTTTGTAATTCAGAACAAGAACAACGTTATGTAGTTTTATTGAATTAAAGGCTCCATTGTATTGTTTTCCTAACTGTCCTGAGGAGAAACATTTTGCTTAATATGAATTCATTTCTACAGAGATAATATTTCTAGATAGAGCACCATAATCAGATGCATGTGCCTGTGCACACATTACGAATCTTATTTTGTGTATGGTTCATTTAAATACAGTTTAATTGGTTTCATGCCAATCAGGTTTTTTTTTAGTGGGACCACATAATTTATTACTTTTGAAAGCAGCAGACACTCCTGGCTTTCTGTCTGTTTAAGAAATATATGTGTCTGTGTCCATGCACTTGCCACAGACATAGGCACACTGTTTTCACTGTGGTACAAATCTTGTGGAAACCATGTTCAGGAAATCCCAGAGGAATCCACTCACAGTGGTCCCAGGCAAGCAGAACTCCTATTTTTGCTTATTTGTCCAAAGCTGCCATAATCCTCTTCCCAGCTGGGCCAAACTGTCCAAGGGAGAAAATGCTAAAGACATCAGGAAGGTAAATATCCCATTTGCAACTCCATTAAGAAAGGTGCTAAAACCATCACTGGGAGGAGATGAGCTGTGTGGAGAGAGGGGTTTAGAAATGGATAAACATTCACACATTTATACAAAAACACACACTCCTCAGCAATGGAACTTGCATTTCCACGGAACAGCCCATGAAATCCTGTTTCATAAAAATCCAATAATCTTTAAGGGCTTTTGTTTATTGTGCTCACCATCAATAATAATATATCTAGAAATGGTGTCTGACACGTTGCCAATAGCAGAGTGGAGATGATGACTGATGGATCTCAGCTAAGGACATAACCTGATAATTTAAACTGGCACAGAATAGGTAAGGAAAGGAGTAAGCCTGATTAGGGATAACAATAACTTGTCTGTGTAACTTGACAGCTCCCATAATTTGGGACTACTGCAAGAACTGCCCTCCATTATAGCCAACAAGGAATTTTTCATATATGAAGATAGTTCTATATTCATCAGCATATATGTGGCAAATTTCCAACAGTTTTGTACAGTCCCAAAACTTTTCCCATTGCAGTTTCCACACTGTGAACCCTATAAGCTGAAGAATGCTGTATGCATTGTCAACTCAGGTAAGGCAGAAGCCACATACTGTACCTGGGCTTATAGCTGCCTCAGGTGAGTTTAATGTAGTAGTCTGGAAGTCAATTATTTCTTTCTCTTAAAGAGGATTATTTGATTTTTTTTAATGGTGTTCTGCTTTTCCTCCAGGAATTCAAAGCAACATGCATAACAATCGCTCTTCCAATTTTTCATAATAAGCCTCAGGATAAGCTAGGCTGGAAGAGAATGACTGGTTCAAAGTCAGCCAGGAATGTTTGTGGCTAATGGTAGATCTGAAACTGGGTCTTCTCATTCCAACTTCTTAAGTTCCATACTCTATATCTAGGGATTTGAGTCATACTTGGCATTAGATCCAAGGATAAGTTCTATACATAAGAAGCCATATCTTAAGAGAAAGACAACAAGCATATATTCCATGTTAGTTCCTAACTTCCTAGCAATTCTTCCAACTAGTAATGGATAGAATTTTGCAGAAATTCATGGAAAACTATTGCCAGTCATGTCATTAGGCCAAGAAGACCCTCAAATTATGCATCTCCTCTGGGGAAGTGCAGCCTTATGCAGACTGAAAATTGGAAGTCTATGGATATGTCAGATTTTAATACGCACAGCTGCAGCTATTTGATCTTTCTAGGGTTCAGTTGAAGACTATTCTCCCCCAGCCAAACTGCCAGAGCCCTAGACATTGGGAAACAACTTGAACAGCTCACTTAGTTGGCCCAGATGTACAGTTGACAGATGTACTGTAGTGTATTATTCTATTGTACTGTATTTGAAACTCAGAATTTACCAATTGCAAATTATATATACAGCGTTCTCCTGATTTAAAATAAGACTAAAGTGTCCCTGAGAATATACTGACTCAAGGAATTTGTTTTCTCTGTCCAGACTAAACCAACAGTTTACAGACTCTAGAAAATTGGATATCCATTTAGAGAGGTTTGACCTGAACTGTGGACTTTCATAATCAATAGTCAGAAAACACACAATATATCACTAACTTCTTTCTTCTTCAAATCCATGATCAGGCATCACCTGTACCAGGACCAGCCAAGTATGATTTGAACTATGGGCATCTTTTAAAATCCTCTGAACCTTAATTAAAGAAGTTGTTACAAAATGCAAGTGATGAGAATTTGGGGTGCAAGAACAGCAGTGGAAAAGTTTACCCTGAAGGCATGGAGTTTGCATGTCTAACCACAATGTTGTTTGCATTTTCATTAAAAGGGTTTAGGAGTACCAGCATAGTTTGGAAAGAAGGAAGAATAATCTGTTTGTGTGCATAATATAAATTAACAAATAAAAATGGCATTATAAGACAGATGCCAACATTTCAGCTGTAAATTATAAGTCTGCCTGCTTCTCTCCCCCCCCCCAAACTATACTTGATTTAGGATGTTGACTCTCTTTTCCCACATTTAATGCTGCTGGCAGAGCAATTTCCAAAGTGGAGATAGAAAGTATTTCTCGGGTTTCATTTGCTCCTGGAGTGACACCCTTAAGTCATTATGCTAAGCTTCTTACACCTGATTACCTCCTCCTCCTCCCACCCCCCACCCCATGAGATTGGCAAGCAGCTTTAACAGCAGGGGTTGAGATAGGATAGACTATATAAACTTTCCCAGGCATGCTAGAGAGCATCTACATCCTTGCTAACTGCTTTAACCAAGACTGCTGTAATGATGGAGAACCAGCTTTGCTTGCTTGCTTTTCTCTGCTTCTTGCCCACAGGACACAGCTACATATGGGCCTGGATTTATTCTTTACCTGGCCACAGTGCCAATGAAATAGCATCTCTTAAGGACCCTGAGCCTTCATCCAGCCTAGAGCTAATGGTAAGTAGAAGCCTGCATCTCATCCTGCTCACTGATCAGAACAATATCAGTGCCCTGAAAAGCATTGCGTTGTGTCTTCCATCAGCTTAACCACCAGGGCTATTGGTAATGCTAGTGAGGGAATAGTATGGATTGTAATCCAATCCTCTGTTTGTCAATCACAGCAATTTTCAGATGTGTGGACTTTAACTCCCAGAGTTTCTCAGCTAGCGTAAGACTTAGAACCATGGCACTAAGAAGATATCGAGCTAGGAAGGAGTTCTGCTCAAGTTCCTGTTTTGGTGCAACTTTGTCTAATGTTTATTTCTGTAGTTCTCAAAAACTTCCACATGTTTTATAACTCTGTAGTCCCAACAGAGTTACAATCCAACTGTTTTGTCCCCTTAGGAACCAACCTTTGTTTTTATAGGAAATACCACTTGATTCATGTACTTGCTAAACTTTAGCATAGTTGGTTGTGGCTTACTGTATTGCAGGTTCTCAGGTATTATGACTTGTAAAACATGATTTGTGGTTTAGTATTGTGCCGGAATCCAGGCAATTACTGCTTTTAAGCAACAAATTATGTTAAATTTGGTCTGGTTTTTCATAATTTGTGATTCCTAGTGTTCGGGTATACTATACTTCAAATCCCATGAATCTCAGCATGCATTGCCTAATTGGAGAGCTACATATGAAGGAATTTTGGATTTTATTTCACAGTATTGATCTAAGAGTTTGAGCTAAGAACTACTTGAACTGAAACCAGTTTGAAATCACAGTCTTGACACAAATATATTCCTAAATCTGAACATTTTTGGTGAATATTTCTTGTCCCAATCATTTATGAGTATGAAGCTGATTCTAAAGCATTGTAACTGAGTCCTTTTCTCCTCTCTTTTGTACGTAGTCAAATGTGTGCAGTCCTGAAACTGATTGTCCTCTGGGATTCTTCTGTGACCTCCACTTTGAGATCTGCCTGCCACTGAAGCGAGAAGGAGAATACTGTCGCCAAGATACCCATTGTGCCAGCGATTTGACTTGTATGTTTGGGAAATGCCTCCAAACTCCACCTGGGGGTCATGAAGGTAAGCCATAGAAGGGTGGGCTGTTCATCAGTGGCAGAGGAAGTCTGAAGACCCTAGGCTAAAAGGTATAAAATGAATAGCTTGTTACTGTAAGATGTTAAGAGTGCTATTCTTAGACCCATGCTCTTTTTTAAACCTTTCTGACCTGGAACTTTCCAGAGGTATTGGGACTATTGTTCCCAAGTTCTCCTTCCCATAAATTTTAATGGTCAGCTTGCTTTTCAAAATGAGTTTGCTTTTCTTCTTCTGTCAGTATGCCTGTAAACTTCTGCTGTGGTGCTAGTAAGCCCTGGGCTAAGGAGCCCTCATATAGTCTGTCTATTTAGGCATTAGGAGATTGGGTCAACTCAATCGTGTTTACTACAGTAAATCATATTTAGACAAATTATTGCTTAACCCAGTGCACAATACAGTCTTGGATTAGGGTTTCAAACTGTTTTCCTTTTCACCCTTCCAGAAAGTACTTTATCTGATAAAATTCTGCACATGCCACTGTAATCAAGATGCTCCTTAAGGACTACCTACTTGTTCACACTTTGCTTTTTCATTTTCTTTTATGCAGCCTTCCTTAATCGCCCATGCCCAGCAATTGTAGACATCAGGTTAGAGAGGGCTGGTCTAAATATGTCTGTTTATTCTTTGAGGTGCTAAGCAGGCCTCTTATTTCCATTCTTATCTTGATAACATAAATATATATTATCAAACCGCAAGCAACATTAATGAAGTAAGGTTGGATGTATGATTTGCCTATTATTTTCTCCCGAGGTTAGAATTCGTGCTAAACTTAATTTAGGAAGGGAGATTCTCAGATTCTTAAAAGGTTCCAAATATCAGTGGAAAATGCTTGAGAAAACGTGTGAAGATTTGTTTCATTTTCTGATGACAAATTTAACTTGACTATGCAAATTCTTACACTATTTAATTTTCACGTTTAAAAATATTTTATCCATGCTAAAATTGTGCCAATATTTAAACTAGTTTTGGATTGAAACCATTGCTGAAATCAACTTCACTGAATTTACAGTACACTAAATATGGCCAACACACAATGGGGTCAAAATCCTTTTCTCTCCCCCCTTGGCCCAGATCAGCTGCGTTCCCACATTCATGCCTCCTTGCTTGCCCCTCGTAGGTGCCCGCTGTCATCACAACCAAGACTGTTCTCCAGGATTCTGCTGTGCCCGTCTCCACGGTGAAATGGTTTGCAAAAAAAGGCTACTTTTAGATGAGAGGTGCCGTGTCCCACAAGGAGGGATTGCATTCAGCATGAACCAGGTGTGCCCCTGTTTAGAAGGACTGGTGTGCAGACGGATGCAGCCCAAGCGAGAGTGAGTATTGCGTCACTTGGAAATAGACATTCAGAGACTGTCTTGGTGCAGCAGAGATTATGGGCAAGCACAGGTTTGCCCATATTGTATTTGATCACACATAACTGCAGGGCCTATTTAGGTTTATTCCTTATGACCATTTTTACTTACTGGCAGTTGAAATCTTATTTTTTAAAAGTTCCTCTTTTTCTCTTTTTGCAGGAAACCATTTGAGTACGAGGTGAAAAAGGATGACTGGAGATGCCAAAAAAAATAGATAACTATGAAACAGAGTTTTTGAAACAGCTGTATTTATACCATGTAAATACTATTTTCTACCCTCTATTTTGATTGTATATTTGCAAATATCTGAGATTTGTAACCAATTCATGAAAAGATGGAACTAAAAATAATAAATGGATTGTTTTCAATGGTTGGGATCAAGAACTGTTTTTTATATGTGTATAGGTCTCCAAGAGAATATCCAAAGACACACTACAATCGGTGGGGTTGAACAATTCTGTGTGTGTGTGTGTGTGTGCACGCGTGTGCCTGTGCATGCATATATATGCATGTGCCTTTTATTCATCAAACAGTACTGCAAACATTGTACCTCTGAAAATCAGTGGTACCATCCAAAGTATCTGGAGGAGTGGAGTGTACATAGCCTATTGACTGTGGGTTAGCTTCTCCTGCATGGCTGGCTGGGGGATTCTGGTAGTTGAAGTCCACACTTCTTCAAGCTGCCAAGATTAAGAAACACTGGTCTGCTCTCTACCATATTACAGCTTCCGACATCTTTTTGGAGAAGAAAAAGATCAGTTAACCCTGGCATGGACAGCAATATTCCCTAGATGTGACCCCTGCAGACTCTTGCATAATAAGCAGATCTGCCCCCCCAAAAAGTCTATTTACCAACCTGCATATAACTTCCTGTCCTTGAAAATGGCCTATCTTTAAGGAGATATAAGGTAGCTTTTAATCTATTATATATTGGATGTACTATCTTTCATTTAAGCGCTATTTTATCATCTACATTTTTGTGTGTTATTTTAAATAGCTCTCTTTCAATCTTTTGACTTCCTAAGTCTTGGATTACAAATAATGTCCAGCTAATGTGGCTTTTTATTATAACAGTTAAGGCTTGTTGTATGTGGAGAGGATGTAATTTATTATTTTAAAATATGAATAACCATTCTTAACTAGTAACTTGAAAACAAAACAAATGAAACACTTGTTGTTCAGTCACTCCTTTTAGAGAAGAACATTCTTATCTCACATGAAAACTAACATAATTCACAGAAAAATCTTCCAGCTATATTTCAACACAATGAGACAAATGGGCGAAAAATGCCAGCAACAAACAAGCTAAACAGATGGGGATATAGCTCAGTGGTAGAGCATTTGACTGCAGATCAAGATGTCCCTATTTCAAATCCAGGTGTCCCTTTTTTCATTTTAAGAAATTTAATTTTTCAGGTAGCAAAGGGACCTATTTCTACTCCAAAAATAAACATTTTGCATCCTACAAATGGCATTAACCCCCTTCAGAGATGTGAATCAGACAGGACATACCATTGCTTAATTTTAAAAGCTCAGATTCTAAGTAACAGGCTGAAATGATAGGATGATTTAAGTGGGATCAAGGGGCTTAACCTTCCATCCCAAGATATGTTACTTTTCAATAATATGTTCAATTTCCTAAAAAAATATATCCATGCTATCTTTAAGTACCCATTACCTTACTGCAAAGCATTTGATCAGGCAACAAAAAACTTTTTGCTGAAAATTATATTACAGCAGCACCAGGAACAAAGAAGCAACGAGCTTCAAATTCAGAATTTCAGCCATGAATATCCATTGAATAGCATTTATAAGCTAATCCCTCTCAGTCTTCAAAAATCAGACATTTACAAGAAAAATAATATAATAATAATAATATTCAATAATAATAATAATAATAATAATAATAATAATAATAATAATAATAATAATAATAATAATAATAATAATAATAATAATAATAATAATAATAATAATAATAATAATAATAATAATAAATAGAAATAACCAAGTCTAAGGCAGTCAAATCAAAATGACTTGGTCTTTTTAGGTTTTAAAAACCGCAATTTAAGTTTTGGAAAATAAAGTTATGTTTCTTACAAGGACAAGATCTTTATATCTTGCAATTGGCCAAGAACTGTGGATTGTGTGAACATACCCCTTTGAGAGACTGTGGTTAAACAAAATAGTCTATCTAGGGGCATCTGCAATTAGATATCTCCATTGGATTACAGGGAATGGAATGCTGGTTTTCAGATCATTTAGATCACTCCCCCACTTTCAATAGCCCTCCTCAAAGTAGCACATGTTACCGGTATTAGGCATGTGAAGGTAGTCATAAAACACTAGGAAAGGGCCAATATACTTCCCACTACAATACTGGGAGGAAGTGTTAGATCTTCCCGCTTTCCTGCCCCTTCCAGGCCAACCTGCTTCTGCTTTAAGAGAAAACAATTGCAGGGGAAGAAATAATAAATCAAGGTAGGAAAAGATTCTTGGATTTTCGGAAACCTTCTTGCTAATGCACTTGGCAATCTTCAGATCTGTTTTTGGTCAGAGACATTTCACAAATCCTTGGCTGGAGTCCCAAGCATTTAAGTTCCCAAATGGGCAGACTCAGCAGCCTGACCTAGGGCTTATTTAGCCATGCTTTATCCATTGCCTGGATCCAGACTGCAAAGCACTGAACCATAAGCTAACTACCCTGATGATTAGACTCTTTCACACTGACATGTTAATGTCTCTTTCTCTGGTTTTTGAGTCAGAAGAAAGATATGCAAGCATATGTGCACTTTCCTGATAGCCAAGAACCATTTGCACCAGTAACTAGACTTACAAGTGAACCTATCCGTATCAATTTACTGTGGGGAAAATTAGGAAAGCAACTACTAGATTCCTGTGGCTTTGTTTCCCCACTCATCCCAAGTTACCAGCCAATGGGGAACCATCACCTGTGACATATTGTAGACTGTGGGACCATAACTTTATTCATCTTCTAAAATGATTCAGTGACAGGTTGCTGGAAGAAAGATGCTCCAGATTATTGATAACTGCCACATAGGCCGTTTCTGAAGGTGGGCTACTGGTCTCCCAGAAGTCTAATAAATCTGGGTAAATAACCCAGCTCAGCTGACAAGTCAGTGAGGCAGACATGGATTGTGGGGTGAAGTAAGAGGAAACTCATGTGGTCGTGGAGAAGATGGGACCATCTCCAGTGGCAGCTGTCCACTCTAAAACTAGCCTCAAAAGCTAGTTCAGCATCCCTTCCTGAACCTTTTCAAACACCGTCAGTTCTGCTCCCAAGCCAGACCAGCACCAAGCGCCAAGCACCCGCTTGCCTCCCTCCCTCCCGTTCCCCCTCCCCCTTTCCCACAGCGCTCCTCCGGAGTTCCTCGGAGTAAGAAAATGTGGCCTACGGTCCCAGCCCTGTATTGTCCCCAGGTCCTCCTGCCCGATTTCTATCCCGTTTCCACCACGCATTCTGACGTCACTCGAGGGCTCCGCGGAGTCCCCCCTGTCCCCCCCCTAGAGAGTTTTCCAGCCAGAGGGAGGAGCTCGACGGGGGAGGACTTCGCTTCTGACGCGCCACCTGCGGAGTCTATAAAGCGGGGCGGGGGCGAAGGCGTTCGCCGACGAAGCTGCGAAGCTCGTGATGGGTCTGTTTTTCGCGAAACTCCTGAACATTTTTGGAAGCCGCGGTAAGAAGTCTTTGAGCGCGGCGCGCCCGCATTTCCTCCTTTCTTATGACACAATTCCCGGAATGCTAAGGGTGGCTGTCAGTCAGATCGTGTTTACCTTCTTCTAGGTGGTTGTCCACCAACTTTCCCCTACTTTCCCCCTCTCTCTTTCTCTTTAAATCCCACTTTTACTTTGTCTCTCGTTTTGCACCGACCATGCCTTCACGCATTGCATCCTTGCCTCTCATTTCTTTTGTTTCTCATTTGTCTTTCATTTTTAAATTCATTTATTGTCTTTCTTTTCATATTCGATTCCTTTGTTCATTCTGTTTTTTACCTTTTCTTCCTTTCACTTTGCCTCAGCAGCATTTTCATTTTCATTTCCCAACCTTTTCTTCTTTTAAATCTTTTTTTTTCATTTTTCTCTCTCTCCCTTTCTCTCTTTTTACATATTTTCCGTTTTTCACCCTTTGTGTTTCTAAAGTTACAATTTTTATACTTGTCCCGGTCCCCTTTCTTCTTTGATTATTTTATTCGGAATTGTGCTTTCTTTGCTTTTAGCGATTTCACTCCCTATTTTTCCTTACAATTTCTCTGTTTATATTTCCTTTTTTGTTCTCTCTTTTAATTTCTTTTTTCTTTCAAACAATTTTGTGCTATGTTGGAGGGCTAAATTTGGGGTGTGGAGCCTGATCTTTTCAGCATATCAACTAGTAGCTGGTCAGGAAATCTTTTGTGAAGATAACCAGAATTTGCCGTTGTTGTGTGAGCACACAGCCTGTAGCGAAAAGCATTTGTGTACATGTGTGCTTTAGAATGACAGGAAAGAGAGATGGTGTGTGTTGAGGAAGACTGAAACAATGAGGGAAGTTTCTTGGAAAAGACTAAAGCAGTAGTGAATTCTAATGCTTCTTTTACTACAGCGTCTATAATAGGATATTTGTGTTTTCATTTGTAATGATCTTTCATTTTGTATATAGGGCATCAAAGATGACTTAGAAAGTCAGTCTGAAAAGTGTCTTCTGTGTGCACTTGCTTGGGGAAGTAAGTGAACCATCATTATTAGTTATTTCAGGGAGTGCTAGTAAAGGCAGAAGGCAGTGCCTGGGTATCTGATGTTGAAGGGCAAGGGGTGTGTGCTTGGGTGTGAGAACAAATGAATGGGGGGGGGATGTGTGTGCATAGAAATGGGAGAGTGATGGAAAAGTTAGGCTGTAAAGCAGCAACAGATGAGAAGAAAATGTTAAAAGCAGAGGAAATTAAAGCTGGCAGTAGCAGAAAGCTTAAACTGCTATAATATTTAAAGGAAGCGGCTAAGGGATAAATCTTTGAATCCTTATGGTTTGCACACTTTTTGTTTACATTTTCTACTACACACTGGTATCTGAGACAGTAACAATTTGGTCGTTGCAAATATTTTCTATAAATTGGTCAAAATTTGCCCCTTCCATTGTTCTCTGGGAGTCTGGAAATTGCAAAAGTTTTTGAGTGGGTGGGAATATTGAGGATGTTTATGTGGAATTTCTGCCTTTCTTTGGCATGGTTTGTTTGCTTAGGCAAATATTTGGTTGAAAGAACAGTTTCCATCCTTTGTTCTAACTCTCATATGTTCTAAGCAAAATACTTTACATTCCTTAAAGCCTGGAACTATAAAGCCCTGTGCATATATAGCCGCTTTTATATATATCCTGGTTTCACACTCCTAAATATTGCTGAAATGCATACTAGGGGTTTCTTTCTTGGTCTTGGAGTTTTGCTTCTAGAAAGAAAGAAACTCACATGAATATAATATGTACATTTGTACGTGCAGACATGTATATAGCTTCAGCATTGGTTCTCAATCATGTTTTCATGATAAGATGTAAATACAGTGAAAGCTGCCAATATATGAGGCCCCTGCTGGAGTCCCCTTTGCTCTTTGTCCCATGCATTCAACATACCAAAATACACAGGGGGGCCTGCAAACATCCAGGTGCCAGGCTAAATCTAGAGTTTTCTTTATTTTATTGTTGCAATGTGAACTAGTTGTTTAGATTTGTGTACTCTAGACATGGCATCCCATGCCTGGAGTCCCAATAAGAGCTATAGCTAGAGTCTGGGGAGAAGGGAGGGAAGGAGGGAGGGAGGGAGGGAGGGAGGGAGGAAGGAAGGAAGGAAGGAAGGAAGGAAGGAAGGAAGGAAGGAAGGAAGGAAGGAAGGAAGGAAGGAAGGAAGGAAGGAAGGAAGGAATCTCAGAGAGCGATGGGTGGTTGTTTACCATCCAGCAGTGATGCTGGGTGGGTAAGGAAATGAAACTTGGGGAATCCACCTAAAGGTTTCACTATTTTGTCCCACATTACAACCGTAAGGACAGCACCAGCCACATTATTCCAGTGGAGGGATTGGAAAATGTTACGCCAGCAAGTTGGACAATGTTGTGCTTCAGGGTTTAATGGCCGTGGTCTAGGGCTACAGATGTCCTGACATTTTGCTGGCAACCGTGCATCTTCAGAGGCAACGTATTGAGCAAGCATTGACTGAGCTCCTGTCTTTATAGCTAGGTGACCTGCTTGGGTCTTTAGCTCAGCTGATTTCTGATTGGTGCAGAGTCATGAACCCTAAAATGCAGTACTGTCCAACAGATACTGGCCATGGAAGCCTACATATTATGCCAGTGTGATTTTCTGTCACTGAGAGACTGGTGAAGAAAACTTTAATATGGCCAACTGGCTATGACATGTATGGAGAATGAAAACCAGGTTTTACCTCCAAACAGGCTATCCAAATACCGTCCCTTGTGGATTCTGATGTGTCTAAGCTTGCATATACAGCACTGGTTGCATTGGCCCTGCAATATGTAGGCATTCCTTCGTTACTTCCAAGGTTTTCTCCTTATATCAGTCTGGAATATAGCACCAAACTTCTTGATTTCCCGATACATTCATATACTATAAAAATGGCTAAAGTCTGGCAGATTTCTACAAAGAAATAACCATCTTTAAAAATTAGCTAAGCACCATGCAGATGTGTTTTGTTGTTATTCTTTTTTGACATATTCATATGTGCTAAGATGTAACTTACTCCAATGTACACAAACAGGAACAAGCAAAATCAACTTTGAGTATGTGTGTTTTTCTTCCCATCCTGCTATGGGGCCTAGAAGAGAGCTTTGGAAGTCTTAACCTACATTTACAATGGACCAAAACTGTGATCAGCATTAATGATGGCTTGTTTAAATTAAATGAGCTTCCAATTTCAATTTGAATATTATCACTAGTTTGAAATTATGGCTACTTACATCAAAAGTTGATCCAGATAATAAACTAGGTTTCCACAAGTGAGCTCTCTCCCAATGTGTAGGCTTTAACTCCCAGAATTCCAAACTATTCATAGCTACTGATAACCATAGGATGAGAATCTGGTTCAAATGGAAGTGACAGGAATCTTCACTTTTAGTCAAATGGGAGGAGAAATGGACAGGACTCACAATGAAGATTCATTAAGTCTCAACCTTGCTTATCTTATGCCATAAAATATAATACATATGTAGTCAGAAGTTGTATTTGGACATTGGTTGTAGGTGCTCTCTCACTAGAGGTCTCAAAAAAAATGCTCAACCACATGACTGTGATGGTATGAGATTGCTGCCTTGAGCAGGGGTTGGATTATTAGAAGATCCCCATGGTTCGTTGCAGCCTTGTGATTCTATTTTCTATGAAATTATTTTAAGGCAGTGTTCCTTAAACTTTTTGTGGGCAGGATCCCTTCCCACTTTTAAAAGTTATGGAGAACCCCAAAAGAGCTTTTTCTTGAATGGCTATATTTATCAACATATACTGTATTAAAAATTTAAATTGATGCATTCATAGAATATTTGCTGAATGCTGTAAAAATAACAATATTGAATCAATTCGATATTAAATAAAATCTATTCATGAAAAACATTTTTAACAAATAAAAATTATAATGAGAAGTATGAGATTGTTTTAAACTTTTGAAAATATTTTCAGTAATGGACAAATAATTTTGATTTTGCTGACCCCTGAAAGAGCCCTGGGAGAACTCCAAGGTCGTTGGACCACATTTTTAGAAATACAGCTTTTAGAGATAGATGAATGTATTTATCTTATTTTAGGCAGAGGTTGAAACCCAGAAAACAGTAGATAGAACTGGATCCAGCATGATTATATTTAATGTTGAATAAAAATTACATATGATTAATCTAACTGCAATATTTGAAATGCAGCCGTGTATTCAACCATTTCTCCTTTTGTATCATGATACAAATTATAATTTGCATCAAAGTTTTCATCAGCCTTAGGTTGTATATTTCTGTTACAAATTATACATTACAAATTAGAAGACTTCGTTCATATAGAATGAGCCAAAAATGAAGAAACCACATTATAAGTTAATGTTATATATACACACATTCTTTGAGTCCGTATATGGAATTTGAAACAATGCTTGCTAATGCTACTCTTTTGAGATCATCTTGGGATTTGTCTGTATTTAGAGGGAACAAATTATGCCATTGTGTTGTTTTTTTACATTTAAGTAGAGCTTCCTTCCTACTCTGCAAAGCAAGCAAGTTTCATGTAATGACGCTGCCAGCCTTGTTCTTAGAAGAAACAGATTATTTTTAAAAATAGGGCTGTTTGCCAATCGAAAAGGTAAGCTCATTATCTTATTTTCCCATATATGGAACTCTTAGACTACCGTAGGAAAGGAAGGGTTATGATATACAGGGCTGCAACTTGAAACAGTTTTTCTGAACCTTGACATGAATTTAAACAACTGTGTCTCAGAGAGGAAAAAATGTCTTTCAAATGTCCTGACCTACAATCTGTGTTTAAATCAAGTCCACTGCTTAGGTTTTTGTTTTGATTTCTTCCATATACAGGTAAACCTCAATTTACAACCAGCTATTTAATGACTGTTTGAAGTTGTAGTGGCACTGGAAAAAAAGTAACTTTCAACTAGTCCTCGCACTTATGACCCCCACAGCATCCTCACGGTCAGATGATCAAAATTCGGGCACTTGGCAACTGGCATCTATTTACAGTGGCTGCAGTGTGCAGGGATCACCTGGTTGCCTCCTCCACCTTCCCAGTCAGTATCTGAGAAACAAAATCAGTGGCGGAAACTGGATGATTCCCATAACAACTGCAGTGATTCTTTTAACAACCGTGGCAATAAAGGTTGCAAAAATGGGCGCAATTCACTTAATAACCTCTTTGTTTAGCAATGGAAATGCTGGTCACAACTGTGGTTGTAAGACAAGTACTGGGTAAAAAAATCCCCTGGGGAGAAGTGTAAGAAAAGAAAAAAACCCTTTGTTAACATAAAATGAAATGAAAGAGTACTTCATGATCTGTGCCAAAACTTAATTATTATTTTTTCATTCCAAACTGCTCTCTCTTTTTTGTTATATTGCTTGGAGGTCAGGGGGAATGCCATACTAGCAGTAATAGTGGTAGTGGTAGTAATAGTAGTACTAATAATAACAACAACAAATATGATGATGATTATATTTGCTTCTGAATTTTGCTTTGATCTAGCTTTGGTATGGATTCTGTTTGAGCTTCCTGATACCTATGCTTAAGCAGCATGCCTCAATATGGGAACAGACAGCGCAGTGAGCATAGCCATTTCAGCCTGCACAACAACAATGGAGGAGCAGAATGGGACACCTCGGTATGGCCAACTTGGCATGGCAAGGTCACTGCTGCCAGCTCGCCATTGCCAAGTCACCTCTGTTAAGTCAAAGCCTCCAAGTCATCACTCAACATGATCAATTTGCTACAGGGACAAGTTGCCACGGGGAACTGGAGGGAGATCTGGTCAGCGGGCGAGAGAGTGGATGGGCAGAGTGCAAATTAGCAGCAGCAGCAACCAGGGCTTCACTCCCTAGTGAGAGCCGGGCAGGCTCATGAATAAGCGAGTGGGCAGAAGAGCAATAGCGGAAGCCTGAAGCGTCCCATTTTCACACCCCTGCTGCCACCATTGTTGCCACTGCGCCGAGCTCTGGGCCATTTGGAGTTTGGGTCATTTGGCAGTGGTGGCTGTGTTCAGGCCATTTAGTGGCAGTTCCAGTGGGCAGGGCAGGTGGCAGGGTGCATCTCATTTTTACATCCTCTACCACTGCACTGAGCTCCCATCCTCCCACTGCTGCTGTGGCACAGCCCAAGCACTGCCAGCATCAACAATGGCAGCAGGAGTATGAAAATGGGACATGCCTGGCCCCTGCCACCTGCCCCTCCCACTGCCACTACTACTGAACAACCATCACCAGCAAACGGCCTGAACTCCAAATGACCTGGAGCTCAGCACAGTGGTGGCAGTGAGGTGTGTGAAAATGGGAAGCCTCCAGCTGCTGCTGCTCTGGACTCTGCCCACCTGCTCCACCTGCCCAACCAGCTGCAAGCAACAAGTTGTCCCCATTGTCCGAAGTTGTCCGAATAGGCTGTGTTGAGTTGTCCTTCTACAACTTGGCGGTTGTGAGCATGCACAGGTGAATTGGTCACGCCAAGTTATTGGTTCCAAATTGTCCTAGACCCTAGAGGAGTGAGTGTTCGGGGTGTGTGTGGGTGTGTGTGGGTGTGTGTGCATGCGCATGCGCGTGTGCACCCTATCTTTTAGATATCTAAGAAAAATCATTGTACATCCCTGGAGTCTCCCAGCACATACCAGGAATGGTGCTCTTTTAGCTTGCACCAGAAATCTTTCATTGGTAATTCCTACTGTATTCTTTTATTAATATAATTTGTATCAAGAATTCTAATTACAGTAGTAAAACCTAATATGAACTAAACTTAGATAAGGAGGAGCGAATGGAAGAAAAGAAAAAAGTATGGGGGAAAAAGAAAAATATAATAAAAAAAGAAATACATAAAGAAGAGACTTCCAACCTTGGTCACAACAAGTACAAGTGCATTTTATAAGTATTCGTCCCTTATAGCGGTGTTTCTCAATCTTGGCAACTTTAGGATGTGTGGCATTCCCCAGGCAACTATGACTATAGTCCTAGCTATAGTCCTAGCAACTATAGCCCATCTTAAAGTTGCCAAGTGTTGAGAAACACTGCTTTATAAGATTAAGCAGCTATTTTTTCGTTCCACATCACATCCCTGATCTATTCACAAACCCATAAAATCCCAGCTTTTCAATCCTGGGGTTAGCAGAAAGTCCATAAAGGGTTGCCAGAACATTTTCAAAAAGTCTAGACTTTAATTCAGTGAAATATTGTGGCAGGATATGATTTCTTTTCAATTCTTCTTTATTCTTTATCTTCATAGATATGCATGTATAGTCCTTGATGTACAACCATAATGGAGCCTGCTCATTATGGTTGTAAGTTGTGATGGTTGTAAAGTGGGTCATGTGACCAACCCAATTTTACAGTCTATTTTGCGGCAGCCATTAAGTGAATAACCACAGTCATTAAGTGAACACAGTGGTTGTTAAGCAAATGCATTGTTTGCTATGGGCTGTTTTTGCCAAAAAAACAAGTTAATGTTGGGTTTCAACAAACGCATTATAAATTGTGGTCATGTGATCATGGAATGCTGCAAATGGGCATAAAACTGGGCCTCTTGCCCAAAATGCAGTTACATGAACCTCAGAACCAGATCCTCAGTACCTTTTTGGAGAGCTGTTGTAATTTTGAATGGTTGTGATAAAACCTATATATGTGTGTATGTATCTATGTCTCCACTTTCTTAAGAACTGGACTGAGTCTTAACCTTTATTGCTTCGTAAATTTATCTGTGGTAATAAAGGGGTTCTACCTTAGGGATCACCTGCTGCCGGCATCAACTTCCCTCCGCCCTGTGTGCTCCCACAGAGAGGGCCTCCTCAGGGTGCCACCGGTCAGAGAATGTCACCTGGTGGCCCCCAGGGGGAGGTCCTTCTCTGTGGGTGCGCCGGAATTGTGGAACCGTTTGCCGGTTGAGCTCCGGATGGCGCCCGACCTTCGCTCAGTCCGATGTATGCGTATTTCATCTGCACTGGTTGTGATGGTGCTGCTCGGCTTGTGGCACTGCTCAGTTTGTGATTGGTTGTGTGGTCGTGCGCTGAGTGCTTACTGCAGGTGGTGACCATTACGTTTCATTACACAACTGACGTGTGGGTGTGTTTGCAGTGGTTGACTACGTGCAAAAGGTAAATAATTTATTTTAAAAAATCATTGGTGAATTGAAATTTTTTTTTTAATTTTTAGTGTAAAATTTACTATGAACATTTGCCTTAAATACAATAAATTAAATTTATGTTAATTGAATATATAATTTTTAAATAAAAGATTAACAAGATGTGGGTTCCGGCACCTTTTTTCTTACAAAAGAAGCACTGGATATGAGTAAGGATATATTACTATCAAGGATACTTTCTCCATGTTCTATACATGCTAGCGCACTGGCTTGAAACCTTCACCTGCCTAGATCTAGATAGTACCAAATAAGACATGGGACTCTTAGTCACATGGATATGTGATTCTAGATTTGTAGATTCTAAGAATCCTAATTACCTCAACTTGAGTTTGGAGCCTCTAGCAAGGGAATTGTTCTTCCAGGACATATTTGCCAGGGATGTCTGATATACTTGTCAATGAAAACTCCTCCAGTGTGAGGCAAGATGAAGGGTGAGATAAAAATATTAAGCTGTAATTAAGTCAACTTAATTGGTGTAGTTTCAGACTTGTAGGATTACTGGTGGTTTGATATAAGCAAGCCTTGAACTAATGGGTTCATAATACATGGTAAGTTCTAAACTAGGCCAGATCATTATTCCTGCATTGCTCAAGAATCCCTAATAAATCCACAAGCCAACCAAAGGATTTGAGAAGAGGTATGAAATATAGAAAGTATATCAGTTGCATGCATATTTGTTTAGGTATGGATGAAAATAACAGATTCAAATTATTTCAGTTGATAGTCTTGAGCAAACATTCCCTCCGTCTATTCCTCAATTGCATTGTTGCAGTAATAATTCAGTTTATAGGTGAATTAAAGAAATAGCAATTATATTTTTCTACATTAACTCTGACATATTGTACTTTCTCTTCTTCTAGAGCATAAAGTGATAATTATTGGACTGGACAATGCTGGAAAAACCACCATCCTTTACCAGTTGTGAGTGTCTCGTCTTTCTCCTTTCTCAGTATCCAGTGTCTAGTTTAAATAAATCTCTTGTTTTGTTCCCTTTGTAACAGAGTTTAATCCAGGACTAGGTGGCTCATATGCTGTAAGTTGCATACATTTTCAACCTTTTTTTTTCTTTGCAGTTCCCAAACTTTCCAGAGTCATGCCATCAAAAAATTGTAGCAAACCTCTTACAGTGCAACAAACTTAACAGTAAATCTATTAAAAATGAAAGCCAAAGCTCCAAAGTTAAGAAACACCCACCTCTATTCTCTAGTGATATCATTGTGTCACTACTGCATATGTCTTCTCCAAAGTTTTCAGCATTTGGAGAACTCATGTTAAAAAAAGAGTGACTTTGGCCACAAAAAGACCAATTGCCTTGCTTTAATCTAGAGTTGGACTTATAAAATGGAACCTTTTTAAATGCTGATTTGGGGAATTCTGAGAATTGAAATCCACATATTTTAAAGCTGCCAAGTTTCAAAAACACTATATTAGAACATACTTTGCATGTTACAACTAAATTGTGGCTCTTTTGTAACACAGTAGTCTAGGAAATATTCAAATTCTAAAACTATTTGATGGATTACAATTGAGTGTCTGTTTTATATATATATTGCCTTTAGGATACAACCATCAATCATGTATGAAACACATACAGTATGAGCACATTTCTCAATTTGGAGGGGGGGAATCCTAAAAAAAGATAAGACCTACTTTTTGCCATTTAAAATAATAGTAATAGCCCTGATGATACCACTCTAATGGCAGAAAGTGAAGAAGAACTAAAGAGCCTCTTGTTGCGGGTGAAGAAGGAGAGTGCAAAACTTGGGTTGAAACTAAACATTAAGAAAACCAAGATTATGGCATCCGGCCCTCTCAATTCCTGGCAAATAGATGGGGAAGAAATGGAGGTAGTGACAGATTTTATTTTCCTGGGCTCCAAGATCACCGCAGATGGGGACTGTAGCCAAGAAATTTCCTCCTGGGGAGGAAAGCTATGGCAAATCTAGACAGCACACTAAAAAGCAGAGACATCACCCTGTCAACAAAAGTGCGTATAGTCAAGGCTATGGTCTTCCCAGTTGCAATGTATGGCAGTGAAAGCTGGACCATAAAAAAGGCTGAGCACCAAAGAATTGAGGCCTTTGAACTATGGTGCTGGAGAAGACTCCTGCGAGTCCCTTGGACTGCAAGGCGATCAAACCGGTCGGTCCTAGAGGAGATCAACCCTGACTGCTCTTTAGAAGGCCAGATCCTGAAGTTGAAACTCAAATACTTTGGCCACCTAATGAGAAGGAAGGACTCACTGGAGAAGAGCCTAATGCTGGGAAAGATTGAGGGCAATAGAAGAAAGGGGATGACAGAGAATGAGGTGGCTGGATGGAGTCACTGAAGCAGTAGGTGTGAGCTTAAATGGACTCCAGAAGATGGTAGAGGACAGGAAGGCCTGGAGGAATGTTGTCCATGGGGTCGCAATGGGTCGGACACAACTTCGCAGCTAACAACAACAATATCCCTGATAGTTGGCAAGGACTTGGTAGATGGATAAAAATGCTAAATTTAGTTTAAACTCTGGCTATACGAGAAGGAATGGCAGAGCCAGGGAGAGGGGTAAAAATAAGGATCAGTATAGAGTTCTTATGTAGCCATGAATGAAATAGGTCCAGTTCCCTTTGATTGCTGTTGAATCTGATCTAGTTCTAACTAGATACTGACTGTTAGTTGAGAAGATTCCTGTGCCTAGGCTTTTAGCAATAAATCAGTTACATTAAACCTTCACATGTGGACCTGTTTTTCCACATCTGACATGGCTTGGCTGTGGAACAAACAAGAATCATAATGTTATTTGGGTAATTTGAAGCTTAACTGTCTCAAACACCTAGACCTTTATCTGAAGATGGAAATGTATGGGGAAGGTAGGACACTAACAAAGCAGCGAATGGTTCTGGTCTTCCATCAGCCTAATGAATGAAGTTGTGCATACATCGCCTACAATTGGAAGCAATGTGGAAGAAATCACCCAGCACAAGACACATTTCCTGATGTGGGACATTGGTGGTCAGGAAAACCTGCGGTCAACTTGGAACACCTACTATTCCAACACAGAGGTGGGTTGGCTATACTTTAGTAAATAAATATAAGGAAGTTAAATTAATTAATTAATTAATAATACAGTTGGAAGATATCTTGGAGGTCATCTAGTCCAACCCCCTGCTCAGGCAGGAAACTTTATAGCATTTCAGAGAAATGGCTGTCCAGTCTCTTCTTAAAAACCTCCAGTGTTGGAGCATTCACCGCTTCTGGAGGCAAGTTGTTCCACTGGTTAATTGTTCTATCTGCCAGGAAGTTTCTCCTTAGTTCTAGGTTGCTTCTCTCGTTGGTTAGTTTCCATCCATTGCTTCTTGTGCTACCTTCAGGCACTTTGGAGAATAGCTTGACTCCCCTCTTCTTTGTGGCAGCCCCTGAGATTTGGAACACTGCTATCATGTCCCCCCTCGTCCTTTTCTTCATTAAACATACCCAATTCCAGCAACCATTCCTTATATGTTTTAGCCTCCAGTCCCCCAATCATCTTTGTTGCTCTTCTCCGTACTCTTTCTAGAGCCTCAACATCTTTTTTACATCGTGGTGACCAAAACTGGATGCAGTATTCCAAGTGTGACCTTACCAAGGCATTGTAAAATGGTATTAACACTTCACATGATCTTGATTCTATTCCTCTGTTAACGCAGCCAAGCACTGCGTTGGCTTTTTTGGCAGCTGCAGCACACTGATGGCTCATATATAAATGATTGTCCACTAGGACTCTGAGATGCCTCTCACAGTTACTACTATTGAGCAAGGTACCACCTATACTATACCTGTACATTTGGTTTTTCTTGCCTAAATGTAGAATCTTACTTTTTTCACCACTGAATTTCATTTTGTTAGATAGCGCCCAGTGTTCAAGTCTGTCCAGATCCTCCTGTATCTTAAGCCTATCTTCTGGAATGTTGGCTATTCCTGCCAGCTTGGTGTCGTCTGCAAATTTGATGAGTTCCCCATCTATCCTCTCGTCCAAATTGTTGATAAAGATGTTGAAGAGCACTGGGCCTAGAACAGAGCACTGGGGCACCCCACTACACACTTCCCTCCATGTAGATGCAGTTCCATTTTGGACCAGATGCTGAGTACGGCTGGTTAGCCAGCTACGAATCCATCTGGTGCTGTCTAACCCACATTTTTCTATCTTATCAAGTAGTAGGTTGTGATCTACTTTATCAAATGCCTTACTGAAGTCCAAGTAAATTATATCCACAGCATTCCTCTCATCCACTAATTTTGTCACTTGTTCAAAGAATTCAATAAGAGTTGTCTGGCATAATCTGTTTTTGACAAACCCATGTTGGCTTTTAGTAATGACTTTGTTTGCCTCTAGGTGTTCGCTGATTCACTGTTTGATTATCTTTTCCAGAATCTTCCCAGGTATTGAGGTCAGGCTGATAGGTCTGTAGTTTTCTGGATCTATTTTTTTCCCTTTTTTGAAGATGGGAATTACATCAGCTCTTTTCCAGTCCTCTGGTAGTTCCCCAGTGCTCCAGGATCTTTGAAAAATATAGTTCAGTGATTCTGAGATAAACATCTGCCAGTTCCTTGAGAACCTTGGGGTGTAATCCATCTGGTCCTGGTGATTTGATATGGAATAGTGGGAAGGCTAACGATCCAGAGTTGTGTTTCTTGAGCTCTCATATTCTGCTCTTTGGCCATTGGTTAGTGGGACACCATGCACGAAATATACTGCTATCTAGATACAGGCTGTACCTAATCACAGAAGGGGCAAAGTCTATGCCAGAAAAGATAAACATGTCATTATGTATGTAAAGTTCACTTTTAACTGCTTAAAGTTTTTGTTCCAGGTGCAGATAGTCCTTGACTAATAACCATTCATTTAAGTAACCATTTGAAGTTACAACAGCACTGAAAAAGTGACTTATAATAACCAGTCCTTACACTTACAACTGTTGCAACATACCAAGCTCACATTATCAAAATTTGGGCATTTGGCAACCAGAGATGATCGTTGCAGCATCCCAGAGTCATGTGATCACAATTTGCAACCTTCCCAGGTGGCTTCTGATAAGCAAAGTTAATTGGGAGAGGTGGGGAGCTGAACTTGCTTAACAACTGTACATTTATTTAACAACTGCAGTGATTAACAACTGTGGCAAAAAAAGCCCCCAGACATGGCTCACTTAACGGCCTTGCTTAGAAATGGAAATTCTGGTGTCAAATTGAAGACCTGGACACCGTTTCAGAAATGCCCATCGTACATCCGCTGTTTCTTCTCCTGTTTACAACTAGCTTCATAAGCAGCACATAAGGTTGTAAGATTTGGGCAATAATTTTGGGAATGAAAGTTTGCGTAAGCATAATCCGCTTATGGTAAGTTAAAACACAAATGATATTACAGTCTTGCACATGGGTGGAGTATTTTTAAAAAGAACTTAAATCCCATTACCATAAATATATATAATTAATACACTACTCTCAGTCAATGCTTCATAAGGGTTAAATCTCAACTCATAGTTCTGGATCAAGTTTATATGAGTGCAATGCTTAAGAAAAAGCTCTAAGACCTGCCAATATTAACCAATATTGAACTGTCCAAAGTCTTGTGGCTATGTCAGTCCCCCTCCCTGTAAGTTGATAACAAAAGCAAAGTCAAAGGTTCAAAAGACATCAGCTTACAACAGGGGTTTTCAGCCTTGCTAACTAAGATGTGTGGACTTCCCCAGCATGTTGGCTAGAGAATTCTGGGAGTTGAAGTCTATACAGTATATCCTAACATTGCCAAGGTTGAGAAACGCTGATTCAGAGGCACCACTTTGGTGAAAGCTAGCATGGAATTATGCTATTTAGAAATACTGTTCAAGTAGTTTCTAGGGCAATGTTTCTGTGTTCAATGGACTTGCTTTTTAACAATATTTTTTTAGTTTCCAAAGGTCATTTGTATGGCACACATTATCCTGATATAAAAGGAGGTTTGTGTGCCTGTTCTCATGTTTGTTTTCAAATGTGAAAACCAGACAACTAGAAATCTAAAATTTGCCACTGAATTTCAGGGGAACTTGATTGGAAGAATATTCTTTGATCTTATGTTTGGTTTTCTCTAGTAGCTGTTTTCTGCCACTCTATTTCCTCTTATGTATTGATATTCTGCTATTTCATGCAAAGTTATTGCTTACGTGTGCATTTTGTGAGGGATGTGAATTACCCGTGAGTCTTGACTGTATCATAGTTTCTGTTTTGGTAGAACAAAGGCAAGCTGTGAGTCATTCTTCATATGCCAAAACTGCATTCTTGACAGTTTTACATATGAAATGTGATTTTCTTCTCTTACCTTTTCCTATATGCTTTCCAGACAGTACACCATTTGCCAAGTAGAAATTTATTCGTACATTTTGATTACTGTAATGTATTGGGCTTGCTTTGTTAAGGGAACACCACGTGGTAATTGCTGGAAGGCTGTTTGAGCAGGGAAGCTGGCTAACGGCTCCCAGATCCTCAGACAACCTGTCTCCAGCGCCACTATTGGTTGCCTCTAGGGCGGCAATGGGTTGCTTCAAACCTATTGGCCGCCACCTAGAGGCCAGGGTATGAATTGCTACATCTGCAGCCCTGTTCCTTAGTTCAGATCCTGCCAGCAATAAACCATGATTTTTGCTGAACTCACTCACCTCATCTTCATTCCTGCACAATGAACCCAGTACACAACACTGACAATGAAGGTGGGATTCTGCTTCTCCTTTGAAGCTGAATGTCATTAGGGGAGAGGCAGCGCACGCCTGGTAGGAAAGCAATACCCCCCCCTATGGTCGGCTAGCTCAGCCACACTAGCGACCACGCGCTCAGAGGACCAGTCCCTGGGCAACGGGGGAACAGGATTTGAAGACGCTGAGAACCATCCGCGAAGACCAGCAGAATGCCCAAGGTCGGAAAGCTGAGAGAATTCAACATCAAGCAGCCAGAAGAGTGGCCCTCGTACCTGTCCCAGGTTGAGAACTACCTTCGAGCGAACCAGGTCACTGGACAGACTGAAGGCCGCCACACTACTCTGTGTGTGCAGCACAGCAACATTTGATTTAGCCGAGAACCTGTTCACGCCAACACCGTTGGAGTCCATATCCTTTGCAGAGTTGAAAAAGAAGCTTGGAGAACATTTCCAGCCAAAGATGTCGGTGATCACTTGGCGCTATACCTTCAAGCAAAGAATACAGCAACTGGGAGAAACCGCATCCGAGTACATCGCGGCCTTGAGGCAGGATGCATGCCTGTGCCAGTTCTCCGACCTTGAGGAGAGACTACAAGACCAGCTTGTCTGTGGCCTCCACAACCGAGAGCTACAGCAGAAGCTTTTCGCCAGAGAGGTCCTATCATTTTCAGATGCACAGAAGGAAGTCATGGCGGACGAAGCCGCTGGCGGAGCCGTACAAGCTATTCGGCCTACCAAAACTGCACAATGCAAAGAAGCCATCCACCATGAGGACACCAAACACACAGAAGGCCCCAAAGAAGACACCAAAGTCAACAAATTACACAGACAACCCGACCAACAGCGTCGCAGCAACAAGCAACAAGAGACTATTTACAAGGCAGATCCCTTTCTTAGATGTCCAGGTTGTGATGGCCGCCACCAACGTTTGGACTTTAGGTTCCAGACAGCCATGTGCCAGGCCTGCAGGAAGACCGGCCACATCGCATCCATCTGCAGAGGTCGCCAGAGGGACCAGACTGCGAATCGCCAGTCAGAAGATCCGACCAGGAGAGGTACTGGGGCCCTGGGGCCGTATAGCGTGGGGTTTTGCTCCAGCCGCAGAAGCGTGTGCCGTACCAGGTCCCGCCGCCTGATTAAGCCCAAGTATAGACTTCAGGTGGAGCTGCAAGGGGTCCCCTGTAAGATGGAGCTGGACACAGGCTCTGCCATTTCTATTATTTCCCTTGAAACATTTAATTTCACTTGTAGTCACATTAAGAGATGGGCAAAGCTGAGGCCTTCTGACATTGTACTAACTGATTTCCAGAATGCCAAAGTCGCAGTCAAGGGTGAAGCCACTCTAGCTGTTAAATTTAAGGGGTTTTCAGGGCACCTGGATGTTGTTGTAGTAGGGGGCCAGAGAACGAGCCTAATTGGGCTCAATTGGTTTGATGCACTAGGCATCCAAGTAACTGGAATCAACCGTACACAAGTCGTGGGTCTAGCAACAGTATGCGAGGAATTTGCAGATGTATTTGATGCAGCTCTGGGAACATACACGGGCCCACCAATAGCATTCAAACTAGACTCGAATGTAGTGCCAGTCAGGATTAAGCCTCATAGGGTCCCATTTGCCCTCAAGCACAAAATAGACACTGAATTAGATAAAGTTGTTGAACAGGGCGTCTTGCAACCAGTAGATGGTGGGGAGTGGGAAACTCCTATTGTAACACCACTAAAAGCCAACAGGGAAGTCAGAATCTGTGCAGATTATAAATGCACAATTAACTGGGCCTCAAACAACATGCATACCCAGTTCCAGTAGTAAGCCACATCCTGGCATCCTTGCAGGGTGGCATCATTTTTGCGAAATTAGATTTGGCTCAGGCCTGTCAGCAACTGCCTGTTGATGAGGTCACAGCCACAGCACAGAAAATTGTAACCCACAGGGGGGCATTTAAAGTAAAGTGCCTGCAATTTGGGGTCAGTGTAGCCCTGGGCATTTTTCAGGGCATCATGGAACATACACTCAAGGACATTCTGGGGGTTTTCCCCTATTTTGATGACGTGCTTATTGCCAGAGAATCCACTGAAGTGCTAGCAAGGAGGCTCAGAGCCGTCTTGCAAAGGCTGCAAGAAGCAGGCCTCAAACTTAAAAAGAATAAGTGTGTCCCTTCAACTGAATTCTTGGGGTTTCACATTGATGCTGATGGCATCCACCCTCCTGAGTCTAAAGTAAAAGCCATTCAGATGGCACCTAGCCCTAAAACAAAAGGAGAACTGCAGGCATTCCTGGGCCTCCTCAATTTTTACCACGCGTTCCTTCCTAACAGACTCTTAGATAAAAATGCTCCATGGAAGTGGAATAGCATTCACGAAAAAAAGTTTTTAGGAATTGAAGTCACTTCTGTCGGTCAGTTCCACCATCACTCATTTCAAGGAGTCTAAACCAGTTTGCTTAGCGTGTGACGCATCCCCATATGGGGTGGGTGCAGTCTTAAGTCACTTAGAGGAAGATGGAACTCAAGTTCCAATTGCTGTTTATTCAAGAACACTGTCCTCTGCTGAGCGTAATTATGCTCAAATTGACAAAGAGGCATTGGCCATTGTAGCTGGGGTTAAAAAATTCCACGACTACTTATACGGCAGGGACTTTATGGTCTTCACAGGCCATAAACCGCTTTTGGGGTTATTCACTACAGACAGACAGACACCCCATATATTATCCCCTAGAATGCTGAGATGGTCCATTTTTTCATCAGCTTATACGTTTAAGCTGATTCACAAACCCAGCAAAATATGGGCGATGCAGATGGCCTGAGCAGGCTTCCACTGCCACAAATTGAACCATAAAGCATTGGCTAAAAGCTATTTATGGTGGCCAGGATTAGATAAAGCCATTGAGGCCCAGGTGCATGTATTGTGTAGTGGGTCCGACGCAAGGAAGAGACGCCAGCCGGAGTACGTGTTCAGCTCTTTATTGGAAGGGGGTAGCATACTGAGGAGTGAGGGTTACCTGGCCTCCTTAAATACCTAGCCAGGTGACTGGACAGCCAATGGGGTTGGCCCTAGGTTTCCCGCCGAAACTGGGTTTCCTGCCAAAACCGTTCAGGCCAACGCCCCCTGGTGGCTGTTGCTATGCAGGTGCCTGCATACATAACAGCATGGGTGTTATACATGTCAGCAATCAAGGCCTGAAATGCCACATGCTCCAGTTCACAGGTGGGAGGAGACTCTTTGTTATAGTGGTCGACAGCCCCTCTAAATGGCTAGAAGTTATACCAATTGCAAACATGACTACTGCTAGGACCATCCAGGTGCTTAGGAAACTCTTTGCCACACACGGGCTGTCGGACGTTGTAGTGTCCGATAATGGGGCCCAATTTGCTGCGGCAGAATTTCAGGCGTTCCTGAGAGCAAACCTCATTAAGCATGCAACGTCGGCCCCGTTTCACTCATCTACTAATGGTCAAGCCGAAAGCATGGTGCACACCACAAAAGAGTCGCTGAGGCGTATAGCGACTGGGGACTGGCACCACAGAGTGGCCGATTTTTTGCTTTGCCAACATTCCACACCATGCACGGCTACTGGGAAAAGCCCAGCAGAGCTGCGCTGGGGGAGGCGACTGATCACAAAACTGGATAGATTGCACCCAGACTGGGTAGCAGCAGAAGCCTCTCACCCCAAACCCCTGAGGGGTCTGCCAGTGGGTGATGGGGTGTGGGCCAGAAACTACAGGCATGGGAACTTGTGGGTGCCAGGAAAAATCACTAAAATGTCAGGCCCTCTCTCTTATGAAGTGGGCCTAGAGGGCGGGCGAGTTGTCCATCGCATATATCGATCAGCTTAGGAAGCGTTTTCCAGAAAGGCCACAAAGTGAGGACTTCGTCATAAGTCCTTACCAAGGGCCATCAACCGGCAGCCAGGCCGATCCATGCATAGACTCTGAAGGCTCAAACAGCCAAAGCAACGGGGAGTTGGCCGTAGGGGAGGAAAGCCTGGAAGTGCAACATGGGTCCCCTGATGGAGAAAGCCAACCTGAGTTCTACAGCCGCTGTGCTAACTCTGCTGAACAAACTGACTCTGGGGTGGGCCAACCTGAAAAGGCCAGCCAGAGATCACCGAGCCATCCTGAATCGCTTGAACTGAGAGACACTGGTCTACCCAGCTCAGCGGGCAAGCTGGTAGGCCAGGAAGTGCCTCGGTCCCCCAGGTGTTCCACAAGGGCTCGCAAACCTTCTGCTTATCTGCAAGATTTTGTCCTGAAATAATAAAGCTATAATGTTGTATGTACCTTATTGTACTGCCTGCTTATCTACAAGATTGTCCTGAATAATGAAGCTATAATGTTGTAAGTACCTTATTGAGCTGCTAGCTAGGAAACACCTGTATTAGCTAAGAGGAAACCTGTTTTCTCACACCATTGTTATACCTTTTGTAAAATTGTATTGCTGTAATTACTTTCTGTTGTTGCTATAATGTTTGTTCATTCTAGGGGGGAGGGTTGTAATGTATTGGGCTTGCTTTGTTAAGGGAACACCACGTGGTAATTGCTGGAAGGCTGTTTGAACAGGGAAGCTGGCTAACGGCTCCCAGCTCCTCAGACAACCCGTCTCCAGCGCCACTATTGGTTGCCTCTAGGGCGGCAATGGATTGCTTCAAACCTATTGGCCGCTGCCTAGAGGCCAGGGTATGAATTGCTACATCTGCAGGCTTGTTCCTTAGTTCAGATCCTGCAAGCAATAAACCATGATCTTTGCTGAACTCACTCGCCTCGTCTTCATTCCTGCACAACGAACCCAGTACACAACAATTACCTTTTAAAAATCCCCCTGGGAAGATGTTTAGAGAGCTCCATGTCTCTTTCAGTTGGTTCTCATTCCCTCTGCAGAAATGCCCTGACATTATTTTATTCTCTGGCTTGCATGAATTTTGATCTGATGTTAGGAATGTATTGTGATTATTTAATTCTGTTGTTCCTGTAATGAAGACAAGCTTAGTAGTTGTGCAAAATAATGAACCTTGGTTTAGTACACACTCATCAAACCTCTGCGCTTCCTGACCAATGTATTTAAGATATAATATTAACTTAAATCTTAGACGTTGGCAAGTAAGACATTCCATTGAGGGTGCTGCTGTTAGATTTCTAGTTCTAAATATTCCTGTTTAGTCCTATTTCCATTCCCTCTCCTGCTTGGTCTTTTACTTCCTCCCATCACACAGGTAGTTTTCTACAGCCATCAAGAATGCTTACTTTTCTTTCTTTTGAAGTTTTCCTGTGTGATGGGACCTTTCTTCCAAGCCTTCTGATATTTCCTCCTTCTCCAATGTTTGGAGCATACAAGGGCTGGAACTCAAAAACTAGGTTCACAGGAATGGTTTGCTATTGAGTAAAATAAAATTGCTTCGCTCACCCAATGTGCTGTATCACAAACATGGTTTACAAATCACAATTTCTGCAATATATTATGCTTGTAATGTGTTGTATGAACTCATCCACTGCTTCAATTCTGTTCACTTAGTCTTGATCAAGTTTATAAATGTGGTTCTTTTTCCTTTGATCAGTTTATCATCCTTGTGATTGATAGCACGGATCGTGAGAGGCTGACAGTGACAAAAGAAGAGCTGTATAAGATGTTAGCTCATGAGGTGAGTTGGCCTGCTACCACATGCAGAGGTATATGTTGTGTGAGATTTCAGATGTTGCTCCCCAGATGTTTTGTACCTTTTATGTTCCTGGGCATCTTTTATATTTGCTGTTACAATGCTGCTTGAATCAATTACAAGCTGGTCCAGCCACGGCACTAGAACTGGCTGAATTTCATTTCTAAGTGCTTGGATGGAAAAATCTCCCTCCAAGGAGAGAGTCAGCAGAGAACAGGCTATGGCAGAACATTTTATTTTTTATTTCTTTTTAGAGATTATTTATATGAGAAGTCATCAAAGTGGTATTTAGTACTTGAATTAATTCCATATATTCTACCACTCCTCCAATATTTATAGACCAGGTCCAATTATAAGATCTGTTGGCCACAAACTGAATCACCCAAAGAACCTCAGCGCCGTGAGAACACTAGCTGGATCTGCTTCACAAGCCACCTGCTAACCAGCTCATGTCTGAAACGTGTGAAACTGAGATTACTGCAGATCAGTAGCAACAACTGAATCCTAATAGATCTTCCATCATTACAGATAGACTTTGACTTACAACAACAGATCCCAGAATTTCTGTTGTAAGTCATGATGGTTTTAAATCAAGGCACCCAGGTGACAAGACCCAATTTTATGTCTTTTTGTGGCAGGCATTAAGCAAACACTATGATTATTAAGTAAATGTGGTGTTCATTAAGCAAATGCCACAGCTGTAAATGAATCCATGGATTTGTCTGTGCAGAAACTGGCAAAAAAGGTCAAAAACTGGCAAAAATCATTGTAAATCACAGCTATGTGATTGTGGAGTTCAGCAACTGGCCATAAAGATGAATCAGTTGTCAAGTGCCCAAAACAATGTACAGCAGCGGTGTCAAACTCGCAACGTCGCGTGACGTGGGCACAGTTTCAGCATGATGCATCTGGCCCCTGTTGTACAATCATGACTGTGAGATGTGTGTGTGTGGGGGGGGACTGGAACTTCAGAACTGGGTCATAAGTAATATTTTTAGAGCCATTGGAACTTTAACTGGTCACTACGTGGCTGGTCATTAAGCGAGGATTACCCGTATCTTCCTGGAGCTCTCAGTACACAGCACTAGCCTAGGCATCCATAGCTAATATTACAATGACACTAAAATAATGAATTGTGATGTCACAATGCAAGCTGTTCTGTTCCTTCTGAAGTAATCCTACATTTTCAATTATTGCCAGTGAATTATTTTAAATGTGAAGATTTTCTTTAAGTCTTTTCTGCCCTGAGACCAGGGAATTCTTACCAATATCTTAATTGTTCAAGATAAAACAGACAATTAACAACAATGAACATTCTAGGACATTCTGGACAAAGATGAAAGGTTTATCCTGCATATGAAAGTAAGAGCTACAGGCTATTCAATGAGAGCAACAGGGAAATTTCAGATGTTGATATCTGAAAGAAAAAGGATCCAGAAGTTGGAGATTTTGGAAGAAGACTAGAAGGAGCCTGATTACTAAGTTTCTGCCCCAGAAATACTGGTTAAGTGCACACAGCACAGGAAACCATGCTTTTGTTCATTAAACTTTGTTAAATGAACCACATTGTTTGGCCTCGCATATTTTATCATCATAAACCATAATTACAATGGTGGTTTGCTAAATAAAAACTAAATTACAGCTACATGATTCATATTTCACAGCAATCTATTTCAATGATGGTTTGTAGAATAATGGAATGTAGTCATGATGCTAAGCCATAATTAATGGTTTATTAAACCACAATTACTGGATTCCATATCATGCTTAAATTTGTTTTTTATTTGTCTTTTAAATTTACATTGCCACCCATCTCACTTGCATGTGACTCGGTGGCGATAATAATAATAATAATAATAATAATAATAATAATAATAATAATAATAATAATAATAATAATAATAACAACAACAACAACAACAATGTTGGAAGGGATCTTGGAGGTCATCTAGTCCAACCCCCTGCTCAGGCAGGAAACCTTATACCATTTCAGGCAAATGGCTGTACAGTCTCTTCTTAAAAACCTCCAGTGTTGGAGCATTCACCACTTCTGGAGGCAGGTTGTTCCACTGGTTAATTGTTCTAACTGTCAGGAAGTTTCTCCTTAGTTCTAGGTTGCTTCTCTCCTTGATTAATTTCCATCCGTTGCTTCTTGTCCTGCCTTCAGGTGCTTTGGAGAATATATGGATAAAGAAAACTAACAATTACAACCTACCGTTATTAAGATCAGTTAAAACTAATTAAAAAGTATGAAAGGACAAGAGGGAGTGCAGTCTAAATGAGTGCAGTGCAATTATTTATAGGATCCCCACTTCCATGGGATTCTCAAGCCCAATGGCATATCCAGGTTTTGAGGAGGGTTCACAAATTGCTTCTACAAATAAACTGACCATGTTCAATCCACAAATAAACATTGACCATGTTCAATGTCTGCTAAGCCACAGACATTGTACTGGGAATTACTTTTGTGACTGTCTTCTCTTCTGAGCTTTATGTGATAGCTTTATGTGTTACTTCTCTCATTTTGAATGAGTCATGAATTGATGGAAACTGGAGACAAACAACGTGTTCCCTTTTTTCTTTCCCCAGGACCTGCGTAATGCAGCTGTGTTGATATTTGCCAACAAGCAAGATGTAAAAAACTCCATGTCTACCTCTGAGATTTCGAAGTTCCTCACCCTGAGCTCCATCAGAGACCACCCGTGGCATATTCAAGGGTGCTGCGCACTCACAGGAGAGGGGTCAGAAAACCAGAATTACACCTCCTGTATACTAGGAACAGCTGGAGGCTTTTCCCTCTAGAATGGGGGCCTTAAACTCAAATAGGGTGGTGGGGAGCACATGACATTAAGTGTGCTAATTGGTGCCTTGCATTCAAATGTGCAACAAATATTAAATACGAATAGCTATCAGTTATGTCAATTTCATCAATAATTAAAATGGTTTATTATTTATAATTAATAATAATCTACAAATTAAATGCAAATGATGCTCTTGATGACACATACAGTAAAAGCAAAAATATGCTATCTGCTATAACAGTAAACTTGTATGCCTGTGGCTGCAATTGTCACCCCATGTCATCCCACACATTCCTGAAGCCAGCTAACAATGACGAATGGTCATTTCAGCAGCAAGAGTCACTCTACACCTGAAGGGTAATTACATGCCATCACCAGACCTGCGATGGTTCAAAACCTTCAAAAACCCACCAGGGCAGCTCACTGTTCTTTGCTGCTGCCTGGCCTGCGTGGGCTTTGTTGTGGGACAACAGTCAAACCATAAATTTGACACCCCTGCTATAGAACTCTTTGCTGTGTGAAATGAATGCCAATCTTAAAAGGTATCAGGTTTTTCTCTCGATAAAGGAACATAACTTGAAAGTAAGTTGGCTTAGCAGGCCAATAAATTCAATATTGCACAACACAGCTTTCTGTCTCCTTGCCAATCCTGGACTGGAGCCCTGGAACACTTTTAAATGGATTAAGGCTATTTTCTATGGTTGAAATACATCATGAATGGAAATGTTTGTGGTCAATAACTCATCTAATTTAAATTGATTGATTTTTAATAATGGTTCTTAGAAACATTGAAGATGGCCAACACTGTTTTAAATGTATGAATGTGGAAGGGGTGGGGAAAAGAGGAAAATATTTCCTTAAGCTGTATCTGATTAATATACTGCTCAAAAAAATAAAGGGAACACTTAAACAACACAATGTACTGTATTTAATAGTAGGATGTCTTATCTTGTGTTCCCTTTATTTTTTTGAGCAGTATATATCCATGTATAATTTCTCTAAAGAAAAACGTATCATATCATAAAGATTGTCCAATCAACCAGAAGTAATTGAGAAAATCATTTTCACTTTGGACAGCCTTAATTGTGCCCTGTTTAAAAGGCTGGTTTCTGGTTGTTTCTACATAATATGTGCTATCCTTTCGATTCAACCCAAGTTTAAAATTAAGGAATGCAGAAATACATCCTTTTGAAAGTTAAGAACATATCTGGACCCCTTAGAGCAGGGGTGTCAAACTGCCGGCCCGCAGGCCGGTTGCTTCATGTGGAAGCTGTGCCCACCCCAGCTCCAGCAATGTGAAAAAAGTCACAATATGTCACAACACATCACATGACGCAGTGAGTTTGACACTTAGACATATCTTGGGTACTCTTCCATAATTCTTGCTTAGGGGTTGATGGGGCTGGTCAGAAAACATCCATTTACCAGTAGGCAAAACAGTACAGTTACATTAGCCTTTTAGATGCTGACCATTAACCTCAGTTTATCTTTTTTATATCCTGAGCATCTGGTTCAGGGATCTCCAAACTTGGAAACTTTAAGACTTGTGGATTTCAACTCCCAGAATTCCCCAGCCAGCATGGCTGGCTGAGGGATTCTGGGAGTTAAAGTCTAAAAGTCTTAGAGTTGCAAGGTTGGAGATCCTGATCTAGTTGAAACCATCTACTTTTTTTCTTAGCTGATATCTTTCTTAGAATGCAAGTGGAGATCCAAGCAAAACCTAGAAAGTTTTTTGAAAATAAAGAGGCCAGAAACTGGAGCAGTATGTCAGGTGCCCTCCAATACAATTTTTTAAAGAAGTCAATTGATGCAACCTGTCTAGGTTCTCCGATAAAGAGAAGAAAATGTTTTTTTTGTTGAAAGGATCCAAGTTAATATCAGTTTTCTTCTAGGAATTGTGAATTTTGGGTTTTCCAGTATTAATCATTTCTTTTTCTCCATTCAGCCTTCCTGCTGGTTTAGAATGGATGATATCTCAAGTTGCTGCCAAGTAATCTCAGCCAAAACTACTTTGGGACTGGGGAAAAGCAAAACAACCCTTATATTTATTTCCACTTTGCAAAACGCTCAGGATCTGTTGGACCTTGGATGGCTTTTTTCTCTTTGCTAAAGCCATCAGTATTTTCAAAATACTTTCTGAGCACATGTCAAGTTATAGGAGGACATGCATTCACCCTGCAGAGAGATTCTTCCTGGACTTTGGATCTAATTGTATCACATTGGAAAGTCTGTTTACATCACATCACTGTGTGTCTTTGATTTTATACCTTTCCAGTCAGAATTGGACACTGCCATGAGAAGTGTTAAGTCCTATGAAGCAAAAAAGATTATGGAACATTTTTTGTTGAGCAAAAAAGACATTGCTGCTTTTTTTCCCCCCAGTGCTAAAATGTTTTGCATTATCATTGTGAAAACAACCAGAAAGAGGGTGGAATGTTATTTTGGGAAATGTTATTTCATGAATTTCACTTTGCCTGGACTGCTTCCCAAATGAAGAAGTAGCCAAGGAAATTTTGAAACAGATGTCCTCATTTCTTCTTCTTCTCCTAGGATTGTGGTCATTTCATCTGTCCTACAGTTCAAAGTTAGGACAGACCACAAAAAAGATACTTATGAATGATCTTTGCAGTTGCTGCCTCCCTCAGAGTCACACTATTGCATTTTGGGTGTTTGGCAACCAGATTGTATTCACAGTCGGCTGCAGTGTTCCATGGTCATGTGATTGCAGTTTTTGACTTTCTTGGCTGTTTCTGTGGTTTTTGCTGGTTTCTGGCAAAAAGTGCCCATGTGGGAGAATAGATTTGCTTAACCACCACATGGTTCACTTAACAATTATGTGATTCCCTTAACGATTGCACTGATTTGCTTTACAGAAAAATTCACTCTGGCCCTATGCATTACTTTATGACCACAGTAACTTATTACTGAGATTCCAGACTCCATTGTGGTCGTATGTCAAGGACTACCTATATATCCAATAAATAATTTGAGTGCTGTGTTGCTGTTTTAGAATTTTCCAAGTCCCTGTTTTTTGTCTTTTTTCTAAGTGTGTGTGTGTGTGTGTGCGTGCGTGCATGCATGTGTGCATGTGGATGCATGTGAGAGAGACCCATATCAGTAAAGAGTTCTTTCGGCTGCTGTTTTGGAGGATTCCTTTCAAACAAGTCAAGGCAAGTTTGAGACAAGAAAATCAGTTAGTTTAAGCAAAACAGTTTATATGAAAGTTAATATGAAAGTCCCTAACAAGAAAGATCTTTCTCTCAACCTATCTTTTCTTCTTTTAAGAGGAACAATGTTAGCTTCTGACATTATAACAGCTTAATCTCAAATATAACCTGAATACAATTGTACATGTTACTTCTGGTCTTGGAAATGCTCACTATCCATCTGTAGGACAGACAGTCCTGGGCGCAAAGGAGATCTGATGTTACAAGTCCTGCCAAAAGAATTCCTCCTTGTAGAGTTTATTATGTATAAATGCAGTTAATGCCATATTTAGTATGCTCTTTTGTAAAGCAGAATTAGTATAGCATAGTTGACTCTATAGTTTCAGACTACAGAGAAGGACCTTCCAAAAGTAATTTCATCCAAGATTTTTTTTTAAAAAAAGCATCCTACAAACAAAGAGAAAATTAACTGTTAAGATTGTAATGCAGTTCTTTTCTCTTTGCATGCTTTTAATATAAAGCAATGTTTCTCAAGCATGATAAACCTTAAGATATATGGACTTCAACTCCCAGAATCCCCTAGCCAGCCATATTTGAGGAACATTGATGTAAATAAATATTCAGAAATGTGATTCCCCAATATAATTTTTTGTTGAGTGGCTTTTTTCCCCTCTCACTATGCAGTCAACTCATCCCATTACATGTATAGATTAAGACACACGGAGGATGGAGGCAAAAATGTAATATAACCTTCTTCAACATAATTCAAACTATCTGTTTTGGAATGATCATTCCCAGGCTGTGGAAAATCGGTAATATCTGGGAAACTATAATATCTTCGGCAAAGATCAGAAATCTCATTTGAAGGTTGTATGCTAATTCATGAAGTTACAGGAATATGCGCTTTATCATTAGAAGGTTTGGTGCTATGTAAACAAATGTTATTTGTCTTTCTTATGCCCAAATGTATTTTTATGATTGTGGGATTTTTTAAAATATTTCAAGATATGGTCTGTTTGAACTTAAAAAATTAAAAGTATTAAATGTCATTTATTTTGCACCTCTTCCTGTGTGATGGCCTTGTGATCAGATATTATAAAGTCATGGGTGTGATGAGTTTCATCCAAAGGCTGGAACTGGGGCTGGTGCCACAAACTTTGGTAAAAATCTAGAAAATCCAAGAATCCCTTTGCAATTCCCTAAGTTTTCGCATCATTCAATATCAAGTTTCACCAATAACTTGCACTATGTAGTGGAGGTTTTTCTAACATCTCCTATCTACTACTTAACATTTAATTATCACATCAGCTAGAATATAGAACAAGCAGAGCACATCTGGAGGATATCAGATTTCAGAAGTAGGGGAAGATAGAAGTTTACCCTACTACCATCAGAGTTTGTTCCAACTTTGGAATTCTGTGTTGTTCTGAAAAAGAGGAAGCTGTTGTTGGCAGTTGGCACTCTTGAACTAGTCTGCAGCACTATATCAGAATTTATTACTGACTCCTGGAAATGACTGAACCTGGAGGCCATCTGGCACTTAAATATCGAACAGTACTCTGGTTGTAACATCCAGGTCCAAAACATTGTGAGAAGTCAAGATGACTGCTTGTATTCCTAATCTTCCAGTACTGTGAATGTTAACAAGAAGGCTTATCAGAGGCTTTCTTGGATATCAGTAAACATTCAGTTTCTGCAAAACTTCAAGCTCCATTAAGGCTATCAGACTGGACAGCAGAAATATCTATCTCTTTGCTGCCATCTAGTAATCATCTGAAATTTTTCAGTCCAGGTCTGGTAGCCCTAAACTCATACAAAATATATGGGCTAGATTTGCATGGCAGACATAAACAAATAAAATGATCTAGGGCAGGAGTGTCAAATTGGCGGCCCAAAGGTCAGATACATCACACGCAGGCCATGCCCACCCTGGCTCCGCAAAGGCAAAAAATGTTGCGATGCATCACATGATGCAATCAAGTTTGACACCCATGATATAGGGGCTGAATTTATATTTGTATAACATGCAAAATTTGACTGGGTTTCACTTTGGTTAGCTTGTTATGACTCAATATATGATAGAAACCAATCATGGTTTGTTTTATATCTCATATTGCACAAACCCATAAAATGGGTTAATTCAGTAGTCAATTGAAATATATTGTGCAAAATCACCCAATGGCAAAACTCCATGATTTAACAACAATCTGTATACACAGAAACTACATACTGAGCACTCAGCAAAGGTGAACCAGCAAATGTGTGGAAAAGCCTGAAAAATATCACTGGCTATAGCAGATCTCCCTCCCTTGCTGAAGAAAATCAGCAAAGGAATTTAGAGAAAATAAGTGTCTTGCAAGAAGCCAATGGCAAACTACTGTATTGTTTTGTTTTATTGTTATATTTATATCCCAACTCTCCTCCAGTTGTTCAGGACAGTCTGATAGCACTCCCTCTAATCTTCTCTTTTTAGAATATAATTGGGCAGAAATCTCTCTAGTGCTATTAAGAAAACTGTACAGATGCATTCATGAAGCAAACAGAGTTTAGATCAACTTGTATATGATTTTATCTTGTTCTTTCCCATCCAAGTACCAAGCAGGGCTAATCCTGCTTAGCTTTTCAAGGCCAGATAATATTGACTAGGTGCCACTGAAGTCACTAATCACATGGGCAAGGTCACATTACACATTAAGCTAAAACTTTATTTATGGTTCAATATATTATAGGAAAGGGATGCGGTGGCTCAGTGGGTTAGGACGCTGAGCTTGTCGATCAGAAGGTTGGCAGTTTGGCGGGTCGAATCCCGAGTGCTGCGTAACAGAGTGAGCGCCTGTTACTCATCCCAGCTTCTGCCAACCTAGCAGTTCGAAAGCACATAAAAATGCAAGTAGAAAAATAGGGACCACTACGGTGAAAAGGTAACAGCGTTCCGTGTGCCTTTGGCATCTAGTCATGCCGGCCACATGACCACGGAGACGTCCTCGGACAAGCGCTGGCTCTTCGGCTTTGAAACGGAGATGAGCACCGGCCCCTAGAGTCGGAAACGACTAGCACACATGTGCGGGGGAACCTTTACCTTTTTATATTATAGGAACAAAACTTCTCAAAGCCCTTATGGGAATGTTGTTGGGTTTTGGTTTTATGTTTTGGAATAAAACCAATTAGCCTGTTTTTATTTATTTATTTTTATTACATTTATATCCTGCCCTTCTCCGAAGACTCAAGGCGGCTTACAAGCTTAGCAGTAGCCTTCATTCTATGTATACGCCTGCTTATTAGGGCTTTCACACACACCCAAGCGGCATTATTACAAAGTCAGCTTATTGCCCCCAACAATCTGGGTCCTCATTTTACCTACCTCGGAAGGATGGAAGGCTGAGTCAACCTTGAGCCTGGTGGGATGCGAACCTGCACTAATTGCAGGCAGCTGGTGTTACTTAAGGAGGCATTAGCCCACTGCTCCACCAAGCTCTGTTTCAGTTAGACATTGCTTAAGTGCAAGTCAGTTTAAAGTTGTTGGATCACATGGTAATGTCTGGCAAATCATGAATAATCTTAAAAGTGAAAGAAAATCTGATGTGTTTGCAACTTGGATGGGAGACACAGAAGTGTGTATGTTGAACATACACAGATATTTAGGAAGACCAATTTCAACAAACTAAAGAAGTGCTAGGAAGGCTCCCATAGATATGAAATTTGAACAAAGGAAATTGAGGATTAGGAACTAGCCAGAAATCAGTTCTGAAAATAGAACTACAAACCACTCCAAATAGGAAAAAAATAGAGCAGACAGATTAGATTATTGGGGATACAGAGGAAAATTGCAACTGAACTAAGAATAAAAGGGATAGCTACGTACATGGTAGGAATCACCAAGGAAGTAAACAGCTGATATCTTCAGTAATACAGTTAGAAAAGCTAAAGCCAAAAGCAGCTTAGTCTCACAAAGGAAACTAAATGCCACAAAGGACCTTTTTCATTAAGTCAGCAGTAAAAATAGGAAAATGGAAAGGGTAGACAATTGGACAATGGTGAGCATCTGGGTCAGCTTTATACTAATAAAGGGCAAAAATTTTGAACAGATTATTAAACAGTTGGTTTATGAGCATTTAGAAAGGAATGTATTGCTTGGCAGAAACCAGCATAATTTATCAAGAATAAATCAATCCAAATCAGCCCAATCTCCTTTTTTGATAGATGACCCATTTAACCGCCTATGTGAATGTGGTGAACATAATTTACTTTGACTTCAACATAGTTTTCAACAAAACCATATTCTACTGAAGGTGGCAAAATATGGATTGGGTTATACTACCGTTCTATTAATACAGTTTATTTAGTGATCAAAATCAACAAAAGTACGTTGATGGCACCACATTTTTGGACTTGTCAAGTGATGTACCAAAACACTACTGTAGGCTTCAACATATTAATAAAGAGGGTGAGGGATTAGAGAATATGATTATCACCTTTTCAAATAGCAAAAGTTAGGGACAGAGGTAACATCTTAGTTTTTTTAAAAAATCCCATTTATATCCCGCCCTTCTCCAAAGACTCAGGGCGGCTTACAATCTAAGAAGCACAAATCAATGTGCTTAGCAACAGCCTTCATTCTATGTATATGCCTGCTTATTAGGGCTTTCCCCCCCCCCAAAGTGGCATTATTACAAAGTCAGCTTATTGCCCCCAACAATCTGGGTCCTCATTTTACCTACCTCGAAAGGATGGAAGGCTGAGTCAACCTTGAGCCTGGTGGGATGCGAACCTGCACTAATTGCAGCCAGCTGGTGTTACTTAAGGAGGCATTAGCCCACTGCTCCACCAAGGCTCTTGGTCTGAATCAAAATTCAGAGGGATTCTGAGCAGATGGAAAAATATAGAAACCAGCAAGATGAATTTCAATAGGGATAAATGCAAAGTCTTACAAGAGAGTAAGGAAAATCTAAAATATGAGTACAGGATGGGGCAACCATAATGGATAGTTCATAGTCAAAGGATTTGATATCTTGATGGATCAAATGATGAACATGAACAAGAAGTATAAAATGCCTGGTAGGAGGAAGGAAGGAAGGAAGGAAGGAAGGAAGGAAGGAAGGAAGGAAGGAAGGAAGGAAGGAAGGAAGGAAGGAAGGACCCTAGATCAATGGTCCCAACCTTTGTGGCTTGGTGGCCCAGCTGGAGAAGTCTGAGTGGAGCCTGCACGCACACTTGAGCACTAGCCTGGCACTCACAAAGCCCAGTTCCAAATAGGTCCGGTAATGGGCTGCAGCCTGGGGGGTTGGGGACCCCTGGCCTAGATTTCAAAAACAGAAATATCAAGAAAGATAAATCAGTGTTTCTATTCTGCACTCATTTGATCATATTTACAATATTACATACAATTTCATATTTTAGGAAGGACATTTACAAAATGAAGCCAGTCAAGAGGACAACAAGCAAGATAATATGGGGTATGGAAGAATTAAATATATGAAGAAGATGAAATCCAAATGACGAATGGTTGGAGGTACTGATTTTTATATTTTTTTTAGCCTGGAGAAAACTGTTGGAAGTCAAGAAAATAGCTTTCAAGGACCAAATGGCTACCATGCAGAAGATGGGGCAGATTTGTTCAGAGATGCTCCCGAAAAGAAGACAAAACAGTACAAGGAAGTAATTGAACATCTGAGAAATTCAAAAGATGTGATTTAATATAATAGTTAAAAAATGAAAACATTTTTTTTTAAAAAAATTATAAAATGGGAAAGAGAGGAATGACAACTATAAGAAAAACCATTCAAGCAGCTTTCTTTTTTTCCTCTTTTCTTTCTTTTTTTCTTTATTTATCAAATCTATATGACTGCCCATCTCACAAATATGAATCTGGGCAGTGTAAAATAAAACCAACAATTTAAACATTTTTTAAAAAACCATTTGAAACAATTACTGCCACTTATCTATTTTCATACTTTATTTTAAACTTCTATTATTATTTCTGTTTAGGCCATTTTAATTATTTTAAACCCTTTTTTTTTCAAAAGCCATATTGTAAGTGGATTAACATATCTTGCTATGTCACACATTTATAAGGGAGCCATTCCTGTTTCAATTTGATTAGAGTTCTGCTATGTAGATATATAGGCAATTTTTCCATTGCCATATAATCTCCAATTTTAGTATTTGAATCTTATATTGTCAGCAAGATTTGCTTCTTTCAGTGTTGTGCCCAGTTAATTCTTGACTCCATCAGTATATGTCTTAATAAGTTATGATGCTTTTCATTTGTACTCTCTGGGATACACCTAATGTAAATAGACTTTCATTTCAAATTTTATTTTCAGATTTTTCTGGTTGTTTTGGTGTATTTCTTTCCAATACCTTTTGAGTCTTTTTGTATGATTATCACATGTATGATTACCACATGTGGTAGAGTTCCTTCTTTGTTATGGGGTTTCCTACATTTAGTGCTGATTAATTTGCCCATTTTGGCAATCACTGATGACGTTGTATATATTATACCATCTATAAAACATTTTGTATCAATTTTACCTCAGACTCTGGCTTGGTGTAAATTTTATTGATTTTTCCCCTCTATAGTTCTTCCCAATGTCCCAGAGCTACCACTTCTTTAAAATTTGCAACAATTTTATCTTTTTTTGTTCTGCTCTATGTTGTATTTCAATAACAAGATGTAATATGGCCTCATAACTGATTTTGATTTTACGCAAGTGTTTCAAATGCTGCAAACTTTTTCAAGTCACCCCTGTTTCTCTCTGAGACCATGATTTAGTTTTTCAGCTATTTACAAATGCATTAACCACAGCAGATTCCTACTTTTGTCAAGCAAACAGAAGAAAAATGTCCTGATGCTAACAACTATTCAAAAATGAATTGTTTGGAACTGGTGAAGTTTCCTCTACTAGAGGTTTTATAGACACACAGGGTGGAGACATCAGCAATAATATACTGCTCAAAAAAATAAAGGGAACACTTAAACAACACAGTGTACTGTATTTAATAGTAGGATGTCTTATCTTGTGTTCCCTTTATTTTTTTGAGCAGTATAGATTCCCACTCTAATCAAAAGGTTTGAATTTATCACCTACCAAATCCCTTCCAACCCTAATGTTTGCATAATTTTAGGAAGTTTAGAATCCCAAGTTTGCAAATCGTTTCCCATGTGAAGCTCCACCAAAATAACTTTTTACTTTATTTACAAAATAAGGCCAGGATGAGGAAAAACACTCATTCCGCTTCTGGAGACTGTATTGTACTTGTACTAAATTCTACCAATGGCCACCAGAGGGCAGGCCGGCTCCCCGGTTCCTCTCCATCCTTCCCAGCCCCCTTGCTCTTGCCTCGCTCGCCCACCCCCCGCCCTCGGCTCAGCTGAGCTTTGACAGTTCCGTGCTGCACCAGCAACCTCCAAATGCTGTGTTTTGTAGCAGACAAGTTTCCGCCACCGAGCAGGAATCTTCCGGGAGCTACTCATCCCACGCCGTGGGCAGCCGAACGGAGGTGGTGGCTGCAGAGGAGAGAGCAGAACAGCCCGGGTGGGAACTGCTAGAGCAGAACAGCCCGGGTGGAAACTGCTTGCCAGGCGCACCAGAAAGTTCGTGCCAAGGAAAAGTGGTGCAGTGGAGTGATGGGGCACCCCGAATCGCGGAAGCTTTCCTGGGGAGCACTGGTGCTGCTCTGGCTTCTGCAGGAGGAGGCAGTGGGATCGTCTCTCCCGGAAAGGAAAGGAGCAGGTACCATCCGCACCTTCCACGGGGCGAGTGCGCAAAGAATGAACGAGGAACGGGCGGAGGGTTGGAGGTGCCAACGAACCTGAGGAAGGGCAGCTCCGAGAAGTACCATTCACCAAAATTTGGGGTATGAGATGAAGAGAAAAGGAAGCAGCAAGGAGGGACAGGTAAAGACAGGTGTGCATACAGGGATCAAGTGTGAGCCAGCCCAAAGAACAATGGGAATAAAGTGCAGAATGGTGTGTAAAATACACAGGTAACTCTGCTGGGACACCAAGTGTACAAAAATTAAGTGGTATTTTCATAGAAAAGCACAGATACCTGTCAAATGGCAACTTATATATGGATCTCTGTGGGCATCAGTGTATTGGTCCATAAAACCCTCCAATCACTTACAAATGCATGGAAGACTATTGAAAAAGAATGATTCATTGTGGCAATGCAAATACATAAACGTTTAGTGAATGTGAACAATTGTGGGTGACAATTCATATAGTGCTTCTAGTACTGTTTGTTTGTTAGTATGGAATTAACCCAACTGTCTGGGTTCCTATGAACCAGAAGTAATATTTGAACTATGTCACAAACCAGCCAGTCAATTTCTGACATAATATTGGGTGAATTGAGTTATTGTGCTTATGGTTTATGTTTATGTTTGTGTATATATGAAAATATGTAACATATTACACACCCAAATGCAAGCACCGAGGGTACATCCAAATGTGTTCCTTGTGAACTTAGTTCATCAAACTGTAGTTATACACTTCATATAATCTTCTCTCTAGATCACAAGTTTGTGAGAAACTGTTTCCACATATTTAACAGAGTTGCTGATTTGTATTAGGCTAATTGGGTCACAAAATCACTGATGTACTTTCCCAGTTCTTGTGTTGTGTCTCATTTTTAAACAAGGCTCTCCCATGAAATGCAATGAAGCCAAGCAGAGATGAATTGGGTGGAGAGATGCTCATATGGGTGAGCTCATGCATAGAAATTGAAGGCTTTCTCCTATCTTACTTCCAAGTTATGGAATCCATTCCGTTTGAAGAGGTTTTGCCTCCAAGTTTTTAGGGAAGAAGCCGTATGTACCATTTTGGCTGGTTATTTCTGTATATTTGTTTGTTTGTATCAGTTTTATATGCCAATTATCTCACAGTGCAAGGTGACATTAAGTGGCTATATATTTCAGTTTCATTTTATTATAATCTATCATTTGCCTTGAGCAAACTTTGGGTTTATGCACATGATAACAATTAGGAAAATAATCAATTTCAATGGCTTTAAAACTGAACTGTGGATGATAAGAAAGCATACAATTGGATGAGACCTTGAAGGCCATCATTCTAATCCAAACCCCAGTCCAGTGAAGGAAATTCATAGGTAGAATATTCTTAAAAGATGGCTACCGAGCCTATGCTTGAAAACCTTTAGTGAGGGAGAATCAATTACTTCTTCCTTTTAGGTCACTGCATCCCTTCATGAATTTCTCTTACTGTCAAAAATTTTTGTGCAAAGTACAAGCCCTTCCTTCTACTTTAGCCTTGAAAATGTATCCTGCCTCTTGTTCATAAGTTTCAATAGGTACTTGACTCACCTGTGCTTGTTTTAATTTTTCTAATCCAATATCATCCTTTCCCCACCCAAAAGGGCAGGCATGCTAAAGGTACAGAATTTGATGTCTCTGGAAAAGGAATGGCTGTTTTGGCAAAATAAAATTGTAAGGTCAGCTACAGAATTCCTCTGAATCAGTCTTTTATTAACTTGGTGTACTCCAGATGTGTTGGCTAGGAATTTTGGGAACTCAACACATCTGGAGGAAGCTGATATGAATATCAGTTACAGAAGACAGGGAGAAACAATTATTTTAGAAAAGGATCAAGCAACCCACAGCCATTTCAACATTGCTAAACTACTGTTCCCAGAATCCCTTATGGTTGGCTGTGCTTTGTAGGAATATTGTAAATTGGCATTCAGCAGCACCAGGAGTGCCACAAGTTGCCTACCACTGGTTCAGACCTTAAGAATAGGGTTATGTTGTAAGCTTTCACTGACAAGGAAACCTTATCTTCAGTGTGTATAAGCAATAAGACTAAAAGGCTATAAAATATTTTGCACTATATTGATAAGAAGTGTGTGATAGTGGCTGTTTTTTTCTTTTTTATACCACCACAAACACGGAGCCTAACAAAAGCAGCACAATTCACCAGTTCAGGTCTAAGGCTGGCAGCTGAGACCAGCCCATCCACTCAAAACACATCCTCACCCAATCAGAACACAGCCCCCATTCAAAACACACTCCCACCCAATCAGAAGACAGCTAAGCCCCCACCCAATCAGAGCACATCTCCACCCCATCAGAACACAGCCAAGCCTCCACCCACAGAACACACCCCCTCTGGCAGTTTAAAAAAGAAAAAACAGCCACTATCACACACTTCTCCCAGAAGTATGAAGCTGAAGACACCAGCCTGAGGATGACGGATGAGATTTCGTTGAAACGTTGCCCTGATACCTCCAATTTTACATGGGAAAAAACCCGAATGACCAAAGATCTACATTTGTGTGTGTGTGTGTGTGTGTGCATATATGTATGTATGTGTGTGTATGTGTATGTGTATGTGTATATGTATATGTATATTCTTAATATGTATATTAAGAACATCTGTCAAAGAACATCTGTCGTGAATAATGAGCTTTATTTTTTATGTACTAAGTCAAGATGGTTGAATCAAGATTGTCAAGATATTGAGAATCCTAAAATTTTAGAATTTGAAAAAGCTTTGGAGATTATCTGAACCCCCTTCTTGCTTAACAGAGACTTTAAAAGACAAGATGAAATTCCAGCAGAGGTGGAAAACCAGATCTTGCTCAAGGGCAGAGTGATCACCAGGCGTCCTTCTGAAAGCTAGGTGATTTTATTGCATCAGGACCAAACTTCACCTTTTGCCTTTCATTCAGATGCTGTAATGGAGGAGCTGTAAGGGGAGGGGGCACTTTCAAACCTATGCAAAGAAGTAGACTTAACCCATCCTTTACTTTCCTGAAGGATTGAGTATTTGATTCCTGAACATCCGTGGGAACAGTGCCTCCCATGAGCTTCTGTCTGGAATTAACACTGCCTATCTCGTACCTTTATCAAAGAGATGATGGGGCAGAGATTATTTTGGGGGGAAACAGCTACTGCCCAGAAGAAGGAATGCTCTGGGGAAGGGCTTTGGGAAAAGAACTTACATGGGCCTTACAGTGGTATTGGGATGAGATTACCAAGATGAAACACTTGGGCAGATTTTGGCCATCCTGAATTATATAGTTTACCTTTACCTATAACTATATAGTTGACAGATGGAGCCTGTTCTCTTCAGATATTTCCCAAAAATAAGAGTCTACCACTTTCTGAGAAAGTCTTTATCCCATGATCAAACCACTTTTACTATTAGGAAGTAGTCTGTCTATGTGTTGCTAAATTTGCTTTGTTTGTATTTTCATCTCTTAATTGTCCTGAGTGGGGATAGATGATAGATGATATATTGAAAAGTTTTCATTTAGAGCTCTAGGTGACAGTTGACAAGTATCTTCTCACTTTCTCTTCTCCGCCTGTCCAGTTGAAGTTCTGGCCTCATTTTGTCCATCTATTTCTTCACTTCATTTAAATGGAAACTGTAAAGATTTTAGAATATTGTATGTAAATCATCATGACGTGAATCCCCCTTGAAGGAATTGGAACAAGTAAGATTAGCATGTAATATTTGGCTGAAGAATTAGCCAGGTGGTATATTCTTGCAAGAATGTATTCTACCTGTGGCAGATAATCATTAAAAAGCTCAAATCAGATACATACAGAATATAGCCACCAGAATGGCATAGTTGACATGATATGATAAGGCTCAATTCTTGTCTAAGAGACCCGGTTATGCATTACCCCAAAATTTAATTTGTAGGCTTAACTATATGGTTATGATATAATACATAAGATGATATTCCCCCTCAAGCAACAGAAATTTAGAGAATGGTGTTTTGGGTTTTTGGCCTAGACTAGTAGCTATTTCTAAGCAAGTCCTCCATGAATTTCTGTAATCTAATTTTTATAGTAAATGTATTAAAGATTATAGTTACAACAATAAAAACTAATACAAATTGAAAAAAGAATAAAGTGTAGAAGGTGCAGAAAAGAATGAAAAAATGGGAAAAATAGAAATATAGTAAACAAAAAGAAAAAAGCTATATAGAGAAGCGACTCCCCACCTTCATCACAATGTATAAATAAATTAGAAACCTATCACCTTTTCTTGAAATACAACAAAATGATCTCTTATTACCATACCCAATTGTTTATCTATAAACAATTGATAAGCACTGTCATCTTAGTTCTGATGTCAGTGAAAGCCCATTAAGGGTTACCATATCTATTTTACATATCTATTTTAAGCTTGATTAAGTAATCCAACTTTATATTCCTTCCATTTACTTCTAAAAATCTCAGTCTTTACTACCTTCAAACACTATTATGTTATGAAATTTGATTTCTTTTTATTTTGTCTTTGTCCCTTTTCACAAAATTCTTCAAAACTTTAGCATGCCCCTTTTGTAAATCCAATATAGGAAAATTATCCAGGTCACTCTCTTCGTTTGTTATTCGTAATTCAGCCAGTTACTTTTGTAGGCTTTCCCTTTGGGAAAGGGCGGTATATAAATTCAATAAAATAAATAAATAAATAATATCTTTTTCCATGTCATTCTTATAGAAATCTAGTTTCAACTCAGTCTTGGTGTTTTGAGGTAGAAATTTCTGCTCATCCATAATATCTTATAAACACAGTCTATCTATAGAGGCAGACATTTTTAAAATTAACTTCTGGATCCATTGTTCAAAAATATCCTTCAATAGGTTTAGTGTTAAACACTGTGTTTCATTCAATGTTTTCCTTGTAATCTTTAGTTCTTTCTAATTCCCTCTGGGCTTCAATTTTTAGAATCTTATTGTTGTTATTTTTAATTACAACAGTAACATTTCCCATGGAAAGAATTTTTTATAATTAATTCTAAAATTTTACGTCAAATTTATCTGCACTTTTAGTCCATTTGTAATTTTCTAAAATCAAAGTTTTAATCATTTAATCAAAGTTTATTAAAAAAATAAGTTCTTAGACTTGTACTTCTTTCACTGATGATTGAAGAAAACTCGCTATACAATGTGTTGATCCAAAGATTTCTAATAATGGGAAAACAGTTAACAGGCAATTTCCAAAAGTGATAAGAAAAAGAAATATGTAAACTAATGTCCTTTCAGAGTTGTTGATCATTGTTTGAGCAAGATGATTATTCCCTCATCTCTTAGAGCAAACAGTCTCCTTGTGAGGAGCAGCTGTTTGGAGTCCTTTTAGGTGATCTCAAATCCTCTACTTGTCCAGAGAGGAATTATCAAAAAGCTGGCTCAGTCACTACCTCTTCATTCCACTGCGGTCACCAAGTCCACTTTTTATGGAGCTAACTTCAATCTTCTATCTCTTTCTTAGAAGTCCAGATTTCTGTAGTCTAAACTGATGCTGCCTTCTACATTAGTAGGAGCAATTTCGATTGTTATGAAAATAAAAACATTTGTGCAATCTTGAAATTCTTGGAAAAAGAATAATCTAGAAATGGGAACTATGGAAATTCCTTAAGATCTCATCAAATGCCATGACAGTAAATTTACTAAAAAGCACTTCTCTTTTGATGGTCCCAAATCTCCCTGCATTTAATTTCATTGACCCCTCCCCCCAACATTTTAATAGTATTAACAATGGAAAATTTCTATCCATGTTTTTTATGGCATGCATATGTAATATAATAATTCTTACCCTTACTTGATGATTTTTCTAAGCTACAAAGCTTCTAAAAGCTGTGCCCTATATGACCATATTCTATTTCCCTAAATTGGTAGGTTTTTTGTCCTTTTTCTAGCTGGCATTTGATTTCTTTTCAAATCAATTGTAATGCAGCCCCATACAAGAGTGACATTTTTCCTGAGCTATAAAGTTGTTTTCAACTACATCATTGATGAACTACAGTATATTAGAGCAAGTCTATAGCAAAAGCTATGTTGAAATAACAGAGGAAGAAAGCATTATTTTAAAACCAGAACATGGAGTCAACTTCAATGTGTTTCATCCATGGGCTGAGGATGAGACAAAGGCTACATCGTGAGAATATGGCTCAAAAGGGATTACAGAGCATATTTATGCTGCAGTGTGTGTGGGGGTGTCAAGATGAGCCTAGACAACATTTCTTCTGTATCTAGTTGTGCTACAAGCCTGCCCTGACAATTTCTTTCTCTTCTCTGTGACACAGCCGCCATCTTCTTCATAGGATATGTCTAGTTTAATGAAAAGAAGGACTAGGGGGTAACATGGTAGCAGTGTTTCAATATCTAAGGAGGTGCCATGAAGAAGAGAAGGTCAACCTATTTTCCAAGGCACCTGAAAGCAGGACAAGAAGCAATGGATGGAAACTAATCAAGGAGAGACGCAACCTAGAACTAAGGAAAAATTTCCCACCAGAACAATTAATCAGTGGAATGACTTGCTTCCAGAAGTTGTGGGTGCTCCAACACTGGAAGTTTTTAAGAAGAGATTGGACAGTCATTTGTCAGAAAGGTGTAGGTCTCCTATTTGAGCAGTGGGTTGGACTAAATGACCTCCAAGATCCCTTCAAAACTCTCTTATAATACCATATTTAATAGTAATGGAGTTAAATTAATAAATTCCCCTTTCGAGTAGGGAACATCTGTTAGGTTTCCCTATTCAACATTTTGGAGGGAGCTCATGTGTTTATAGAGATTTTAAAACAGAAGCCTTAGAATTAAAAAGAAACAGCCAATTTCATGCCAGTCTAGTTTTCTGCTGAATCAAAGATGGGTGGAAAGCACTAGCTCAGCTCTAGCCTCACATCTCAAGAGGAGTCTTCTAGAAAGCCCGATCTTCTATACGTGTTGTGGGGCTTTCTTGTCTTTAATACCAATAACACTTTTTATTAATTTTCCCAGAAGAGATGCTAAAATAAGCTAGTTTATGATTTCCTCCTTTCTACCCCATCACTTCTTTTTCAAAAAACTGGAGTTACATTAGCCAAAATATGCAAGTCCTCAGGAATGGATGTTGATTTTAGAGATAACTTGCATATTTTCACCAATTTGACATTTGAATTCTTCAAGAACCCACAACCAGATACCCTCTGGAATCAGAGAATCAAATAACTGCCTTCTAATATTGAAGTTTTGCCATCTTGGCTTTGCCATAAACTCAGTAAGTTTGCCACTCCCTGTGGTACTTGATCCCTTTATCTGTGACAATAAGAGAAATCTTTCAAAGATTTAACAAAAAGCACAGTTAAATTATAGGAAGCCCTTTAAATATCTGAAAGAACTATGTAAAAGCTCAGAATCATGAATAGTGTTTTGTATGATAAAAACTACTGTCAATTTAAAAAGTGAAGCAATTCTTCTCATTTCTTATTACAATAAATCATTATTGTGAAACTATTTTTAAAACACAAGAAGTCTGTCTTTCAAAATCCATGGAAAGATACCTATGGGGATAAAGAGATTAACAATTATTTTTATTTAATTAATGCAGTTCTGTGCTTCTTCCCATTTAAATAAATCTCAAGGCAATTTTACAATTACATTTATGCTTAAAAACAATAAACTATAAAACTATAAATTGAGTTGTTTTTTACAAACATACAGCATGCAAAAGTACAACAAATAGAAAATATGTAGACAAATATTGAAACAATGGAAGAATTTTAAAAGGCCATAACAAAATTAAAAACCACAACAGGATTAATAGGACAGGAGAAATGAACATGGACTGACTTGGCAGAGACAGTAAGGTTGTTTTGCATCAGCACATCACACTTTGCAAGACATTCCAAAATCAAGGGCCACCACAAAAAAGCCCACTTTCCGATAACCACTTGCCACATTTGGTTTAAATGGTTGGTGGGATAGATCATGGTGATGTCATGAAGTTTCTTGCTATTGATCAATAGCAAGAAGCTTCATGATCTTCCAAATATGTTGGCTAGGCATAATGGACATTGCAGTTGGACATATCAAAAAAGCATAAATTTTCCAAACTATAATAACAGGTTGGTTTTCAGGCAACATTTAAAACACATGTGCGCACACACAGAGAAATATACACACATACACAAGCACACACATACACGCACACAAACACTTTTTGCATCATATCTACAAAAACATATCTAGCTTTGGCTGTTCGCAAATCTAAATGTTTTTAATTAATTACATTTTAATTTCATTTCATTTAATTATCTACAGACCTCTTACATCCTCAGGACTCCACTATAGGACATTGCATGCCAAACCAACTAGACACAAAGAGAGTTTTTTCTCCCCATGACATCACTCTGCTAAGTACCTAATTCCCACAGTACTGTCTTATGCCTAATGATATTTACCTATGTAGTATGGCTGTATTATTATCATCTTTTTCATCTTTCCTATTACCTTCTCCTATTGGTATCTTATGAATATTTCACTTTAGTGTTTGTATGTACACTGAAAACATATGCACCAGAGACAAATTCCTTCTGTGTCCAATCACACTTGGCCAATAAAGAACCTATTCTATTCTATTCTATTCTATTCTATTCTATTCTATTCTATTCTATTCTATTCTATTCTATTCTATTCTATTCTATTCTATTCTATTCTATTCTATTCTGGTCTGCTCTGGTCTGGTCTGCTCTGCTCTGCTCTGGTCTGGTCTGGTCTATTCTTATTGGAAGTTAACATAGCTGCTTGATGAGACAGTTGTTAGAGAGCTGGATCTTCTTGAGCTGAAGATCAAATAAGATATAGGAAAATTACTTGTTTGTGTCTCCATTTCCCTGAGTCATAATATAGCAAGAACACAGTTGATTGGATCAAACACTTATTCTCTTCCACATTCTCTACCCACAGCAGTCAACTGGATTCTTTGGAAAACCCACAGGTAAGGTATGAGTGTAATAGCCTCCTCCAGATCATCTTTCTCAGAAAATTAATATGCAGGGAAGTCTCATCATCATATCCAATTAATGTTATAAGAAGCCTGAACATATTTAAATATACAACAAAGTTTTCCTAGATAAATCACCTACAATTACTTTACAGTATCCTAAACCCATCCAAACGTCTGTTGGCCTCTTCCCCAATCTCAGCTAGAAAACCATGTAAACAGGAAAAATCAGCAGTGCTTGGCCAGCAGGATGGACTCTTACAACCTTTCCAGTATTTGCTTGATTCATAAAGTGTCTCAACTCAATATTTTCATGCCAGGAAATTACGGGGAAAGCAGCCAAACCATAGACTAACTGTGCCAAATAATGGTTTCTGCTTGGATAGTCTATACACAAGGGAAAGAGAGACGAAGAGAACAATGAAACTTTAACCTGAACTGTTGAAAAGGGTTAGGGTTGTCTCTGACCCTCATCTTCCTAGATAAAAAAAAAGTGTGATACATTATTTGAAGTGGATCTGTACTGGAATTATTACTTCACAGTGACAACTGCTTCACTTACGGATGAAATCATACATCATCAGCCAGTTTTTGTTTTGTTTTGTTTTTTGACGGTTTCTGCTTTTAGGACAGTTTGGCAGGCGGGGGGGGGGATATAATTGCATGCATGAGGCTGAGTACAATATGTTTCAAAGTTAAAATGTATTAGTTTTACACATAGGAATCTACTAAAGCAAGATGGATGTCAGTTATATAAGCAGGGAAAATCAAACTGCTGAATGTTCTACCAGATGATGAAACTGACCAAGGGATTTATGAAATTGACTAGAGGAAAGCTGGCCCAGATCTCTGCTTCCCAAAGGAGTTGATGGACAGGGAAGGATTTATTTGCTAAAATCAGTTCAATATACGGAAACAAAAGAATGAAGGCTTGAAACAGAGTGAATTCTTAAAATAAAATTGGACTAATAAACACAGAAGCAACTGAAACCTGCATCTGCAGAGCTATTGACTGCCAAAGCAAATGATCTTTCTAGCACATTTTACTTCATTTATTGTTGCAGATTTTACAGGATGCATGCCTGACACTCGTATTTTAACACGATGGATATCGCACTATGTCATTTCTCCTTTATCTGCTGAACAGCAGCAACTCCATTTTGGAAAACTAACATAACCAATGGATCTGTGGTAAATCCTGCCTGTGTTCTCCTTCCCCTCCTCCTCCTCCTCCTCCTTCACTACCACCACCACCATCAACAGCACCTCCACTACTACCGCTACTACCATTATTACCACCACCATTATCACTACCACCACCACCACCACCACCACCACCACACCACGTCCTGGGTTTACTCATACCCTTTTGGAGGATAGCTCATGAGTGGGAATAAGGATATTACACTGGTATGTTTCATGAGGTGTTATTGAGGAACATAGAATATCCCCATTTATACGCAAAACTACATTGGCATCTGCATCTCTCATGGCACTTGGTATCCACTATTAGGTCAACCCAATGGAGAACTTTTGGCATTCACTATAAACAAAGTTCACTCACTCTCAGTCCAACCCACCTCACAGGTTTATTGTTGAGAAAATAGGAGGAGGAAAGTGTGTTGGATATGTTTGTTGCCTTGAGATATTTGTAACACAAATGAAGATGGGATATAAATAAATAAACAAATAAATAATACTGGCTGCATTTATTTCAGCCATCCCCCTTCTTCCTTTAAAATGTTGAATGATTAAAGGTTTCTTTAAAATAATTCAATTATTAGAATTCCCCCCAAAGACTAACCTATATAAAACTGACATGCACAAATAGCATACTAAGTTTTAAAAAGATACATGATGTATGCAAACTATTTTAATCTACATAATGTATCCTGAATTGTTATCTGCTAATATGGTGACTGTCTTCGATAAAGGATGTGCAGTTCTATTTATTCATATTATTCACAGTATTCCAATTCAAAATTAATTAACTGTCCAAAAGTAATGGTTGAAAGTAAAGAACCCTGGATTAAATGATGTTCTACTTTCTAGCACAATTATCCTGCCTCATCCATGGAAAGTTAAGGAGGCAGTCAAACCTACCATTATTCCCCAGTCAGTCATCTCAGATAGTAGATCCTGAGTGTCATGAAAGGGCACGTGTTTAATTATTTAATCGATTTTTTAATTTATTTGTATGGCCAAGAAGAAAGCTTGTGGAATTTACAACCTCAAATCCTCTTGGATGGATCAGGATCATGTTTCCAGCTCCAATGTATTTTGAGCCAGCTCTAAATATAGAAGGAGGGGTGAAGATAATAAAATAACTCTTTAACAACTTTTAATTGTGCTAGGATTTTAAAACCTAAGGCCCATGAGTCGCATGGAGCCGGCAAGGATGCTTTAAGGAAAGAGTAAACCCTGACTGGCATGTATCTTTTAGTTAAATCTACCCCTGGCATTGCCCCCTGCCCAATTTGGTACTGATAAATGCGGAAAGAACAAATTAGTTAGATGGATTGATGAGGACAAGTGGGGAGGGAAAAGCAGAGTACTCTCGCTGCATGCACAAGGAAATTAGGATGGCATTTTGCCAGGTGCTCAATGGGGCTGTAGCTGTAATGGTATGTGGAAATAACCTTGGGAGACAGGAAGAAAAATCACAGACTAGAAAAAAGTCAGATAAGAGGAAGCTGAACCCACAGAAAGAGCGGGAGCATGACAAATATATCTTACAAGGGACCCTCCCTAGTTTTTTGTATTGTAAAGGAAAGGAGGGAGAGATGTACTTTAGACTTGCAAGATTCTGTTAATGTAATCTTACAATAACATGAGAGCTTGTACTCCTGAGTGTGCTTTTGACTAGACTACCTTGTAAGGCTGACAGTAGCTGATGGCAAGAGACTGACCAAAATGTACTGAATGTACTGTTGCAATTCAATGACTTCATTATGGATGCTGAGGCCACTGGTTCTCATCATATCTTACAGTGTCAAAACCTGAAAGCAATTTATGTTCAGTAAAATCCAAAATAACAGAACAGAATTGTACAGAAAAGGAAAATCTAGATTTACAAACAATGTTTATAAATGGAACATGAAAACGCCCACCCATTTGTCTTTCGTCATACTTTCCACTCTAAGTTGAGAAGAAAGTGTGGGTCTGTGCCTAGGGAAGAGGCGTGGGTGAGCTACACTCCTAATCTCCTATTAAGTTTCTGTGACAGCAAGAGTCATGGATAAGGTCTGCTCTCTCAATTTCCCTGCCTCTCCCCACTACCGTCATTGCCATCTATCAGTGGGATATATGGCCAGTGGACACTCTAATGAAAAAGGCCTTTAGATCAATGTATGAAAACAGTTTAGTATTGTGACCCTCGGGCTAAGTATCTATTTTGTATATATAGCATGGGGGGGGGGGTGTTCTCCTGTGCTTTCAACTGTCCTTATCACAAGAGATTCTGAGAAGTGCTTCTTAAGGCATCCCTATGGAGTAAAGTATACACAACTTGGGAGCCAAGGCCACATGAATTCCCTTGTTCCTCAAAGCCTATGGTGCTCCTTCCCTGGTGCTCTTCTAAAATATCATGATTTTTTTTAACATGCCATCATCACCACCACATTCCCCATTGTTGATTCCCCTACCTGGTTTCACCATTTATTGTATTTTGGCCTCTATTATTTCATTGAGAAGGTCTGTATCTCTTGGTCTGAAAAAAGCTCTATGCTCTTTTTGTAGTGTCATCACTAGGAGTGGATTAACTTCGGCTGATATATGTATATTAGATTTAAACTTTATACTTTTGTTTAATACATTTCAGATGTATTTTTGCAAATGTGCTTGGAGAATTGCTATCACCATAATAATTTGCTCTAAAAACTCTACTTACAGAGGAAAAAAATATATATGTTTATTGGTGGCCAAAAATCCCTTATGAGACTTTTGCCCTAAAAAGGGGGGGGGGGAAATGAACATATGAGTTATAGTTTTGAAGATTAGATGAGGTATATTACAGAAAGAAGAGAATCATAATGTGATTTTAGAGACAGAGGTCAATTTATAATTATTGTACTTATGCAAAAACTGCTTCTAAAGAAGATTTGAAGCAGTTTCTTTGTATCTCTTTTCTTTCTTTTCTATTTTTCTGCTTTCTTTTTTATACTTTTAGTTTTTTTCTTTCATTTGACCCCTTTCTCTTTTCTCTTTTCCTCTATATTAGTTTGTATTAGTCTTATTCTTGTGTTTAATAAAATTATATTTAAAAAAACAAAACTGTGCTTTCAGATTAACAGAGACAGCATTAAACTGGATTTCAGTTTAACATGGAAATTATATTCATGTTAGGTCATTTTGAAATCCCTGCACCAGTTTTATGTAAGTCAAATGTCAGCCTCTCCAATCTGTCATTTAGCTTACTAAAATTACATGTTTTTACTCCTAAAACCTTTGCTATTTAAAATCAACATGTCCCTAGAGATTTTGAGTTGCACATGTTGATTTCATTCTCATCAAGATGCTTTGTGTTCCCTCTATAAGACATAAATAAATAAATAAGCCACCCCAAACAGGAAAGTATATGCCCAAGGCTGATTTCCATCATCTCCGCTAACCCAGTGTTTATTATACCAAACTTCCTTGGAAAACATCTGGCTTCCTCGGCCATTCATGCAAGCCAAGGCTAAATGGAGCTTTTGTGAGGGAAGCTGGCCACATGTACACTGATACAGGCATATGTTTTTCCAGAAAGCAAGCCCAGAATAATATGGTGTGGCTGGATGACATTTTTTTATTTTCTCCTTTTAGAAGACGCCTCGTTTAGAAGTGCCAGGTCTGGAATGTAAAAATCTGGATGGCCACTACAGTAGATAGTAGCAATGTCTCTCTGTTCCCATCGAATAGCTATATTTTTATACCTGAGATCTGGTAGCCCTATATAAATGGTTACATACTGGATCTGAATCATACCAGAGCACCCTGGGAGGAATCCTACTGTCTGTTTACAGTGTAAAGAGCTGTAAGAACAAGACTGAGGAATAGGAGGAAGAATCTCAATTGAGGCAATAGCCAGATAAAAGAAAATTGAGTCCAAAGCAGAAATGTAATTTGAAAAAATGTCTCAGACTTGACCATCTCTAGTTTTCTTAAAGATAAAGGCATGGAGTGGGAAGCAAATTTTAGACTTGCAAGATTCTGTTACTATTTTGTTGTTGTTAGCTGCAAAGTCGTGTCCGACCCATCGCGACCCTATGGACAATGTTCCTCCAGGCCTTCCTGTCCTCTATCATCTTCTGGAGTCCATTTAAGCTCACGCCTACTGCTTCATCTGTTACTATAACCCTATCCATAAAAGTAGCGTAAGCATTCATAACTTTGATTTCCTAGTCTCACCTACCACAAAGATTTGGCAGATGGGAAAAAGACTTCCTATCAAGGAAATAATCAGATAAAAGAACAACTTGAGAAAACCTTTCAGATAAGTCCTTTCCTATACTCCCAAGATCCTGTTACTGTAGCTGTTAAAAGAAAATAATAGTGACCTAGATGGTATTGGTTTCTTAGTTTAATCTGTCTTCTAAGGCTGACAACTATTGAATGCAGGCCAATAGTTTTCAGTAAATTCTTATTTGCAATAAATATGATTAGTTATGCCCTATATAAATGAGTGTTTTTGGATTCAAATTTGGGCCACTCTATTACTACCGTAGGATAGTATCTCATTATTACAGGGCAGATTGAAAAGAGCAAACATGGAATGAAGAATGAAGCTGAAAGTTACCCTTGGCTTTCTTTGTTAATTAATAACATCCAGCATTTATAAATATATCAGGATTTATCATCTATGGAGATTCTTAGTCATCCAGGTCGTGGTTTTCCCAAAGGTGCCGTTCAGTTGCCTTCTGAAAAAGCACCTTTGGGACTATCAGAATTTATCATTTGTATGTTGACTTTACATTGTTTATTTGAAAGTAGATCCTGTGCTAATACATCAAGGTTTGGGATCAGTTGCTTAAGGGCAACTGTGAATGTAAAAAAAACAACAACTCTATTTCTCAGATGCACTTCCCACTTATCAGATTGTTTTGCGCATTCTGCAAGGAGGTTCTATCTCTAAAAACTATTTTCTGACTGATGTTTATCATATGCAGTTCCTGTTAACAAAAAATAGTCAGAATATTGGACCAAAAAGAAGAACGCTCATTCTGAAAATATTTTGGTGTTGAAGTAATATTAAAACACACTACTTCCAGTACTTTAGGTCTTTTAGTACCTAGAATTGTCATGATTTGCATAAATATTTAACTTGTTGGTAGTTTTAATTGAATTTGCCCTTCTGAAATTTGCCACTACAGTGTCATCTTAGTGCCTAGATGATTTAAAGAGGTTACTGGCATGAAAAAAGGCAGGACAAATAATCCAATAAGCCAGTGACCACAAAAAACATTTAGCAGGGCCAATAACATATTAATAGCAAATGGGAGACTTCACCAACACTTGAAGTGAAGTGTTGATACCACTTTACAATGCTTTGGTAAGGCCACACTTAGAATACTGCATCCAGTTTTGGTCACCACAATGTAAAAAGATGTTGAGACTCTAGAAAGAGTACAGAGAAGAGCAACAAAGATGATTAGGGGACTGGAGGCTAAAACATATAAGGAACGGTTGCTGGAACTGGATATGTCTCTAGTCTATTGAAGAGAAGGGTGAGGGGTGACATGATAGCAGTGTTCCAATATCTCAGGGGCTGCCACAAAGAAGAGGGAGTCAAGCTATTCTCCAAATCATCTGAAAGCAGGACAAGAAGCAATGGGTGGAAACTAACCAAAGAGAGAAGCAACCTAGAACTAAGGAGAAATTTTCTGACAAGTAGAACAATTAATCAGTAGAACAACCTGCCTCCAGAAGCTGTGAATGCTGCAACACTGGAAGTTTTTAAGAAGAGACTGGACAGCCATTTGTCTGAAATGGTATAGGGTTTCCTGCCTGAGCAGGGGATTGGATTAGATGGCCTCCAAGGTCCCTTCCAACTTTTTTATTATTATTACATATAAATTCTAAGGAATTAATATTATGACCTTTTCTCCACTAATGATTATGAACGTACCCACAGTATTTTTTTAAAAAAGTATTGGATCAAATCCAGACTCACTCATAGTTAATAGAAGTCCTGTTGAAATAGGTGCATTTGAATTATAACAAAAGCAGATTCATCCACTGAATTAGCCTAGTTTTTCTGTTCTTTGGGAGAAAGATAGATAGATAGATAGATAGATAGATAGATAGATAGATAGATAGATAGATAGATAGATAGATAGATAGATAGATAGATAGATAGATAGACAGACAGACAGACAGACAGACAGACAGAACCTTACACATACATACATATTTCTTGCTGCTGTGACAAAGTAAAAATGTTCCAACCCTAAATAATGCTGCATTGATTTTAAATGCCTATTCTACCATATATTTCCCATACTATTTTATCAATTTCATGTTAATTATTTGTAATATTTTGTGGTTGTAAAATGATTTTATTAACACATTTTAAAATCATTTTGTTAAATTTGTGATCTACTCAGTAAACCCTGGGTGAAATTAGGAGTGTAATAACAAATAAAAAGGGATAGGCTAGGCTAGGCTAGGCTGGCTAGGCTAGGACAGGAAAATGCTGTAACACAACACTGTGGAATGGAGTTTGTACATTCAGTGTTGTAACCAATCATGAAAGACTTTGTCTACAAGATTCCATTTCTACTATATCTATCCTTCTTTCATTTATTGTAGTTCTTGACTTACAACCATTTGTTTAGTGACATTCAAAGTTACAACATCATTGAAAAAGTGACTTACAACCAATCTTCATACTTACAACTGCTGTAGCATTCCCCTGGTCATGTGATCAAAATTTTGACACTTGGCAAACACCATGTATTTATGATAGTTGCAGCACCTTGAGATCATGTAATCTCCATTTGCAACTTTCCCAACTGGTTTCCAACAAGTCAAATCAATGGGGAAGTTGGATTTGCTTAACAGGCATGTGATTCACTTAACTGAAATAATTCATTTAACAACAGTGACAAAAAGGTCATCAAATCAAGCATGACTCACTTAACAACCTCCTTGCTTAGCAACAGAAGTCTCAGTACCAACTGTGGTGGAATGTCAAGGACTACTTGTAAACTGCAGTTCCTGCAAGAATCAATCAGTGCCAGTTTCCCACGGTCACTGAAGTGTTCAATTTGCTTCAGATTGTTTTTCTGCAAACCTGCCTTGTTATGGATAAACAGTGATATTTTAGTTACATAAAAATGGAACATACCTCTCAACTTCAGAAATATTGGTGATTGAGAAACTTGTCTTTCCAATGCTGGGAAAATAATTTCATATATTTGTAGACCTAATTATGTTTTTTGTTGTAATTATTGTTGTGGATGCCAAGTAAATTAACAATTAGTGTGTCCTCCTTTCCAATTGTCTGTCCCCCTCTTTGCTTGCTCAGACATCTGGTAAACCTACTCCCACCCTTCCATTTTAATACCTATGTAAGAAACTACTGAGAGAGGATATCTGTTTGCTGTTGTTGACACCTCAAAACTAGGCCAAAGCGGCTATGGAAGTAGAACTTTTGACTTGGTGTCTGGAGGCTGAAGGGGTCTGGATGAGATAAAACAGGCTAAAGTTGAGCACTAAGAGGGAATTGCTTTTTCTTCAGAACCCTTCCTGCAGTGGTGGGATTCAGCCAGTTTGCACCACTTCAGCAGAACCAGTAGCTATTTTTTTTATTATTGAAAAGTTTTATAAAGATTACAATATTATCCCCTCCCCAACCCACCCTTAAACCCCCCTCCCCCTCCCCCACTTCCCAGAGCTGAGTACAGGGTTACAAATATAATAATCATAATCTAACTAACATTAACCAACTATATAGATAACCAAGTTCATATTGTGCTTTAACTCCCCTATAACATAAATACAAGTAAGATAAAAGTATCCAAGTTATTAAACAATACTAATACTAAAAATAATAATAATACCATATAATTAGAGCTAATAATAAAAAAAGAAAAATTTCCACTAGAATAATTTTTTTTGAGTTTGGCAAAACGGCTGAAGCCCTAGCCCTTTTTCGCAAGGCCCAGAATGGCACTCTGGAAGTGTGTGGATGCCACTTCTGGAAGTCTGTTCTGGGCCTCAGAGGCCCAGAGGAGGCCTCCCAGGCCCAGAACAACTAGCTGGAAGTGCATGGATACTGCTTCCAGAAGTCCATTCTGGGCCTGGGCTGATGGGGCCCAGAATGGACTTCCAGAAGCAGCATCCATGCAGAGAACTGGTTGTTCACATATTTGAATCCCACCACTGATTCCCTGTCTATTGTGACTTTAACTCGAGTGCATGTTGCCTTTCCAAAGGAGCAGATCTGCAACTTGGGAGTCCTCTCGGACTCTCAGCTATTGCTGGATTCATCATCTTTGTCTGGCCAGTGCATTACCGCACCTCTGCCTGGAATAGAAGAGATGGGCAACTCAATGATGACTCGACTTCTGCAATGTACTTTAACAGAGATGCCTTTGAAGATTATTTGGAAATCACAGTTGACAAAGACAGTAGCAACCTACCTGCTGATGAGTACATTGCTACAGGCTCTTGCACTTATATTGTGGGTACTGCATTGACTTCAGTAGATTTCTAGATACAATTCAAAGTAGGGTTTTTAGTCTATCAAGTCCTCCCAAGTTTAGCTCATAGTACCTTTGGACTGTCAAATTTTAGTGACATGATGTTGGAAGATTCCAGTGACCATCAAAAATAGATTCAGGGGCATAGATGACTCATCCTGGAACTATTCTATTCTGACTCTTAGAAATAGCTCATATATATTTATTTGTATATATAATTCATAATTTTAATTCTTTTCCTGAAGGTTGGATCCAGGGGTCTGGAGCTATCATTGGAGAACATTCTCAAATTGGGGAGCGAAAGACTCGGGAAACCACACCTGAAAATAAAAGGACACAGATCAGCCAAGATTTTTCAGGAAGAAGTTTGACTATTGACACTCTGACAGACAATGAAACCCAGATTGTGGTGAGTCTCATGTAAGAAATAATTCACATCTTCAGGAGGTTTTGATTGGACAGAAACCTTTAAGGAAATTTTCCTTGTAAAAGGGTGTGGAGATGGAGGAATTGGATCCCTTTAGGTGCTAGAAGACTTTAGACACCATTGTCTTCGACTGATGGCTGCAGGGGATAGAATTTTGTCTCCATTAGTATTTGGAATGCCACAGATTCTTCATCCTCATTATGAAACCACACCTACGTTACACAGAAAAAGAGATGTACACTAATCCCTCCCTGACTCAGCTCATATTTATCAAAGTCATGTAAAATTAAGACACCTGGGAATAAAATGTTCTTTTTAGCTCTCCATTTTCTTATTGGATCCTATCTAAATGCCATTTTTCCTCCATTATTTTTGTCCATTGAGGTCAGTGGTTCATAAGTGGGAATATATGGAGGAACCTAAAATCAGGGATTATTTTTAACAGATGGTTTTAGTTTCTTGAATAGAACATTTCTCACCCTGTATGATCAAATCAAATCAAATCATGTCAAATAATGAACTATGTTTTGAATGGGACCACTCCATGTGTAGGGTTTAGGTATTTGTTTTCCTAAAAAGACTCTAATTCAATACCACTAATTAATATCACTTTCTCTCTCTCCCTGGAGCAGTAGTCTGCTTCTCCCACATCCTTTTTAAAAGCTTAACCCCAATATCCATATGAAAGATGTGCAGGCCCTGTGGAGTTGATCAAACATAGCAGTGTCTGATTTGGTTACCTAAAAAGAGTATGAACTTGTTAGTCCTGATAGGGTCTTGAAGGCTGTCAACTCAGCCACCAGTACATTAGTCTTTGTTCCTCCTGGTCAGCTAAAGCTTCCTAAGAGATGACATACAGCTAGGTCCAAATGGGGATAAGTTAACCCTTGTAGGGATGGGGTCTACTGTACTTAGGGAAGCAGATTATTTGGACCCATTTCAGGCAGTTTTGGGCCTTGACAGTACCAAAACAGCATCGACTGCATTATGGAAGACCTCTGGTGGGAGTAGGAATAGGAATATATGGTGCATCCATTCTGGCTCTCCTTGATCTCTTAGTATCTTTCAGTACCATCAGTCATGGTGACCATCTGTACCTTCTCTATGTGGGGTTAAGAATGAGGGGGGTGGTGTTGCAGTGTTTTTCTTTTTTCCACCAGGGCTGGTTTCCAGTTAGCTTTGAGAGGGGAGGAAGCAGAGTTCCAGCCCCAGGCCTCTGCTCTGCAGTATTATTTCAGGGCTGCATACTTCTCCCCATACCTTTAATGATCTAAAAGAAGCTGATGTGGACTGATGATACTCAGTTGTAAATTCCTATCCCATGTGAACCAAGTGATATTATCAAGGTTCCTTCTTGGAGTCTGGAGGCTGTGCGGGTCTAGATGGAAAATAACAGGCTTCAATTCAACCTTAGTAAGTAGGTGACCTCTGAATCCAATGACTTTCCATCTTTAGTACTCAATGGGGTACTCCTCAGCCAGAACTGATGTGGAATTCGAAGATCCTCCTGAACTTAGGGCTCTGGTTCAAGGAGAAGGTGGCAGCAGGGCCAACAGGGCTTTTGCACAGATCCATCTCATGTGCCAGTGTCAACTCCTCGTCTTCGCCGGATCGACAAGCCCACAGGAAAAACCACGACGAAGTACGGATGACTGGAAAGAGTACCTTTAATAGCAGGATCTCTATACCTTAACAAAGTCAGCGTTGAGAGCCACACGCTCTCAACGCACCTTTTATTCTGAATCTGTAACTAGGTAGCAGCCCCACCCCTAGACTCCACCCCTCCCCCGTGCAGACCAGCATCCGCCTGGCCCGCGTAAATACTCCACCCCCCTACTCCTTCTACCCACGCCCAGCTCCCTCCACCGGCACCGTGCTTCCCAGCGTGAAGGTAAGTACAAGCCCACCCCCCTCCTAACAACCTGAGCGTGCTCCCCTCCACCAATGCATCTCCCCGCGCCACCCCCATGACCCCCTGGCAGCCCCCAAGGTCCGGATGCAGCTGTTCAGCACCCCGCGTCGCTGCCGGCGTGTCTGCAGTAACAGCCACCGGGTCCGTAAGGCCATCGCCCATAGTCACAACCGCCAGGCCGTCGTCAGCTCTAGAAAGTGTTATGCTGCTTCCGCGGCCGTCCGTGGCTGTTTTGGACCGTCGCTCAGCTGACCGAGCTGCACGAGTATCAGCGGGCATCCCTGGCCGCCCCTCAGTGCCTGCCCGCCTGGCAGCTGACTGTGCCGGCGCGGGCCGTCTCCCTGCTGGCTGCCCCGGCGTAGCCATCCTGCAGCCACTCACGACCGCCCTCAGCCACCTCCCAGATTGCGGCACGCCCGTGGGTCCGGCGCTCGCCCGCCGGACAGCTGGAAGGTGTGGGCGCGGCTGGGCTCTTGGCGTCGCACGGCTGCTCGCCCGCCGGACAGCTGAGGAGCTTGGGAGCGGCTGGGCCTTCGGCGGCGTGCGGCTGCTTCCCCCCCCGCCAGCTGGTGAGTTTGGGAGCGGCTGGGCTTTCGGCGACGATCGGCTGCTCGCCTGCCGGTCAGCTGGGGGGCTTGGGGGCGGCTGGGCTTTCGGCGACGAACGGCAGCTCGCCCGCCAGACAGCTGACGAGCGTGGGCGTGGCCGCTGCTGTTGCCGAGGGCTGCGAGCCGAATCCCCCTCCCGGCGAGTTTGTCGAACCCGAAGGGCTCGACAGTCGGCCCCTCCTACCAAGGCTCCTCCTGAAAGGCAAGGTAGAGAAGTCAGACAAGCACTAAGGAGAGCAGCAGTTTCCCCTCGACCCCCTCCCGAGGGTTTACCAGGGTGCTTCTGGTGGAACGCCTTAACCAATCTAGGGGCCTGAACGTTTGACTCCGCCACCCAGGATGCCTCAGTTATTGGGTATCCTTTCCACAGCACCAGGTACTGCAGTCGCCCTCTCCGCATCCTGGAGTCTAAGACTTCTTGTACCTCATATTGCCCATCACCCACAGGCCCCGGCCCGACTGGCTCCCCCCGAACAGGAACAGGGGCTGGTTTCAGCAAGCTGCCGTGGAACACGGGATGCACTTTGCCTAGAAATTTAGGCAGCCGAAGGCGCACCGTGACCGGATTGATGATGTGGGTTACCTGGAAGGGGCCTATGTACTTAGGGCCCAGCTTTTTACTAGGTATTTGTAACCTCAGGTATTTTGTGGATAAGTACACCCAGTCCCCAACCCCTGGGGTGTAGAACGGTTGGCGCTTCTTATCCGCTTGGGCTTTTACAATACTGGCTTGCTTGTTTAGAGCCTGTTTGGTCGCCGCCCATGCTTTTCTGACTTGTAGCATCCACTCCTGGGGTTGACAAGAGGAGGCCGACCCCTGGTCACACTCGGGAACAGGAGGGAAATCGTAGCCAGACACCACTGTGTACGGTGGGAGACCAGTACTGCTGTGCACAGCGTTGTTGTGTGCGATTTCTGCAAACGCCAATAGGTCAGCCCAGTCTGCCTGCTGGTACGAGACATAGCTGCGTAGGTATTGCTCCACTGCCGCGTTGGCCCGTTCTGCCGCGCCGTTTGTGCAGGGATGATACCCCGAGCTTAGTCCCTGGGATGACCCGATGAACTGGAGGAATTCACGCCAGAACCTGGCGGTAAATTGTACCCCTCGGTCCGAGATAATACGTCTAGGCGCCCCGTGTAAACGGTACACGTGGGTTATAAAAAGCCAGGCCAGACGCCGGGCCGAGGGTAAGCCCCTTAACGGCACAAAATGGACCTGCTTGGAAAACAGGTCAACTATGGTCCAGATGACGGTGTATCCCCGACTCTCTGGTAGGTCTACGATGAAATCCATCCCGACGTCCTGCCATGGCCGGTAGGGGTCCGCCACCGTCTGTAACAGCCCTGCCGGCTTTCCGGGCTGGGTTTTCGCCATGGCACAGGTGCGGCAGCGCTGGACATACTCTTTGACCTGCCGCCTCATCCCGGGCCACCAGAACTGACGTCTAGCGAGGTGCAGTGTTTTCAGGAACCCGAGGTGGCCGGCCTGCTTGGCATCATGACACCTATAAAGCACAGTGTTTCGCAGGGTTTCTGGCACGTATATCTTACTCCCATACCAGGCCAGGTCGTCCCGTCGTGTCAGGAGCCGCGAGTGCTGCCGTAACCAGCCATCTCCCTCCAGGGCCTTTTTCAGTTGCGGTACCAGTTCATCCGCAACCCCGTTCTGTACGGCCTGTACCTTCTCTGGGCCGAGAGGAGGGATAAGAGCTTGCACCACCTCCTCCCGCTGGTTGTCATACTGCGGAAGCCGAGAGAGGGCATCCGCCAGGAAATTCTTCCCCCCTGGGACGTATTTCAGGGTAAACCTAAACCGCCTGAAGTACAAGGCCCACCGTACATGCTTAGGGGCCAACTTACGTGGGGATTGCAGGGCTTCTAGATTCCTATGGTCCGTCCATACTTCGAAGGGCTTTTCTGCCCCCTCTAGAAGATGCCGCCACGTCTCCAACGCCCACCGAACGGCGTAGGCCTCCTTCTCCCAGATAGCCCAGGCGCGTTCGGTGGTTGATAGCTTTTTAGACGCGTAAGCACAGGGTTGCAACGCACCTTTACTGTTGTGCTGCAAAAGGACAGCTCCAACTGCCACGTCGCTAGCATCTACTTGCACGACGTATGGCGCTGCTGGGTCAGGGTGCAGGAGTATGGACTCTCGGGTGAACAGACCTTTTAAGGACTCGAAGGCCCGTTGACAGTCTACGGTCCACGATACCCGCAACCCAGGCCGTGGTTTCACCGCCAACTTCTTGGTTTTTAGCAAGTCTGTTAATGGAAGAGCCACTGCAGCAAATGATGGTATAAATTGGCGGTAAAAATTGGCAAACCCCAGGAAGCTCTGTAGCTGCCGTCTGGTCCCCGGGGCTTGCCACTGCAGTATAGCCTCCACTTTCTTTGGATCCATTGCAATCCCGGCTGCCGAGACCCGATAGCCTAAGTAGTCCAGTCGAGACGCGTGAAATTCACATTTTGACAATTTCACGTACAATCGTGCTTCTAGGAGTTTCCGCAGAACTTGGCGCACAAGGGCAACGTGTTGGTCCATAGTCTCCGTATAAATAAGGATATCGTCCAGATACACGAGCACCCCCCTGTATAAATGCTCATGCAACACTTGATTTATTAGTTGCATGAAAACGGCAGGGGCCCCCTGGAGACCGAAAGGCATTACGCGAAATTGGTAGCTGCCCAACGAGCAGTTGAACGCTGTTTTCCACTCGTCGCCTCTCTTGAGGCGCGTAAGTCCAAGCGGGTAAACACCCTCCCCTTAGCCAAGTGGGACAACATGTCTTTCATTAGGGGTAGCGGGTACAAATGTTCAACACATACTGCGTTGACCCCCCGGTAGTCCACACAAAGCCGCAGGCCCCCGTCCTTCTTTTCCCTGAAAAGAACTGGTGCTGCCATCCGCGAGCGAGCTGGTTGTATGAACCCCCGTGCGAGGTTCTTGTCAATGTAGTTCCGGAGTTCTGTCATCTCCCGTGGGGTCATGGCATACATCCGGGGCTTGGGAAGTTTGACCCCCGGCTCCAGCTCGATCGCGCAGTCCGTCGGTCGATGAGGAGGCAGGAGGTCGCATTCCTGCTCGCTGAACACTTCGAGGAATTCGGCGTACTCTGGTGGTACGTGTACTTCTGCCCCAGCCCTGCACCTCTCCTCCAGCTTCCCTGGCGGGCCAGACGGCCCTAGCTGCTCATGATCAGGGGGCTGTGGCCCAACCCCTAGGCGGAGGTGTCGACAACCCCCCTCCCACCAGATGGTCGGGCCCCACCTATCCAGCCACGTTAGCCCCAGAATCACCTCCTCCGTCATGGAGGGCACCACGATGAACCGTAACCGTTCCCAGTGCTCCCCCATATCCAGCCGCACGAGTTCTGTGACATGGGTGATAGGCACCCCCCCCAGAAGGGACCCATCCACCTGCTGGAACCGTATTGGATTCCTTAGCCGTACCACCCTAACACCCAGTTTAGCCACCACCTTCCGGCTGATTAGACACCTCGTGCTGCCCGAATCAATCAAAGCCTTAACCACCACCACCTCCCCCGTGGCGGGGTTTGTTAACGTAACCGGAACTGCAAATGGGCTAACCGAGGCACTTACCATGGGGTCCTCCTCTGGTCTCTCCCCATGCCCGTACAACTCCACGTCTACATCGACGCCACTGTCCCCTTCCGTTTGGCCGTCTCCTCCTGGTGTTAACTCCACGGCCTGCCGAGAAGCCCGGGAACGTTCTGCCAAGCGCCCGGGGGTTGTGCCCCTTGCCGGGGTTGCTGCCGCGACCATCCGGGACGCAGGTATTGGGCAGGCGGCCACGCGGTGCCCTGGTTGATCGCACCTGAAGCACCGCAAAACGGATCGCGGGGGCTGGGCAGTAGGACCCAGCGATGAAGGCGACGGCTTCTGCACCTGGCCCTGTGCCCTTGGCGGGACCTGACAGGAGTGTCCTACAGGCCGTACACAACATTGACAACTCCGTAAGGCCACATCCAGCTCAACCGCGACCCGCAGCCAGTCTTGAAGCCTGGAAGGAATTCCACGGACGATACAAGCCCGGAGGAGGTGATCATCCAGACCGGCCCGGAATTGGTGAACCAGCATCCTTTCTGGCCAGGAACTGAGCCTGCCGGCCACTTCACGGAAGTCCTGCACATAAACTGTCGCTGGACGGCCGTTCTGCCGCAGGCCAACGATCTCAGCCTCCGCTCGATGCGTGCGTGTCACATCCTCGAAGCGTATTCGCAGAGCTTCGAGGAAAAGGCCGACGTCCCCCAATTCACGGGCACGGTCGCCGTAGAGGTTCGCCACCCAAGCCGCCGCCTCCCCTTGCAATGCCGTAGTGATGGCCATCACCATCCCCCACTGGGATGTATACAAAGGACCATACTGGTCCAGATGGTGGATGGCTTGTCCAAGAAACAGGGCCAAACGATCGGGGTTGCCATCAAAGGTTACAGGCAACGGTGGTGGGCCCCAGCCTGCAGGCCCTCCCCAAGGACCTGCCGGGCCTCCCAGCCCCTGTGCAACCCCTGGTTGTTGCCAACCCAGTATTCCTGCGGGTACAGCACCCCCCAGTCTTGTTCTACCAGGTCCTGGGGGGCCCAAGTCAGGAGCAGCCGCCGGTCCCGGCAGCGAAAGGCCCGGGACCTGCGGGGTACCAGGAGCCTGCGGGGCCCGGAAGCGGGGACTCGCCAAGCGGAACCGGGTTTGGCTTCTGCGCTCCTGGTCGGCCCTGGTTTGTGCCCATCTACCGGTCTCCAGGTCGCTGTCACTAGGGGTCCACGGCCGAGGTTCTCCAAAATGGTCCCTCAGGATGTCCATCGTGTAGCTGCCAGGAGCCGTGGTGTAGCTCCACTCCTCTCCTCCTTCGTCGGTGGCACGACGCTCTCTCCACTCCCAGAGGGACCCCTTCCCTCTGGACGGTTGGTTCTGTCCAGCCACTGGCCGACTCAAAACAGGGCTGAGCCACCAATCCCCAGGCTTCTCCTGAGCAGCTGGTTCCGAGGCCTCAGCTTCCTTTGGCGCTGGTCCAAGGTCCCGGACCTTAGGCCGAACCACAGGTGGGACCTCTGCCAAGTCCCCCCCCTCAGGAGGCACAGCAACCCCAGCGGGCCCCTCCTCTCCTGCCACAGGCACCCCACCCTGGGTCCCTTCAGCCATGGAGGCAGGCAGGAATCAAAGCCCAACAGGAGGAGCGCTGTGCTAATTCAACGCTGACTTACTGTCAACTCCTCGTCTTCGCCGGATCGACAAGCCCACAGGAAAAACCACGACGAAGTACGGATGACTGGAAAGAGTACCTTTAATAGCAGGATCTCTATACCTTAACAAAGTCAGCGTTGACAGCCACACGCTCTCAACGCACCTTTTATTCTGAATCTGTAACTAGGTAGCAGCCCCACCCCTAGACTCCACCCCTCCCCCGTGCAGACCAGCATCCGCCTGGCCCGCGTAAATACTCCACCCCCCTACTCCTTCTACCCACGCCCAGCTCCCTCCACCGGCACCGTGCTTCCCAGCGTGAAGGTAAGTACAAGCCCACCCCCCTCCTAACAACCTGAGCGTGCTCCCCTCCACCAATGCATCTCCCCGCGCCACCCCCATGACCCCCTGGCAGCCCCCAAGGTCCGGATGCAGCTGTTCAGCACCCCGCGTCGCTGCCGGCGTGTCTGCAGTAACAGCCACCGGGTCCGTAAGGCCATCGCCCATAGTCACAACCGCCAGGCCGTCGTCAGCTCTAGAAAGTGTTATGCTGCTTCCGCGGCCGTCCGTGGCTGTTTTGGACCGTCGCTCAGCTGACCGAGCTGCACGAGTATCAGCGGGCATCCCTGGCCGCCCCTCAGTGCCTGCCCGCCTGGCAGCTGACTGTGCCGGCGCGGGCCGTCTCCCTGCTGGCTGCCCCGGCGTAGCCATCCTGCAGCCACTCACGACCGCCCTCAGCCACCTCCCAGATTGCGGCACGCCCGTGGGTCCGGCGCTCGCCCGCCGGACAGCTGGAAGGTGTGGGCGCGGCTGGGCTCTTGGCGTCGCACGGCTGCTCGCCCGCCGGACAGCTGAGGAGCTTGGGAGCGGCTGGGCCTTCGGCGGCGTGCGGCTGCTTCCCCCCCGCCAGCTGGTGAGTTTGGGAGCGGCTGGGCTTTCGGCGACGATCGGCTGCTCGCCCGCCGGTCAGCTGGGGGGCTTGGGGGCGGCTGGGCTTTCGGCGACGAACGGCAGCTCGCCCGCCGGACAGCTGACGAGCGTGGGCGTGGCCGCTGCTGTTGCCGAGGGCTGCGAGCCGAATCCCCCTCCCGGCAAGTTTGTCGAACCCGAAGGGCTCGACAGCCAGTTGCTCCAATTCTTGGGTCTGGAGGTACTCCTCATGAAGTCACTCATGCTTGCTTACCTCCCAGATGGACTGGTATACTGCCTGGTGGGCTATTACTACAGCCCCTCTGTATAGGGCAGCTCTTAAAAACAATTTGGAATCTGCAGTTGATACAGAACACAGCAGTATAGGAAGTTGCGGGTGTTTTAGCATCATGTCATACCGCTACTTCATGAGCTTAGCTGACTTCCAAAAGGTTTCAAGGTGCCAAGCTATCACCCACAAACCCTTCGGGGCATAGAAACAGTTTATTTGCAGGACTGCCTGTCTTCAACTATTTCTGCTGATCCCTCCAGATCTGATAGAGTGCCTATCTCCAGGTCTTATCTATTAAACAATGGCTTCTGCTAGAACTCAGGAAGTATGGAAGTATGCTTTCTCTGTTGTGGCAGCTCTCTGTTGTGGAACTCCCACTCCCCCACCCTCCCCACATGGTCCTGACTCTGCCAGGGTTGGGTGGGTTGCAAAACATTAAATATATGAATGTTCCCTAGAAGATAGGACCAAAATGTCAGCTGAGCATGTTTCATGAGTTTTAGTATTTGTGGAAATTGAGTTATGGACTGTGAATATGATTTACTACTTTCTACTGTACATTTGATATTGTAGGGTTAGTTTGTTATCATAATCACAAGAGAGAGTTGGGCAGCCATATAAATTGATGTAATAAATAAGTACAAATAAATAGCCTGCACCGCAGGGTTGTTATGAAGGTTTTAAAAATGTGTGCACATTGGGAATTGTTTAGGTCTCTGAGAGTGTTAAAAAATAAGTGTAATAATAGCTTTAAAATAAATGCATTTAATCCACTTCCAAACCATCTTCTTAATGAAAATAAATTCTGCAATGCAGTCCTGTTTATAAGATCTGTCTAGAATTATATATTTGATGTGAAAAGCTGTGAGTATGTGTGGAGCTCCTCTCTGTAAAGCAGTTAAAATGCTCCATACAATTAAATTGCTCGTGCATGCTTCAAGCACACTTGCTCTTGCTCTTGGTCACGTAAAGATGGTAGGTTATATACTCCTACTGGAGACACATAGATTGTATCTATCTGAACAGAAAGGCCAGGCAAACCACATACCTTTCATCAGATCGGTATCCAGCTATTTCTGAAAAAAGTAAACACATTCTATGCAACTGCTGTTATTACATGTCAAGAGCTGCTTAAAGCAATTTCAGGTTCTGTTTCTTAAAGATGACTTTAATGAATGGAAGCTTTAACATGAGAGATCCAAACTCAGACTTAAGAAGAATTTAATGACTGCAGATATTCTTAAGCAGTAGGACAGCCTGTTTTTGGGAGTTGTGGATTCTCCTCACTGGAGGGTTTTCAAGCAATGACTGGACAGTCATTTTGTCTGTGATAGTCTCAGGATTCCTGTTTTGGGCAGAGGGTTGGATTATATGATCTCCAAGGCCCCTTCCAACTCAGTAACTGTATGAACAACCCACAATAGTAACATAGTCTGAAATAACACAGTCATTTTTTATAAATCATAATGCTTAAGATCATCTTCTAAAGTAGAACCAAACAAACCACATGATTGCTTTATGTCAGGAAATCCCTCTCCTGCCTCTATGGTGCCTCATATACGTAGTTTTACTCCATTATTTACTTCTTTTTCAGTGCCAGTGAGCTTACTTTGTCTTTTTAATTAAATTCTATTTTTCTTACAAAATAAAGTTAAATATGTACAACTGCCATGGGCTGGATAATGGAGAAGAGATCCAATGGAACAAATAAAGGATATTTTTAAATGTGTGATCCTTGGAAGAGGCAAGAAAGTCAAGATATTCCTTAATCTAGCTTGAGAAATATTTAGAGATCTCTTCATGTGGTGAATGGAATGTCTAAGGAGGTGTGTAATTCTATCGAACAAAAACTTACATTATATACACACATCCTCCACGTTCTATTGTCCTGCCCCTAATATTGCACTTGAATGTTGCACTATACAGTAATATTTAATATGTTTACAGCTCTGGATAAAAACTATTTTTCAGCCTATTTGTCTTTGTTTTTATTATCCTGTACCATCTACCAGAGGATAATACTTCAAATAAAAGAATGTCCAGGATGAGATGAGTCTTTAAGAATGTTTTGACTATAATAAAAAAATTATAATGTTTCGACTAATATAAATCTTTACAGGGCATAGGAGCAAGTTATTTGGGAGATTACCCTCTCCCAAGTTTTTTGCCAGCTGATATGGGCCAGCAGAGTGAGTGCTCACGGGTCACTTTGATTCATGCCATATTATGTGACCCATGAAGCATACATTCTCCGTCATGGCACTTGACTTCTGGAATGGTGTCCCCTCATGACATTTTATCCTAATTAAGGAGGACTTAAAGGCTGACAGTCTTATCAGGCCTTGGTCTAGAGAGCACACAGTTCTTTATGGAATGTGTTTTACACATGTTGTTATGGAATGGGCACATTTTATCTTGTATGGGGTGATATTTAGTTTTTATGTTTTGCTATTATATTGTAATTTGGGAATTAGGTAGCACTCAAATTGAATTCACTGTGGCTCGATTCATACACTAAATTAGGTATTTTTCTTGTTTATGGCATAGTATACTGTGTGAACCCAACAATTGTGGTTTGTGTTGTGAATGATGGCTTTTTGTGTTGTGTAATACCTCTGAGTATGATTTAATCAAAACAGCTTAACAATCATGCATAAATTCAGTCTATGATGCAGATGAACATAATGTAATGGTTAGAGTGTTGAGATGAAATTTGGCAGGTTCTCCCAACTTAGCCATAGAGCCGTCTACGTGATTTTGAGCTGGTTGTGAGGACAAAATATGAAATAATCTTAAATATACCACTTAAGCTCCACAGACATGTGGAAGTGCATGAATGTAAGCAATACTTTTAAAATAAATTATGCTTGTAAAACATCTGATACATGCCTGCTGTTTTTGTCCCCTTAATTTCTGCCAGCCAGGAATAGATTCCAAAATTTAGGGAATTTGTCCCACAACTAGATTCTTGTTAGAAAAACATTTAACAACAAAAGTACCTTTCAGTTGACCCCAATTAGAAGTTAGAAGTAGTATGAGGGAATTTGCACTGCAGGCAAAGAATACCACAATACCACCTTAACTGATCTCTGAGGATCAGAGCCAAGTTTAGCAGCTTTTGCTGAGATGGTGGGGTGGCAGCATGTCAGAATCTTCAGGTGAACTGAGCCAAGTAGAACAAGGCTGCTTTCCAAAACTTAGTAACGGATGACTTAGAAGAGGCCATGAGTATCTCCGTAGAGAGGGAAGGGGAAAAAAGTGGGGGAAGGAGGGGGGAGTACATTACAGCTTGGTTGTAGAAGTGACAACGTCCTCATTATCATTTCTTGGGAAAAGCCTGGATCTCATCTCATCCTCACACTGAGTTCTGAAATATTCATCATTCTCAACCACGATTTTTCAAATCTTTCATATGCTATTACTTGCATGCTGCAGTCAGTATTGAAAAATGGTATTATACTTGGAGGGGGCTAATCTATAGATGTGTTAATGTGTCTTTTTTGGATTGTTGCATGAGCTGAGCAAATGCTGAACTGCTTTGTAAAATCTATCTCCCTATCTGATTCCCATACACATTGATATTTTTTTTATTACAGTCAACTCTTTAAAGTATGTTACTTGACAAGAGTAACATACTTTTCTCTCAGTGCACCTGGTGTTGCAAAATAATGAAATACAAACAGTGGTTCACATATTCCTGTCCAACTGCTGAATAGGGATAGTCATCTCATCTAGCTGCTGGCTATTTTAACAAAAAAAAATGCCAAAGAAGTTAAAAATATTTTAATTTAGTTCAATATCCAGGTATTTTTTAGAGATTAACCAAATTCTATATAACTAATTTTATTCAATGCCAACTGCTATTTGAAGTGAATTAACACTTTTTATTTCCTTTTTCCTTTTAAGGTAGCATTTTTCTTTATATGTCTGTTGAGTATATAGTGTTTGTGTGATTATTTGTTTACTATAATAGAAAATCAATATACATTTGGGGGGCATATGAAAGCACAGCTACATTCCTATTGCCAAAATCCCACTGCAAGTAATATATTCAGGATCATGACAACATATGTAAATAAATAATAGTTAATCATAGAATCCAACAGTCCCATTAGCCTCATGGCTACCTCAAGGAGAGAGGTGTTATATTGTGAAAATACCAAGCTCAGTTTCAGTCTGAAATGCCCTCACATTTTAGAGCAAATCTACCTCCTCCTGATCTTGTGGACAAATTGAGATTAATAAAGCAATGATTTTTTCCCCCTGAAAAAGAGATGTGACAGAAGTATTGCAAAAACCAAGTTTCACCAAGTACTCTATCTCTGCCTCCATTTTCATCCCCACTTCTGGGGGTAGGTAGGCAGGTTGGTAAAGGGCAGAATAGTATGAGAGTCAGTACATTCCCCAACTTTACCTGAACTGGCACTTGATCACCTATTTTCAGGGCTTTTTTTCTCATAGAACGCTCAGAACAGAGTTCCGGCACCTTTTTTGGATGGAACCTTGTAGAGTAGGCAAGGCGGGTTGTATGACGTGTGAGTTCCGGCACCTTTTTCTTTTACAAAAAAAGCACTGCCTATTTTTATTCACAAGAATCTAATGTTGCGACAGTTTCCCAGTTTCTTTTTCAATAGCTAGGAAGATTATTATTATTATTTTAAAAAAATGGCTGCTGATTATTTGAATCCACCATGGTTGTATATTGCTCCATAAGGGTGAATTGACTGCTCTGTGGAGCAACTTACTTGGCCAGTTAGGTCATGCAAACATGGAGCAGATATGTGGTTGGCCTACTCTTCATCAATTCAACAGGATCATCCGATGGGATCCAAGAGATTTGTCTTCTCTGTTCCAGTATCTGCTCTATGAAACATTTCCCTCAAACCCCTGAGATTCAGTTGGCCCTGACCTACCAGCCTTTAAGAAAGTTCTGAGGACTAAGTTCTTCCCCCAGGTATTGAGCAAAGATGTTTGATCAACCCACTATAAATATTGGTGATTTGTGGTTTGTTCCTGACACATTATATATTTTATCTGTTTACATACTGTGATGTTTTCTTTCAGAATCTCTTACCTGCAAAATCTCTTGATGATTTAGCAGCCATATGAACTAAATGAATTAATACTAAATGAACGAATAATAAATAAATAAATAATCTTAGCCCAACTTACATCATACATAGATCCTTTCAAATACTGGACTATATTTTGAATGGGGCCTCAAGCGTTTTCCCTCCTTCTTATCAAAGCTAAGTCTGCCTGGCTCCTCTTATCTCCTACCCTTTTGTAGAGGATTTTAGTTAGGTATACCTCTGTAAAAAAAAGGTATCCAAAATATTCAGCAAAACAATTAGATTACAAAACCTTACTCAGAATTCCTTCCTTCTCCCTCCCTTCAGCTTGTTTTGTTTCTGTTCTCTTCTTAAGCCTTGCTGTAACTAAATAAAGGTGGTGGATTGGGACATAATAAAGATCCAGTAATGAGGTCATGATGGAGCACAATCCGAGATGTAGAAGCAGCCAAGTCCACCCAGTCCCGGCATTTACTCTTTTCAATTGTTTTCCCTCACTTTATTGAGAACACATTTGGAAGCTCCTTAACATGTGAATCCTGAAATGAGAAAATAGACCAGCATGGGTGACAACTGTGGAACAAATACACTTTTGATGGTTCACATCACAAATGCTGGTAGCTCTGAAGAGCTTCTCTCAAGAGATTTTGAAAATGAAAATATAGTCCTGACATAACCTTGGGCTTCATTTATGCTGGCGTGTTCCAGTTCATATTTGAGAATTAGCTCTGAATAGGTGAACTGCTAATAAAGGAATAATAATAAAAGGGTTGCCAATGGATGCTGAAGAATACATTTCATGCCAAAATGACAGAGGGCCGGTACCCAAAGCAGTTGGATAAGAAATGTATGGTCTGTTGGCATCAGGCTTCTCTCCACAAACTGGAATGAACTCCTTAAGCATGCTCACAAGAAATTCAAGAAGGCATTCAGAGAAGGAACATTAGTTCAAGCAAGTAGGAAACTATTACCAAAAGAACTGCAGCAACTGCTCTAATTTTAAGAATTAACCATGTATGGGGAAGTTGTATAATAATTATTTTTTCTTTCTGTTCCACCTTGTGGACTATTTGCCTCCTTTCCATCTATCTTTTAATAGTCAAATTTGCTATAACCTTGATTTTCCTTGATATAACCTTGAGTGTGTTGTGTGAGTGCAACCAACTGCAGTTTATTCAGTGCAATATGATTGAACGAACCATGGCTAAGGTTAACGCATGAATCCAGAATAATTGCCAATTAATTTCTGCAGGGTTGGCTGAAAGAAACTAAGGTCTGGAGAGGAACTAGCTTAATAGCTCTGGGAAACAGAATTTCCTAGGAGGAGTATGATCATTGCAACATTTACTAACGAAAACCAGCTGATAACCCAAGGATTGAGGTATCTGGAAAGAAATGGAAAAGTGGAAATTCTACTCATGTTCCCATCATTACTGCATATGAATTGACCAGGAATATTACGCAGTTGTTTAAAGACCAGAGAACAGTAAAAGGAAGCCACTGAAATAAATCCAATGTGGGTCATATTCACATATTACCCTGGTTAACAACTTTATTTACTCAATTAACCCAAAAATACTCATACTGTCAGAAGAGTAAAAAACTCTATCAGAGGGGATGGATCGATGGTTCATTTTTGATGCATGATAAACAAAGAAAACCCGAAGCATATCTTCTACTATTAAACTTTTTAATTACAAAGAAACTTATAAAAACACAGAAAGACTCACGGCTACATGTTTATCTCACCAGAGAACACAAAGAAGAGGAAAGAGAAAGTAACTTTTGCTTTAGCATGCGCACACAGTAGTAAACTGGCTGAACACGTGACACTCACCATGGTTACAATGAATCCTGGACCAGTCAGCATCTTCCTCAAAAGTAGCGGATTGTGAAATCACTATTACATGATGAGAGTCAATATATTTGCTCCATTTTGAATTATCATCAATATCCATAAATCTCATTCTTTTTGCTGCAGGACCCCCTTTCTTTCTTTGAGCTAAAGGAATATTCACCATAGCGTATGAACCAAAAATATGGAGATGCGTGAGATCAGGCTTGTGTCCATATAACATGAAATAAGGGGTCTGATTTATTACACTACTCCAAGTACGGTTGATGATATGATTAGCATATTTAATAACCTCACCCCAGTATGGGAGACTGAGATTAGCATCTTCAAGTAGGCAACGCATCGTTTGCAGAACCCCGTTTCTACGTTCTGCCACTCCATTCTCAGCCAGAGTGTAAGGAGCTGAGGTCTGGTGTAGTATGCTATTCTTACGCATCCAGCCCTGAAAACGCTGAGACATGAATTCAGCACTGCGATCACTCTGAATTCTGGCGATGCTAACTTCGTATTGGGTATACACAAAAGCGGCAAAGTCTTTAAAGATCTGAAAAGTCTCAGATTTTTCTCTCATAGGAAATACATATCCATATCTAGAGTAATTATCAACAATTGTCAAGAAATATCTTTTGCCACCAATTGTTGGTGTAAAAGGACCCACTATGTCAGTGTGTACCAAATCAAAAATGCGTGTTGACAGGCGTGTAGCGCGTTTTGGAATTGCTGCTGCTTTGGATTTGGCTTTCTTGCAGGCAGCACAGTCCAAGAACACCTTACACCCCTTTAGATCCAAACCTCTAGCGAACTCTGGCATCTTCTTCAGAATACGGAAACTGGCATGACCCAATCTTCTATGCCACTTATGAATACACCTGTAATGCAAAGGTTTACCTGTTAGTGAATTCTCAACATTAGCATGTTTATTAGGAACCTCAGGCTTGCCGTGAGCAACCTGTGTCTTATTTGTCTTCCTGTTAGCTTTAGGAGCCTTTGAAAAAGCAACAGGATCTCTCTCTGGAACATCTCTCTCTGGGCCTGCACTCTCCCTTTTTGGATCTTGTATACTTGCCTGCTCTTGCAGCTTAGACTTTGGCTTTAAGTAATAAACACCACCAATCAACATGGTTTCAGCAACAATATCTCCATCTTTAACTACATAACTTGCCTTTTCAAGATGATGAACCTGGAATTTTGACACCCTAGACAAGTGACTCTGACTAAGCAAATTACTATTAGCTGATGGTACATAATAAACATCAGAAATGTATGCATCGAGCTCTTCAATATAAACAGTTCCTTTTCCCTTGACCTGAACAGGATGATTTGAAAAAGAGTAAAGTTCACGAAGTTCAGGTTTAGGCTCATGCATCTCTGTATAAAGCTCTTTTCTATAGGTAACATGTAAAGCTGCTCCACTGTCCAAAGTCCAAAGAAGTCGTCTGTCGTACTCTGGTTGAGGTTGTGAATCGTTGGTTAAAGCCAATGTGGCAAGTGGAGCTTGTGAATCATGCCTGGGACCACAACCATGACTTTGTCATCTGCCTCCACCTCTGCCTCCTCTGGAATCTGTTCCTCTGGGCTGGTATGTGGCGGGTGCTGAAAATCGTTGGGGACAATCCCGGGTGGAATGTCCCACCCAATTGCAGATGTAGCATCTTGGCATCTTTGGAACGTAGGCTCTTTCACTGAAGGAACGCCTCACTGGAGCTCTTGATGCAGGTGGTCCTCTCAAATGTGGCGCGGCTTGCATAAGTGCCTCTTCTTCGGTTAAAATTCTGCATACATGATCCACTGTGCGTTGAGCAATGGGCACTTGATTAATCTTGGTAATAGCATCTTTCCATTCATAGTTCAATGAGTTAATAATAATGCTGATCATTTGAAAGTCATCAATAGGATGGCCATTTTCACCCAGTTCTCTTCTTATTCCTTTAATTTTAGTTGATTGGTGGTGTTTATTATTTAAAGCCAAAGTCTAAGCTGCAAGAGCAGGCAAGTATACAAGATCCAAAAAGGGAGAGTGCAGGCCCAGAGAGAGATGTTCTGTTACAGAGTAAGTGCCTGTTACTCGTCCCAGCTTCTGCCAACCTAGCAGTTCGAAAGCACGTAAAAATGCAAGTAGAAAAATAGGGACCACTATGGTGGGAAGGTAACAGCGTTCCGTGCGCCTTTGGCGTCTAGTCATGCCGGCCACATGACCACGGAGATGTCCTCGGACAAGCGCTGGCTCTTCGGCTTTGAAACGGAGATGAGCACCGGCCCCTAGAGTCGGAAACGACTAGCACGCATGTGCGGGGAACCTTTAACTGCACTTGGGCTGACTGTTGCTTTGCTCTATCTGGGACAGGAACCTGGCTAGTAGCAGTATTAATAGGAATTCTAGCATCATCAGCTTGGAGCAATGATTGATAAATAGACATCTGTGAAAACGCATTTTGCATTCTCTTAATTTGCTCTTGCATTCCATATAATAAATCATTTCTATCTTGTAAAACAAATTCACCAGCAGATGGTGCTATAACATCAGATTCAGGCATTACTGTAGCCTTGTGTGCCATTTGAATTTTCTGTTCCCCTTTGTCTAACATAACACCCACTGGTGGGTGTGGCTTAGAAGGCTTGGAAGAAGAAAGCAATAATGCCGACTCTGGGCTTTGCATAACAGTAGAGTACCTCTTGTGCTGTTTAATCATTGAGGCATATGCTTTAGCCTGTTGTAGCCTTTGCTCAAAAACCTCAATTTGTTCAAAAAAACTTTTCTTAGAGGTTCAAGGAGAATAAAACATTACATCCTGCCCATATTCAGCATGAGCTCCGTGAGTGTGAAAACTTTCTGAGACGGCTGCATTAGAGCTTGTAAAAATAGAAGACGGTGTAACTGACCTTAAATCTTCTTCTCCAAGACCCGTGGCAGAAGCAAGTAAAATCTGTTCTTCATCAGACTCGTCAGACTCCTTTCTGTCTTCCTTTGGCATCGGCATTTTCAGTAAATTGAGGACAGCAGTAAATCAGCTGAACTAACTATTATCAGCATCAAAAATAAACAAAGATGTTGAACTTAATTACGGCAGCGAGACTTTTAGTAGCGCAATATTGGAAGAAGGAAGAACTGCCGACTATAGAAGAATGGACTTTAAAAGTCTCCAATCTGGTGGAAATGGCAAAGATTTCAGCGTACTTGAAAGATCAATCGCAACAGAGATATATTGTGGAGTGGAGAAGATGGATTGATTATATCCGGAATAAATATGGGACTAAAAAGTTTCATCTAGCATTTGAATAAGTACTGATGTGATATTTATATTGCTTGTAGTTATTTTATAAGAGTTAAAGTGCGATAGATTTAATATTTTATTGTTGTTTGCATAAGGTAGACTATGATTGCTTGTATTTTTATACCCTGTATTGAGCTCTGGGAAGTCGGGGAGGGGGGAGGGGGAGGGGAGGGAGGTGTTGGGGAGGGTTGGGGAGAGGGGAGGGGGTTGGGAGGGGTTTTGTCTTTTTAAAAAATGTATTGTAAAACTTTTCAATAAAAAAAATAAACAAACCATCCTCTGCTACCATGTCAGAAGAGTAAAAAACTCTATCAGGGGGGATGGATCGATGGTTCATTTTTGATGCATGATAAACAAAGAAAACCCGAAGCATATCTTCTACTATTAAACTTTTCAATTACAAAGAAACTTATAAAAACACAGAAAGACTCACGGCTACATGTTTATCTCACCAGAGAACACAAAGAAGAGGAAAGAGAAAGTAACTTTTGCTTTAGGCATGCGCACACAGTAGTAAACTGGCTGAACACGTGACACTCACCATGGTTACAATAAGATAAAGCTTGCAAAAATACAAACTATACCTTGCTTTACTGAGAAAACAGAAAAACGAAGTGACACATATGCTATACCATAATGACTGAGTTGGTACATCATATCAGGCTGAAATGAGGTTGGCCAGTTGTGGCACAGTTTGTGACATAAAAATATTTGTTCTGGAAAACATCTAAAAGATCATGCAGTTGAAAGATTAAGGGCAAAGGTTTTCTACATCAACACATTTTTGTAGTGGTTAGGTGCTATGAACTTACATGTAGCATAAAAGCAATTATTCTCTGACTGGTTTTCTTTAACAATTTGTCTTCCAGCTTTGTTAACAGACCTTGTTTAATTAAAAACGGGAGAGAATGAGCCCAGATCTCCACGTTAGCACTCTTGTCTTGAAGGACCACCAATTAAGTTCAAACCCTGGCCAATATCTTGCTAAGAATAACAGTCAAATCTTGGTGTTCTTTATGAAGATGAAATTCTGCCATTAGCAAGACTGCTATGAAATCCACATTATTTTATTGGTGCCATTCCAGGATAAAATTTGACTACAAGATTATTTAACTGGAGCCAGAACCTTCTGCAGCATAAAGTCAATAAGGATTAGGACAGTGTTTATGCAGACAAAATACCTGCACAAAAAATGGGTAATTTGAAAGTCCAAGCATATTTTTGCAGGGTTATGTAGTGTTAACTTTTGGAACTATTAAACAAAAAGGTGTTATAAAATAGTACAAGAATAAAAAGTCTTTAGCAAATAATGAATTAAAAATCTTGAGGAGAGATGTACTAAGGATTACTATAACTACCTGAATTACAATATCTATATTTAGAGATGTCTTACATTATATGAGAAAAGGTTCAACAAATTATTATCTTGAATGCTAATTTTTCTGTGGCAAAAGATTAACTGCTGTTGGAAGTAGAAGCAGCGGAACAAAATGATCCTACTAAATCAAGTGACATAGCCATTTTATGTTATTAAAAGGTTAAAGGAGGTGGAGAAGTGAAGTGAACTTGCAGTTTTTCAGTTATTGCTGAACTACAATGCCTAGCAATCTCAGCAATTATATAGTAAGGAAGGATGCCAGATTCAGTGCATTTTAGAAGACCACAAGTTCTACAGCTTTGGGTTAGAGGATATTCACATGAGAACCAAAACTAGCTACATTTTTGTTTAATTTATTGTAAAACCCCACCAGTGTGGGTAGGTAATACATTGTACTAATGAGAAATTCAGTTGAATTAACCATGGTTCAATGTTGTGCAACCATAATCATAGTTAGGCAACCTGGCACTCTCCAAATATTTTAGATTTCCTCCCAGCAAAGATAGTCAGGAGCAAGTGATTATGGGAATTGTAGTCAAAGAACACCTAGCTGGCATTAAACTGCCTATTTGCAGTATAGGACTTTGCCTGGAAAGATCAAATTTCCACTCAAAAAGAGTTTGGTCAATATTTTATTTGTTTTAAAAATTCAGTATTGCAATTGCTTGGGAACACTGGGTGGATATCTGCAAGAGGAGGGAAAGGAATCAATAATCATCATGAGTATCAAGATATCATTGCACAAACGATACAAATTACAAACTTACCTCATTTGCATAATTGCATCATGAATTATCATGGCATCTTTTGAACCACATAAGCAATACTGATACAAAGTTATAGTGGGATTATACATGGTACAAAGATTTTATCCTTATAAAGTAGGTGAGATAATTATGGTCCTTTTATGACTTGTGGACTTCAACTCCCAGAATTCCTGAGCCAGCCACACTCATTCAGGAATTCTGGAAGTTGAAGTCCACAAGTCATAAAGGGGTCATAGTTCCCCACCTCTGTTATAAAGGATAGCTCACATAGAGAATGCATTTAATAAAATTACTTGTTTGTTCACAGTTCTCCTTGATATAGAAATTAATTAATACATGTAGGAAGATAAAGACAAATGCCAAATATGATAGAATTTTTTCTTGTTATGCTTAGACAGCTTCCTACCCCCCACCCCCTACCCGACTTTCATTTGCCTTTCCTTCAATGAACAAAGATTTGCTAAAACAAGAAAGGGAAGCTTCTCCCATATTAAATATTACTTTATAAATAGAACTGCTGTCCTGTTCCATATCTCCAAACTTTTTTTAAAAAAGAAATCTCTTTGGGAGATATGACTAGATTACCCAAATTAAAGCTATTTTTGATTTGTTCTCTTACTATTATTTTTGTCCTTGAGCATTTAATTTGGAGTAGACTACCAATGATAGCTCTAGGTCAGACTTCCTCAATCTGTGGCCTCCAAAAGTATTGACTACAAAACCCATCACTCTGAAGCTGTTTTAAAACCTTGGACCTTATTCCATGGTTTCACTATCTAGTGAATACCTCCATTAGACTTTTTAGACACATAATAATGGCGATGATGTTAATACACAATTGAATGGTTCAATAAAAATTTTCAGGTTAAATGTACCGGGCAATTGTTTTGCAACAAAATAACTGTTAAAATTGTGTTTATAAAAGCTCTGGGGGACGGCCTATTTTTATAAAAAGAAATCTGTTTTTTAAAATAATATCAGTTGTTTCTTAAAAACAGGAAGTTGGCTTTTTGCTTGAAAAATATCATTTCTACTTGATACATAAAATATTTAACTGATGATCCTTTTAGGGAAAAATATGAAGTAGCAGGACATTAACTACATGTTATCCTTTTATTGTAGTCATACTGTTCAGAGATTGTGGAAGTGGAATCCAATGTGTTCAGGTAGTCTGGCTGAGGGAAAGCTGTTTTAAAATAATCCCATCTCTTTACCTCTGCACAGGAAGACAATCACAGCTACTATTTATCCCGAATTTATGGTCCCCAAGAGAATCGAGCCAAGGAACTTTGGGTCGAGGTGGCTGAAGCCAACAGGAGCCAAGTCAAAATCCATGGAATCCTGTCCAATACACACAGACAGGCTTCGGTGAGCAATCCTTACTCTTAATCTTGCCAATCCACCAGCATTATGTTGACTTATTTTCTTAACTTTTGCTACCTGAGCTCTGTAGGTACATTTTGTTTTGCAAGCCCCATTTTCTTTCTCTGCTGTACAGAATAGAAGGACAAGCAAGACAGCAAGAGCAATAAAAAAATAGTAAAGGAAAATCAGAGAAGAGCCTGACCAGAGAATCAATTTTATATGTAATTACAATGTCTTGGTAATTGTTTCAACTTCCAGTGATTAAAAAAAGTCAGTATTAAGAGGTTAATAGCCACGCATCTTTAATCCAACCAGTGAGGTCGTAATGTGTTTCTGGGAGCAAAAGTAACATAAGGATTTGATTTACACATGCCTTAAGCTATAAAGTGGTTTGATTTTGGTTTAGCCAACCATTGTGATTTGTAAGCCATAATTTATGTCTTTATGTGAATCCAGTCAATTATACTGTTGACTGATTGTTGACTATTGTTCAAGAATTAAATAAAGCATAATATACTTGAATCCAGTCAGTCTTATACTGTGTTGTTAAATACTCACAAATTTATTATGATCTACATTTCTTGGATGTAATCCATAACATTTTTTTAGATTGTAATAAATTTGTTGAACTTCTCAGTGTCAGAAGACTCTATTCTTTTAAATACTGGATCAGCATGAGGAAAAGTAGTTATTGTTTTTCTAGTAACTATTATTCTTCAGCATTATTTCCAATAACCTGTAGATGTGGCCAGCAAATTAATACAGAACATCATCTTATCTTAACTTTTGCAACAACGTAAAGCAGTTGTTTTTTTATAAAATTAGGTAATTATTTAAAAAAGAAGTGCCTCAGAGCTCAAAAATCTTCATCATAGTCTTCCTAAACTCCAGGAGGACTGCAAATAAAACAAAAATGCCAAAAAAATTGTAAGTAACTTGTTATAACTACAACATTAATACTGAGTAATTGGTTTGAAATTAATTTTAAACTGACACTGTGATTTTAACTTTTTTATCCAAATGCTTTAGTTATTCCACTTTTGAATTTTTGCCCAGATATACTGTGCTACAACCCACATTACTGTCACACTGGGAAGAAAAATGAGACATATAAACATCAGATAGAGAGACAGATATATATTGCAGATACCCCTGAGGTAAAGCCTCTTTTGAGTCAGACTTATCATTACGGGCATGTTCATGTTCAGTCAATATAAAAACTATAGTATATATGATTGAATCATACCTTGGTTGTGTTGATGGTATCCAGTTGGTTTTATCTCAGCTTCCCTCTTCATTACTCATGGATTTTATGATATTTTTTTCTTTTGTTTTTTTGTTCTCTGTAAGCCACCCAGAGTCATATGTTTGAGATGCTCAGCCATATACTGAACGAAATAAAGACCATTGCCCTCTTCCAAGATTTATTTATTTATTTAGGAGTGGTTTCCCTAATTAATTTTCTGTGGGTCCAGTTCTACTTATGAGGGGTCCTTGGTGCTCTCTGAGCTTGCTTGTTTTCTTGCAAACGTTTCAGTACCCTAACTAGGTAACATCATCAGTGCTAGTAAGGAGTGCTGTTTGCTGTCTTGTTTATATTCTGGTATTTTGCCTGTCTAAGTGATTGGAGGTGGTCTTAGGAATCTTTGGTTGGGCTGTTTACTAATGGCTCTTTGGCAGTTTCTTGATTGAGGTATTGTTTACTTGATTGTTCATCTGAAGTTGACCTTGGAGTTAACCACCCTCCACCCACCCAGACAGGCAAGACATCAGAATATAAACTGACAGCAAACAGCACTCCTTACTAGCACTGATGATGTTACCTAGTTAGGGTAATGAAACATTTGCAAGGAAACAAGCAAGCTCAGGGAGCACCAAGGACCCCTCATTTCAACCCTGAGCTAAAAATATTCTCCTTCTGTAATGTATTGGGCTTTGTCTTACTTAAGAATATCATGTGGGGTTAATTGCTGGAAGGTTGCTTAAGCAGGGAAGCTGGCTAACGGCTCCCAGCTTCTCAGACAACCCGTCTCCAGCGCTGCCATTGGCTGCTTCTTGGGTGGCAATAGGTTGCTTTAAACCTATTGGCCGCCACCTAGAGTCCAGGGTATAAATTGCTGCATTCGCAGCCTTGTTTCTCAGTTCAGTTCCTGAAACAAATAAAGAATGATTCTTGCTGAACTCACTCGCCTCGTCTCGTCAAACAAGCATCAAACCCAGTATATAACACTGGCAACGAAGGTGGGATCCTGCTTCTCCAACAGAGCTGAGAGTCACTAGGGGAGAGGCCGAACGCGCCTGGCGGGAAAAACAATTTCCCCCCCCCTACGGTCGGCCTAGCACAGCCACACTAGCGACCATGCACCCAGAGGACCAGTCCCTGGGCATACGGAGGAGCAGGATAAGAAGACGTCAAGCCCCAGCTGCGAAGACCAGCAGAAATGGCAAAGGACAGAAAGCTGGAAGAATTTGATATAGCTCACCTGGAAAGATGATCTTCGTATCTATCCAAGGTCGAGAACTATCTATGCGTGAATCAAGTCGCCGAGGGCAGTCTGAAGGCCGCTATGCTCCTGTGTGTGTGTGGCCCAGCCACGTTCGGTATCGCGGAGAACTTGTTCGCACCAATGCCATTTGAGTCCGTAACATTCGCGGACTTGGAGAAACGGCTTGGCGACCATTTCCAGACCAAGCTGTCGGTAATCGCTTGGCGCCACGCATTTGAACAGAAAGTTCAGCAACAAGGTGAAACAGCATCTGAATTCATCACAGCCTTGAGGCAGGCTGCACACCTGTGCCAGTTCTCCAACATAGAGGAGAGGCTCTGAGACTGGCTTGTCTGCGGTCTCTGGAATCGAGAGTTACAGCAAAAACTCTTCGCCAAAGAGACTGTCGTTCCCAGATGTGTTGAAAGAGATCATGGCGGACGAAGCCACCGGCAGGGCCATACAAGCCATGCGGCCCGCCAAAACAGCACAGCACGAGGAAGCCATCCACCAAGAGGACACCGAACACGGGGAAGACCCAGAAGACAACACAGAAGTTGACAAGCTACAAAGACACAACAACCAACAGTGTCACAGCGACAAGCAACAAGGGGCAACTTACAAAGCAGATCCCTTCCTTAGGTGCCCAGGATGTGGCGGCCGCCACCAACGCATGGACTGTAGGTTCTGGACAGCCACGTGCTGGGCCTGTGGGAAGACTGGCCACATCGCGTCCGTCTGCAGAGGTTGCCAGAGGGACCAGCAATTGAATCGCCAGTTGGACATTCCGATTAGGAGAGGTATCAGGGCCCCCGGGCAGTATAGTGTAGGGTTTTGCTCCAGCCACAGAAGCATTTGCTGCACGGGAGCTCACCGCCCTATTAAACCAAAGTTTAGACTTCAGGTGGAACTGCAAGGGGTCCCTTGCAAGATGGAGCTGGACACGGGCTCAGCCATATCCATTATTTCACTTGAGACATTTAATTTTGTCTGCAATCGCAGCAAGAGATGGGCCAAGCTGAGGCCATCTGACATTATATTAACTGACTTCCAAAATGCCATAGTCGCAGTCAAGGGAGAGGCCACACTGGCCGTCAAATTTAAGGGGTTTTCTGGGCACCTGGACATTGTCGTATTAAGAAGTCAGTGAACGAGCCTGATTGGGCTCAACTGGTTTGATGAACTAGGCATCCAAGTAACCGGAATCAACCGGACGCAAGTCGTGAATCTAGTGACAGTATGCGAGGAATTTGCAGATGTGTTTGACTCAGGTCTAGGGACGTACACGGGCCCACCAATAACATTTAAACTAGATCCTACTGCAGTGGTGGTCAGGATTAAACCTCGTAAAGTGCCATTTGCTCTTAAACACAAGATAGACGCTGAGTTAGATAAACTCGTAGAACAGGGAGTACTGCAGCCAGTAGATGGGGATGAATGTGAGACCCCAATCATCATGCCACTAAAAGCCAACAGGGTGCTGATTACAAATGCACAATTAATCGTGCACTCAAACAGCATGCGTACCTGGTACCAGTAGTAAGCCACATCCCAGCATCCTTGCAAGGTGGTACAATTTTTGCAAAATTAGATTTGGCTCAGGCCTACCAACAGCTTCCTGTTGAGGCCACAGCCATGGCACAGACAATTGTAACCCACAGGGGGCTGTTTAAAGTAAAACACAGGCAATTTGGGGTCAGCGTAGCCCCTGGCATTTTTCAAGGCATTATGGAGTGAACACTCAAGGGCATTCCGGGGGTTTGCCCCTATTTTGATGACGTGCTTTGTTGTGTATTAAACAGTTATTATTCCCCACACAGACTGTGAGGAGAAAAGCGCGGCAGCCCGCTGACAGCTGTCAAACGGGCTGCTGCTCGCTAACACGCAGGTGCGGCGACCGGCTGACAATGACAGCTGTCAAAGCAGCCGCGCAGGCGCAGCTCAATGACAGCTCTCAGGTTGCCGGTGGCTGCGCATGTGCAGTAGCACCTAGCTGTCAAATGTTGCCAGCTGAACGGAGGCGCGGCGCTTTGACAGCTTGCGGCTGTCAAAGCTTGCCACACCTGATTGGCCGCAGCCACGCGGCGGGAGAACGCCGCAATGTTATTGGTTATTTCTTGTCCAAGTTATGTATAAACAGCAGGGAGTCCCGCCGGTGTTTTAAGCCGGTGCTTCCCCTAAATAAACGTCTGAGAAACGTGCCTGCTGTCTCCTGGTCTTGCCTCATGCCAATCTATGCTCATTGCCAGTGAGTCCACTGAGGTGCTGGCAAGGAGGCTTAGAGCCGTCCTCCAAAGGCTGCGCAAAGCAGGCCTTAAGCTTAAGAAGAATAAGTGTAGTATTGGAGTCCCTTCAACTGAGTTGTTGGGTTTCCGTATCTATGCCGCCGGCATCCACCCTGCTGAGTCAAAAGTAAAAGCCATTCAGATATAAATGGAATTTAAAAAAAAAGATGGCACCCAGCCCCAAAACAAAGGGAGAGCTTCAGGCATTCCTAGGCCTCCTAAATTTTTACCATGCGTTCCTTCCTAACAAGGCCGCAGTGGCAGAGCCGTTACACCGGCTCTTGGACAAAAATACTGTGTGGAAATGGACTAGTGTTCACGAAAGAAGCTTTCAGGAATTGAAGACTCTACTGTCCATCAGTTCTACGATGACTCACTTTAAGGAATTGATGCTGGTATGCCTTGCATGTGACGCATCCCCATACGGGGTGGGAGCTGTCCTAAGTCACTTGGAGAACGATGGGACTCAAGTCCCAATTGCTTTTTATTCCAGGACACTGTCCTCCGCTGAGCGTAATTATGCACAAATTGATAAGGAGGCATTGGCCATAGTAGCTGGAGTAAAAAAATTCCATGACTACTTATACGGCAGGGACTTCACGGTCTTCACAGACCATAAACTGCTATTGGGGTTATTCACTACAGACAGACACCCCACATCTTATCCCCTAGAATGTTAAGATGGTCCATTTTTTTATCGGCTTACAACTTTAAGCTAATTCACAAACCCAACAAGGATATGGGCCATGCAGATGGCCTAAGCAGGCTTCCACTGCCTGAACGTGAGCCAGATCTGGCCCCAGCGGCCCACGTTTTGTCCATTCAGGACATGCCGGAGTTTCCCCTCCACACGGGGGACATAGCCGCAGAAACGGCAGCAGACAAAACTCTAAGCAGAGTGCTATCTTGGGTCCACATGGGGTGGCTAGAAAAAAGCCCTGGCCCGGAGTTCCAGAGCTACTTCACAAGGAGACACGAGCTCTCAGCTCATAAGGGTTGTATTCTATGGGGGAACAGGGTCATTGTTCCCACCTCATTAAGGGACAGGGTATTGCAATCGCTTCATGAAGGTCATCCGGGTATTGTTCGTATGAAAGCTTTGGCACGAAGCTATTTATGGTGGCCAGGATTAGATAAAGCCATTGAAGCTCAAGTACACAGGTGTTACACATGTCAGCAGTCAAGGCCTGAAATGTCGCACGCTCCTGCCCATAGGTGGGAGGAGACACACACACACTGGTCGAGGATTCATATAGACTTTTCTGGGCCCTTTCAGGGACAGCTCTTTCTTATACTGATCGACAGCCACTCTAAATGGCTGGAGGTTATACCAATCGCAAATATGACTACTGCTAGGACCATCCAGGTGCTCAGGAAACTCTGCAATGCATGGGCTACCGGATGTCGTAGTGTCTGATAATGGGGCCCAATTCACTGTGGCAGAATTTCAGGCTTTCCTGAGGGCAAACCTCATTAGGCATGCAACATCGGCAAGCCGAATGAATGGTGCGCACCACGAAAAAATCACTGAAGTGCATAGTGACTGGGGACTGGCACCACAGATTGGCCGACTTTTTGCTCTGCCAACATTCCACACCGTGCATGGCAATGGGCAAAAGCCCAGCAGAGCTGTGCTGGGGGAGGTGACTAATCACGAAACTGGACAGGTTGCACCCAGACCAGGTGGCAGCAGAGGCCTCTTGCCCAAGACCCCCAAGGGGGTTGCAAGTGGGCGACGGGGTGTGGGCCCGGAACTATGGGCATGGGAACTTGTGGGTGCCAAGGAAAATCACCAAAACATCGGGCCCTCTCTCATGAGAAGTGGGCCTAGAGGGTGGGCAAGTCGTTTGTCACCATATCGATCAGCTTAGAAAGCGTTTTCCAGAACGCCCACAAATCGAGGACTTAGTTCCAGGTCCCATCCATGGACCGCAAACTGGCAGCCAGGCCTATCAATCCATATGCTCTGAGGTCCCAAGCAGTCAGAGCAATGGGGAGGTGGTCGTAGGGGAGCAAAGCCCAGGAGTGCAACATGGGGCCCCTGATGGAGATAGTCAACCAGAACACTACAGCCGCTGTGCTAGCTCTGCGGAAGGATTAAACTCTGGGGTGGGCCGACTGGGAATGGCCAGCCAGAGAATTCCGAGTCAGCCAGACTCACTTGAACTTATGGACCCTGGTCTACCCAACCTGGCGGGCAAGCTGGTAGACTGGAGAGTGCCTGGCTCTCCCAGGCGTTCCACGAGGGTTCGCAAGCCTCCTGTGTATTTACAAGATTTTGTTCCAAAATAACTGAGCTATAATGTTGTATGCGTCATTGAATTGCTGCTAGCCAGGAGAGCCTCTGTATTAGCAAGTACGAAAAAATGTGTACGTTGCATACTACTTCTGTATCTCTGTAAAACTTGTAATTGATGTAATCATTCCTTTGTTGTTATAATGTGTGTACATTCTAGGGGGGAGGGGTGTAATGCATTGGGCTTTGTCCTACTTAAGAATATCAGGTGGGGTTAATTGCTGGAAGGTTGCTTAAGCAGGGAAGCTGGCTAACGGCTCCCAGCTTCTCAGACAACCCGTCTCCAGTGCCGCCATTGGCTGCTTCTTGGGCGGCAATAGGTTGCTTTAAACCTATTGGCCGCCATCTAGAGGCCAGGGTATAAATTGCTGCATTCAGAGCCCTGTTTCTCAGTTCAGTTCCTGCAACAAATAAAGAATGATTCTTGCTGAACTCACTCGCCTCGTCTCGTCAATCATCGAACCCAGTATATAACACTTTCATTCATTCTACTTATGTTTTTCAAGATTAACCAAAGCCAGCTAAGTGTTGCTATATGATCTTTTGTACACTGTCACCAGGTTTTAATTGATTCCTCTCTCTTTCCCCCCCCTCTCTCAATGTCTGTCTGTGTGTGTGTGTGTGTGTGTGTGTGTGTGTGCGTGTGTGTCTGTGAGTATAAGCCTAACTGACACTGTCTGTTCATCTTAAAGCATTAGGAAATATGGGAATAATTCACCCAAGACAACTCTTGGTTCTAATGTTGTTTTCCTCATTATTCTTCCCCAGAGAGTCATCCTGTCTTTTGATTTCCCTTTCTATGGCCATTACTTGCGACAGGTCACCATAGCAACAGGAGGTGAGCACCTTTGGTTACTACACTGGTCATAAGAGTTATTGTTTTTGCAAAAAGCTTACAAGACATGGAGAGTTAGCTGCAGCATGCATTTTGGCGCATTTTGAAAACATGGTTTAGACTGTGGTTCTCAAATGATTACAGCTACTTGACCTGACTGAGCCTGTGGGCTTTTAACTGCAGTCACTTAGTGGAGGCGGACGACTGGAAAGTGCCGGTTCACGCTTGCTCCAACCACTATATTGTTGCTGAGCAACAGGCCCAGGTGCTAGTTCCCTCTTTCCTAAAATAGAGAGAAAAAGGAGAAGGGACATCAATGTGATTTTGTGAAGTGATCATTCTTTTATTTTCATGTTTGCCTTAGCTTACCGTTCTTCCTCACCATTATAAATGTCATCTTCTTCTAAGAGACCAAGGTGATGTACATCATTCTCTGCCCTTTACCACCCACCATTTCATCCTCAAGACAACCTTGTGATGTGATTTGTGCTTATAGGTCATAATTTGCCCCAAATGCCAGAGCATTCAAACAGACTGGTCTTGCACAGTAGCAATACAATCTTGGAAATTACGTGTTTGGGTAAGGGAGGAATTTAGGAGGCAACAATGGATATAGCAAGGGATCCATAGTTGATTTTGTCCCACTTGTTGAGCACATTGGTGCAAATCTTTGGCTAATCTGTTCATCTGAGCTGCCATTTGGTTCTAATACTGGAATAATATGGTCAACAGCCACTGTGTTCCTTCTGGGTGCTTAAGCAGTGGTTCTCTTCCTGCAATGATAGGAGTAGTAGACAAAAAGCTGTCAGGCTCTCCCAACCAGAACCTGGAAATAAATCACAGATTTCAGGACACTTCTCAGCTTAGTTCAGCTCATCTGATAAATCTGACAGAAATCCCACAGATATGGCTCCACTAGTTAAGAATTTTGTTGCAGACAAGAATGGAGGTACAGTATAAAAGTTCACTGACCAAGTAATATCACGCCAGAATCCTGCCCTTCAATGATACCCAGAAGGGATAGAGTAAAAAAATTGCCTACAAGTTCTAGATGCTTAAACACAGAAATAGGCTTCCATGAGTGGAATAAAGGGGGTGGGGGAAATGGCAACAGTGTCATGATGTACATATGAGATTTGAATCTGACATTGAGACCCAGATGCAAAAGTTAGTACTGTGATACTGAAATGCACATTTTGTCATATTTGTACCCACTGAAATTTGTATTGGAGGCCTACTGATGGCACTGAAAAGCAGAATTCTCAGTGTTTCACACCTTCCCTTGCACAGCCTAAGCATATTATTGGTGCTATAAAAACATGCCTTGAAGTAAAAATAACTTTTTATCAGATTCTGAATGGAGAATGAGAGAGGGATACTATTTTATACTTTACTTCACACAGTAAAATAGTTTGGACTTGTATGAAGAAGAGACTCTGAATACAGCATTTCCCATAGATGGGGGAGGGCCCCAGCTAAGTCACCTTTGCCTCTCACTTGCAATTACTTTAAAACCAACATAAATTATTTAGAGAATTTATTCTTGACCTGCCTGCTTTCTTCTGATCTGACACCATTTCTGATTTCCATCATTCAGCTAACTTGCTTCTGGGGACATCTGCAATCTATTTCTGAATTATTATTTTTTTCATTTTGTGTGGAATCACCACAATGATCAAATTAGCACAGTTGTGTTCACAGCCAAGCTCCAAAGATTAGGATGACTTTCTTCTTGCGAGAACTAGTAATCCAACCCTACCTTTAGACAGAGTGATGTGAAGATCAATTGATTTTTTGGTGAATTAAAAGGACAGTCAACCATTAGCTTTCGATAATTCTTACCATTTCCACTATGAGGCAGTTAAAACAGATTACCGGTAAGTATTTTCACTCTTACATACCCAAATATCTGGATCAGGCTTTGGTAGATTGCAGAACCATAACCCAACCCACTGGACTGAGAACAGAAAATTGCACCCATTCCCCACAACAATACAGATGGAAGATGAGGATTGTGGGAGCTGCAGTCCAATATGTTTAAAAGGCATCAGCCTGGAGATTGCTAGTATATATCATATTGTTTTCCTTTTTCCACAACATCCTTGTGAGGTTAGGATGAGAAATGGAGACCAATGACCAATGATTAAACCACTGTCTACCTTCTATTATGCATTGAAGTGTACTGGCTCTGGGATTTGTAGGAAAGAGAAAGCTTTGGAACTATGGATTGTACCCAACATTTACAAAAAGCTTTGATGAGGTTATTTGACTTTGAATATGACGTGCTCCTCCCAATTGTTCTTTTGGCAGGTTTCATTTTCATGGGCGATGTCATTCATCGAATGCTGACAGCTACACAGTATATTGCCCCTCTAATGGCAAACTTCAATCCTGGCTATTCACGCAACTCCACTGTCAAATACTTTGACAATGGTGAGCTCTTATGATATTTCCCTCCTCTGTAACCTTCCCAGGACTAGATCACCATTTCTAGCCCAGATCCATGCAAGCTTGCTACTTATGCTGGACTGGACATTTATTTTGCAAAATGAAATTCAAACTCCGGAAAGTCTCAGCTTCCCCCCCCCCCACACACACACACACCCCTTCCTCTTTCCCTCTTCCACCTATATATGAAGGCTGGCAGAAATCTCTCCCGTACATGTTTTTACTTTATTTTTCATGCTTAGGATTTATTAATTGGGGAGTGATAATGGAGGATGGTTGGAATCAGGTTAATTAGCTGTTTTGTTCTTGGCTGATGATGACTAACTCATAAATGCCTTTTTATGATCATCTGTGCAGTTGTACCAGGTACGTTTGATTTATACTGAGGTTTTTTTTAGAAAGAGGCAAAAGTATAGAATTAGGAATAGGAGGTGCGTGGTGGTGGGGCAATAAGTGAGGGTCGGTTATCTGTGCTAGTGCCTGGAATCTGAGTTTATGTGCCTGTCACACGGTTGAGTGCCTGGGATGATTGTTACCAGGGTTACCACATAGTCTGTACTAGTGTTTTCATAAAGTATTTTCAGTTCGTTTTTTCCCCCACCTACTTTATATTTTGTTGATTAAGAGGGCCTGAAGAAACAGATTGTTCAAATCTATGAGGATTTTTTCAGTGGGAATTTTTCAATTTCCTTGATGGCCTGTTGGTTTCTCATTATTAAAAACATTTTGTACATGCTTGGAAGCATATTTCAACAAGTAGGAAAGCTATTTCCTTTTTTTAGTAAAAATCCTCTGGTACTTTCTATTCCTGCTCAAGTAGAAGGACAAGGAATGGGTTTTGGAAAGGCTCTTCCACTATATAGATTGGTCAGATCTATTCCTTCCTGGATTTTAAGTTCGAGTTCTTAGTTCCCATTCTGTACTTCATTTCTTTTACTCTTCTTCTTCCAAAGGAACCATGTTTGTTGTCCAGTGGGATCAAGTTTATCTAGAAGGGAAAGAAGACAAAGGCTGCTTCGTCTTCCAGGCAGCTTTGTACAACAGTGGCAGAATTGTCTTTGGTTATAAGGAGGTGAGTGTACGCAGTCTAGTGTAGAAAAGATGAGTTTCTCAAATGTTCATCAAGGTCCTGGCCATCAAGAATAATGAGACTTCAAGGATTGGCAGAAATGGACTGGCTTTCTGGAATTTCCTTGATACTAGTAATTGACATTTCTATGCCTTCTCTTTTCTGACTCCAGATCCCTATGTCAGTGCTTGAAATTAGTTCTACACAACATCCTGTCAAAGCTGGCCTTTCAGATGCTTTTATGATCCTTAACTCTTCCCCTGGTGAGTCTGCAGACAATGAGTGGAGGGGGAAAGAAACAGGATGACAGAAAACAGAAGTATTGTACATACACTAATTTGTTTCTGACTAAACCGGCTCTTATCTTCTAAGATGCAAAATTCTTGTTAAAAATATGAACATTTGGGACTGTTGTCTGACCTACAAAGCAGAATGAGATAGCAGATAGAGAAATCACATACTTAACCATTTCCTTGATTAAAATGCCCTCCTAACAAAAAACAATACCGCTGTAGTTTCTACCTGATAGGATTACTTTCTTTTTCAATATGTTTGCTTTCATAGAAAAATACTGATAAAGCATCCATTGGTTTTATATGATATGCTAATTAATCATGGACTATGTTCATACAACACAAACAATAATTCCATGATTTGCAAACCAAAATGAATTGAGCATGTCAAGTGAACCAGACCATCACATTACACCATAACATGGTTTGTTTGTTCATCTTAGCATATAATGTAAACCTAGCCATCATAATTTGTTAATCATGATTTAGAGTTTAATATTTTATATATGATTTGCTTCCCTTTGGTTTAGAATGTTATGCAAGCCTAGCCACTATAATTTGTAAACCATGTTTATGGCTTATGTTGCATTAATTTAATAGGCCTTAGAGTTGAAACCCAACCTTCTCCGTACTGATACCATTCAAACATATGAGTTCAATGTATCTGGAGAAGATTAGATTGAAGAAGGAAATCACTTCCTCCATCCAGGAAAGACTTCCTTCCTCTGCTTGAAGTATCTCAGAGTCATCCACCCTTATTAGTTCATTTCATTACTGAACCACTGTTACTCACTACTGCAATTTCTACCTTGTAAAGCCCATTCAACCACTTAGATCCCATTCTGGGCAGAAAGCCTGCTTAAGGCAGAGCATATTAATTTCCAAGCTACAACATGATAAAAAAGAAAAACAAAATCTTTGATTACAACGAAATGACTTCCATCAGCTGCAAGGCCACTCAATTAACAGTTTTGGTTAAAAGCTAATTTGAAGAACAGCCCATTTAAAAGGAATATAAATAGCGGCTACCAAACCTAAGAATCAACCAGAATTGCTGAAAATTTTAGCTTGCTGTTCATGAACAACAATTGTTTCTGTATTCCTAATTTGTTTAGACATTGACATGTTAAATTCTGGGGATGGATGATAGGGAAAGTTGCTTGCTTCCTTGTTGATTTCTAGTTGGTTTAGCTGCCTCAGTTGGCAGGGACAATTGGGAAGCACACAATGGACAATTCTCAGCAATTTTTGTTTATAATCAAATCCAAGTACAGAGCTACAAATAAAGACAGAGAAACTTTCCAAACAAGATAATTCCACAATGAAATAATTCTGCTACTGTTACCATTAATGACCAACAAATATTGAGTCTGACTTCAGAAGCAAATCTGTGAGATAGCTTGGGTTTTAGGAAACGTAAAGCTCTCTAGATATTTTTTAATTCCACCAAATGCTGTAGAGATAGTCCTTGACTTATGACCACGATTGAGCCCTAAATTTATGTTGATAACTGAGACAGTTGTTAAGTGAGTTTTGCCACATTTTATGACCTTTCTTGCCACAGTTGTTAAGTGAATTACTGTAGTTGTTAAGTTGATAACATGGTTGTGAAGTGAAACTGGCTTCCCCACTGTCTTCGCTTGTCAAAAGGTCACAAAAGGTGATCACATGACCCCAGACACTGCAGCGGTCATAAATATGAGTCAGTTGCCAAGCACATGAATTTTGATTCCATGACCATGGGGATACTGCAATGGTCATAAGTATGAAAAATGGTCATTAGTCACACTTTCCAGTGCCATTGCAACTCAAATGGTCACTAAACAAACTGTTGTAAGTCGAGGACTACTTGTAGAGTGGGGGCTAAAGGGTTATAGATACTGCAGTCTAAAAAAATTGGAAGGTACCAAAATTCGTGTCCTATATCCAAGCACTGATTATTGTGTGAATGTGGCTCCTTTAGTCTTTAGAACTAGCAGGTAGCTCGTTACATCTTATAGAGTCCTTGGTGTTCTCTGAGCTCGGTCATTTGTCTGTTTAATATCAGCTACATATATTCTCTTCTGTTAGTTTCATCTTAATTTTTAATTATGCAAACGTTGGTGGAAATGTGTGATATGGCCACATCCTGTAAGAGACAGTGTGGAGTCCTGACCTAATTTAATATTCTACCCTAACTATTTTAGAATCTCAGCATCGGACCATATATGAATACCACAGAGTGGAATTGGATACCAGCAAGATCACTAGTGCATCAGCTGTGGAATTTTTGCCCCTACCCAGTAAGTTCTCACCGCAAATTGCATTGCCTTGCTTTCTCTAGGCATTGTTCATTGCAAAGGCAGGAAGTAATCATCTACAAGCTTGGGGTGGGTGTATGGGAGGGAGGGAGGGAGGGAGGGAGGGAGGAAGGAAGGAAGGAAGGAAGGAAGGAAGGAAGGAAGGAAGGAAGAAAAAAATTAAAAATGTAAGAAGAACATTGTGGAGAAGATCTCACAATGTTTCCCTATAGTTATTAACACATTAGGTGAAATAACAAACAGATTAAACAATTTTTTACAAGGACAAATATTTTGGCCATGACAGCTCTGGATTTTACACCAAAAAAAATCTTGCTGGGTGCATGTTATGTCTTACAACATTACTTGCATATTTCTTACATACCAGGCTAGAACTCAAATTTCCCCTCAAACATTTATCTAATATATGCTTATGTTTGTTTGTAATCCTTGACAAATGTAAACATAATGATGTTATTTTCATGGAAGCTGAGCCTGCGGACTTTTCAGGTAAATAAAATTTTCCATGAACAATAGCCCTAACTCTTCCCACTTGCTGACAGTATCACTGAATGATTTGCTATCTGAAAAGATGCCATATGTCAGCTTTCAGCAAGGTTCAAAGAGAAAAATTTAAAACTGGAACGCAAACTGAACAGTAACTGGTATCTTTTTGCCTCTGGTTAAAAAAAGAACCGAGGAAGCAATTTCTCGCCTCCTTTGTTTGCTGAATCAGGCAGACTTTGATTGGTGGAGGGTTGTTTTTGTTTAAGAGCTATAGAGAAAAGTAATTTTTGGACTCTGGATCAAATGATAGGTCTCTGGCTAGCAATATGTGCATTATTTCCTTTGCATTTCAATGTTGCAAGCTCTCTTCCCCTTGTCTGGGGTTTTTCCTGCTCCTTTGATTGGGTGCTCTTCTGGGCACTTGTCTCAGAGCCTGAGCTGAGAGCACTTGGAGCTGAGAAAGAGCCTCTCCAATACATCATACACTTTCTCTTCTTTGGTGAAAAAGGTAGAGCAGATTGGCAGACATTATAACAGACAAAAATAAAATCCAGGATCCAAGCATAAGTGAAAAGAAATGGATGGTCAACAAGCAACGTGAAATCATCATTAAAGTATTTCTCTATAAAAAAGGGAGGATTATTAAAATTGCTGCCAAATGCAGGCTCTTGACTGCAATTTTCTTTTAATATTATTATTACAAAATAAAAAGTAGCATTTTGAATCCTAAACAGATTCACATCAAATATTTTTACTGAACTAATTCACTTACATATTTGGGGTTCAAAATATATCATCAGGCTAGGTTAAGTGGCCATTATCAGTTAAACATTAGGCTTCTTCCATATCACTGGTAGCTTCACTCCTTAACCCTAACCCCGTGGTGGCGAACCTATGGCACGCGTGCCACAGGTGGCACGCAGCGCCCTCTCCATGGGCACACAAGCCATCGCCCCAGTCCTAGCGCTTCAGCTGGGTTTTATAAAACCTTTTCGCTTTAGGCTTCCGCTGCCACATGCAAAAAAAAAAAGGTTAATCAATCAATTTCAACTTCTCGCTGGAAAAAAAAAGATCTTACAAAGTTGGAATTGATTGATTGAACTTTTTAATCCCACCCAGTCTGCCGTTACCACCACAGCCACACCCAACTAATGGGCCATGCCCACCCATTTGGCCACACCTACCCAATTGGCCACGCCCACCCGCCACCCGACGATACATAAGTGGGTTTTGGGTTGCAGTTTGGGCACTTGGTCCCTAAAAGGTTCGTCATCACTGCCCTAACTGTGCAGGGCTGAATCCAGCAGTCCCATGTCAGCCAATGGAGGGCACCCAAAGCTAGAAAAAACAGGCACTTTGTCTCCATCTTTGCTTTCTGTTTCCCCATATTTTTTGTAAGAAGGCAAGACAACTTTTAGAAGGCAAGCCATTGTCAAAGGGATGGCAACACCTTTCCAGCAGGGGAAAATAGGAGAAAGGAGAAGGAAATAACAAAAATAGAAAGCCGAATGTTTCCAATGGAAACACTTATTTATTTATCAAAGTTATACAATAATCTAATTATCTTGAAGTCCTATAAACCAAGTGTTTGGCAACTTTAAGATGTGTGGACTTCAGTTCCCAGAATTCCTTAACTTAATTAAAGTTAAGAAAAGTGACTTTTCAACATATATGGAAGCCCTAGATGCCTAGAACAATTTGAGGATGCATAAGAGTAGCGGTGGCTCAGTGGGTTAGGACGCTGAGCTTGTCGATCAGAAGGTCGGCAGTTTGGTGGGTCGAATCCTGAGTGCCGTGTAACAGAGTGAGCGCCTGTTACTCGTCCCAGCTTCTGTCAACCTAGCAGTTCGAAAGCATGTAAAAATGCAAGTAGAAAAATAGGGACCACTACGGTGGGAAGGTAACAGCGTTCTGTGCGCCTTTGGCATCTAGTCATGCCGGCCACATGACCACGGAGACATCCTCAGCTTTGAAACGGAGATGAGCACCGGCCCCTAGAGTCGGAAACGACTAGCACGCATGTGCGGGGGAACCTTTACCTTTTAAGAGTAGTTTAGATCTCAGATTAGAGCATTCCTTGATGCCTATATCAAGGTTTTTTTGGATGTGAAATCAGTTAGTGGCTATCAAATCTTTGTTGGAGATTACCCTGACTGCTAATAGTACAACGATTCCTTCATCAGTATTAAAAGAGAAATAGTTGGACTCTGTAAAGGATTATTTAGCCTACTCAAGTTTTACATTTAGTAATGAAGCCATCACTGTCAGAAGGACTTCAGGTGTAGTTAGACCAGGACAGGAAAAGAACGTCATATTTATTATGAATTCAACTTCAAGTGATTCCAGGTTCTTGCAAATTCTTTTACACTGTGTCAAGAATATAAAAAGAAGGACTTAATTTAAAACAAAAAGATTTACTTTTAAGATAGAAAACAATGCAGCCTTCCCAATTTCTCTGGAATTCTGGGGTTCATGCCAGGACAAGCACTAGCAGGAGGCGAGCCATTTATGGAGAGAAAAAACATTACAGAATAACTTGTATATTTCCAAACTCCTCACACATTCCTAAGGAATTTTCAGCAACAGCATATTATCAACTGACAGGGTCAGAATATAGTCCACTGTGTGATTTTCTGCTTCAAAAGCAACTGATGCGACAAAGAAAAGAAAAATAACCTGACCTATTATTTTAAATGATTACTATGATGAGAGCATACTGAGCTGGAATATAATGACCCTGAGCTAGTTTCATCTTGAGGACATGAAGTAACAGAGTTCTGTAGTCTCAGTCTGCCTTACTCAAGTTGAGGGGGAACAAGAACAGAAAGAATACCTTTCAAACCAGCTTTAGAAAGAAAAGATTGGAACACTCTTTATTCATTACATCTTTACTTGTAGCCTGTCTCCAGCTTCACAACTGTGAGACCTGTATGACATCTGGCCTAAATTTCAACTGTAGTTGGTGCCATGTTCTACAGAGGTAAGTCTTCTAAACCCAAGGGGGAATCTACATTCACTTCTCAGAAAAGTTAATATTGTCTGGCTCTTGTCTTGAAATTTAACTTGTAGAATTTCTGTAGTCTACCCCAGTCACATGTAAATGGGTAACTTTTAATATCTAGACTTAATAGTCTGAAGTCTCCACATACCACTCAAGTTTTTTGATGGTATGAGTCCTCTTCCTCCAAAGTATAAAAAATCGTTTCAAGGTATATAGAAGTCTATGCTGATAATTTACAAAAATAGAGGACCAAAGAAGAAAGAGAACATCTTGAAATTTATTTATGCTGATATGTAGCCATTACATATAAAGTTAATAAAATATTGAATTTTAGCTCAAGAATGGAATACCTGAATTGGTGAGCCATGGTTTCATCTGCCTTTTTTGTATCTGTTCCAGTTGCATTATAGAATTTCTTTTCCCAGCCTTTTAGGGGGAAAAAATACCTGTAAAATACTCTATGGCTAACATATTTCCAAGAATATCCTCTCCAAGGCCTAATGTGTTGACATCACTCTTATCTTTTTTGCATAATCACTCATTTTGTGTGTTTCCCTCCCCTCTCAGGTGCCCTCAGTTATTTAAAACTTATCACTTGTTATTAAATTAGAAATACAAGATAAATGGAGAATAAATCCTTAGGTTTTCATTCAGTCTACTATCTAGGCAGGACTGACCCTTGAGCCTCTTTCATGTGTGAGCCACTGTGGTGATGCAATTTTTCTGAAACTCAGTTGCTATTTATATGCTGTTTAAAATGTGCACAATGCCCACAGCAAAACAAAATCTTGCAGCTAAGATAGAAGTAGGAAATGTTGTAAAGAACAAACTGCAAGGAATGGTGCTGCCCATTCCTTCACATTTGAGAAGACTTTCAAAACATTACAATCATTTCTTGTCCAGAAATCCCTCCCTTCTCCACTGAAGAGCTAAGCAATTAAATTTTTGCCTCAGCTTGCCTATACGTACAACTTGCTTTCTTTAGTCCTCTTCATTATGCTGCTTTTTCAGCTCCAATCACTCATAGACATGACTTGTCCTCGCATCTATTCATGGAGGAAATCATTCATATCTAGAAGCTAACATATATTTGAAATATATTTTGCTTGGCAGAATGCTAGACCTCCCCCAAACTCTACAGCAGCAGAAAAAGCCAGGGGAGGCAGGGGTTTTTGGGAAGGCCTATGGTACACTGAGGGAAAATAGCAGCAAAATTACAGGCTGGTGAATGTGTCATGTGAATCAACAGACACAGAGATGTCGTAAAGTTGGAGAGAAATACTTGTACAGTGAAATGATTGACTTCAAGGCTCCTATTCTTTCTTTATGGTCCATAAAGCAGAATTGTACTAGATGTGCTTTGGAAGAAAAGCTGCATTTTGAGAGTCTCTTTCTTTCTGTGGAGTGAGGACCTCAATATCTGTTCTCCAGTTTTATTTTATTTTTTATTTGGAAAAATTTATATTGTCACCTACTCGCTCACGGCAACTCGAAGCAATTTACAGGAAATAAAAACACAATATAAACAAAATAAAAATAAAGATAATAAAATAATAAGCCCGACCCCCCCGGGCGACAACACACACTCATACTAGCCATTTAATGGGCTCCATCCGCAGGCCCACTGGCAGAACCAAGTCTTCAGCGCCTTCCGAAAGAATGTCAGAGTAGGGGCCAATCAAATTTCCGGAGAGATGATAATAAATATAATATAAATATAATAAAAACAGTGCTTTTTGTAAAAAAAAAAGGTGCCGGAACTCACACATGTCATACAACCCGCCTTGCCTACCCTACAAGGTTCCATCCAAAAAGGTGCCGGAAGTCCGTTCTGGGAGTTCTATGACAAAAAAAGCCCTGAAAAACACTAATGCATTTGTGCAACAAATCAAACCTGTAGTCATTTTTTCTGGTAGTAAATGCAGTATCTTTCTATACAGTACAGTACTTTCCAGCAACATTTTAGCTAGCTTAATAGGGTGCCCTGTTCATATGGTCCCAAGTAGTGTATACCTGATAAACTAGATACACTTTTGTAATGCACTCTGAAAAATGAGGAATTAATGTGCTCTATGACTAACTAAAACGAGAGATCCATACATTTGATTTATGCCCATATGATACATATGCAAGCGTTAACTTGAACTTGAATTATTCCAAGAAAAATTCAAGAAAATTCCAGAAAAAAAGTATACTTTCTTTGATGCATTCAGAAATGAAGATGGAAATGCTGAATCCTACCAATATCCACATCTGCTACAGGATACTCCCCAACATGCTCAACAGGCTGCCTAAAATTGTGGAGCTGCAAGGTAACAGCCTGAATCATGATTGCTCTGCAAGCATCAGAAATGAGGTTCTTTTCTTCCTGGGCATCTTTGTATCAGGAACAATCCACATCTGAACATGTGGCTCATGACTTTTGAGTGTGTTGGGAGAGACTGGTTTTCTGCTACATCTTCTGCCTCCCCAGTTCCTCAGAGTGCAGCAAATCACACTTAGTCTAATGAATATGCATGAGAAATAGGCTGGGTTTGGCTCCATTGGGAATCACGACCCCATTGGTTGTGGTGGGATTAGGGTTCTTCAAGGGAATCAAGACACGCTGTTATCAGTACAGACCCAAGACTCCAAAGTAGCTAAGGGAATATTTACATGCTTTGAACCTAGCTGCACTGGAATGGAATCCCTAGTTCCTTAAAGCAAGCTTTCTGTCTGTTTATTTGGTATCCATGTGTCTGGTGTACTAAACCCAGCTGGGAATTCTGATGATAAAACCATACTTAAGAAAATCACTTCACTCTCCCGCATAGATTGGACCAGATGATCCTAGGGCTTTCCTCAATATGCAGAGGATGGAGACTTCAAATTTTTACTCTGATGCCAGCATTTTTATTATGAAGGTAGGGCAGCTGTAGTTTGGTACAAGACATGCCAGCAGGACTTTTAGGCAAAAAGCTTACAGCCTCTTCAGGAACCTACAATTTTAGGCCTCAAGAATTTGGACAGAGAATGAGAGAAATAATAAAGACTTGATTCTGGCACTTTGATGTAGACTTCTTCAAGTTAAGTCCCTCATGTCTGGATCTTTCATGCTTACCTAACTGAAAATATTACAAATCTTAGTCTACGCAGTGGTGGTATAATTCCTCATGAGAAAGAGAGTGCTCTTATATGTTTTCTTCCTGCATTACACTTGCAGTTGTTTTCCAGGTGTACATTTGCTCAGGCAGCCCTTATGCAGCAAAGTGGAAGCATGAAGAAAGAGCTACCTAGCGGTTTGGTTCACCTAGTAAGTTAAACTGGGATTCTCTGCATATAATATACTGCATTCCCACAATACATTGAATAATAAACAGCTCCACTTTAGCTTAGCTAAGCTTTAGCTTACTTTAGCAACAGCCACAGAAGGAGACAAAGAATATCTTACTCTTTCCTAGATTTCTTATGAAAAACATCGCCAGTAAAAACATCTAACAAGCATCACCATATCATTTTTGTTTTAGTGTCAGCTCTTATGCTTTCTTTTTCCATAGGTGCTCCAGTGGGTTTGACCGATACCATGAAGAGTGGCTGGAATATGGTTGCGGCCAAGAAGTAAATGGTTATAGATAATGAAGATGTAAAAGATAAAATATTCAGTCCTTGCTTAATGCTTACCAACAGGCAACTCTGCATTCCCACTCTTCTCTCTGTCCAGCCTCAACTGCAGATTGAAAATGATCCACATTCATCTTTATTTCTATCAAACCAGAAATGTTGAGAACAAGTATCAAAAATCACTTTCCTCACCCCCACTCCCCAATAAAGGGAAATAAAAGAAAGGTTGAAAAAAGGTTCTTTGCATGAAGAGAAGAATGAAATTTGTCAATTTCATGTTTCATTATTTAGCTTCCTTTCTTGAGGGAGTGGGGCAAAACTATCACGTCAGCATTTCCCTTATAGGATCTAAAGTATATTGAAATTTAGAAGCTGAAATATAAATTATAAGTATAAATTCCTGCCTCCAAATAGCAGAACAATATTATTCCCACCTGAAGTTCCTTCAGTTGAGCCAGCATTGTAAAGATAAGTGGTGGCATGGAATCATATGAGAACAATGTGAACTCCTAGACATGTAGTAGCTAAGAGATTAGATGAGTGTAGGTCCACTCTCAGTTATGGAAGCTCTGTGGACCAAATGCTCTCTTTCAACTCAACCTTTTCACAAGTGACCATGGGGAAAAACTTGGAGGAGTGAGTGCTATGTATGCCACCTTGAGTTTCTGGAGAAAAAGTGAGATGTCAATCTAACACACATATTTGATGGGCTCGTGAAGATAGGAAGATGGAGTTTCTAATGACTCTTACAGATTATGCAAGAAAATTGTAGAGATACGTTTAAGGGATTCCCATGATATTTAAACTAGGAAAAGAAAAAAGGAAAACTATTTGACTGCATAAGTCCAGTAGAAGTTTGAAGATAGTGGAGCAAAAATGAAGATAGTGCAGAAACAGAAGAAGAGATTATAAAACTTTGAAGTAATAGGTAAATATATATGGTGTACCAAAATTCAGCCCCATAAACAGTTTATTATTACATACATTACATTTAAATATTTGAATTAATTACCATTTTCTTCCAAACATCTTTTTATTTTTTTGATGCACGATTTTGAATATTCCTAAGTACAATAACATTTTCTGAGGAAAATAACAATAAAGCATACAGGTAGTCTCAGACTTACAATCATTGATTTACAATAGCACTGAAAAATGTGACTAATGACATTTTTCACTTATGATTCTTGCAGCAACCCCATGATCATGTTATCAAAATTTGGATGATTGGAAACTGACTCATATTTATGACCATTGCAGTGTCCCAGGGTCATGTGATCACCTTTTGCGACCTTCTGATAAGCAAAGTTCAAGGAGGAAGCCAAATTCATTTAACAATTGTATTACCGGTACTTACAACTGCAGCGATTCAATTAACTGTAAGAAAGGTCATAAAATGGGACAAACAACTATCTCTCTCTTAGCAGCAGAAATGTTGGACTAAACTGTGTTTGTGATTCAAGGACTACCTGCATTATGATTACTATATCGGGTTTGATTTTTGGTACACACTGTATACACACTGTACAGTATAGCCCACTCAGCTAAAAATCTATTTGGGAGAATAAATGAAAGAATATTTTTACTTAATCATTTTACTTAATCAGCTCCAGATGTCCAGAGCATTTGATCATCTAAAGAACGCAGTATCAAAAAAAGGTAGCATGCACATCTCTGGATTATATTTCTGGACAAAGATGAAAAAACAAAAGACAGTGTTAGAAAAGTGGCTATAATTTGTCAACCAATGACCAGTCATTTCTAGGAACTAAAGACCATGTGAAAGAACCAATTGAAAAGATGTAAAATGTTGAGTCTACAGAGAAGTTAACACTGACACTACACAACTAAGAACAGATTGGGGGGCAGAGGGTAAATAATATATTCAGAGTAAAACAAATGTTAAAAAACATTTTATATTGGGAGTGAGGCAAGGGAGAAAGACTAAGCCTTTACAATTAGATCTCAAAGACTTCATATCTCTGTGTTTCCAGAATCTTATAGATAAATGTACACATATGGGATCAGAAAATGGGGTTTACTGGTTTAAAGTTGGTATTTAAAACATATTTTACCTTGCTCTTCAGCAAAGGGAAAAATTGGTATACGGTTTCTGAAGATTGATAGTATTATAATCCTTAGACTTATAATTTAAAAGATATGACCCAACAAAAGAAAAAGACATTAGGAAGAGGAGGAGGAACTGTTGCGGTTCTAAAGCCAATGAGATTAGTATAATTGCCATTAGTGAGAGGAATGGCTTCAGGTGAAATTATTTTTTGCATTGTCATTTCAGTCAGAGGAGAAGACTTGTGCAGATTTTGAAGAGGATGAACACTATATGTCTTCAACTCCCAATCATAGTGCCTTTACACCACTTCCAGAAGACACCATCACATCCTCCTCCCAATTTATAGATAGCTTGACTACAGAAGGTAGGCACTATCCGGGGTTAAAACATGCCATGCCATATAATTCTTGTGTGTTTAGGCCAGGGGTAGGCAACCATGGCTCTTTTATGACTCATGGACTTCAACTCCCAGAATTCCTGAGCCAGCTGGCTCAGGAATTCTGGGAGTTGAAGTCCATGAGTCATAAAAGAGCCAAGGTTGCCTATCCCTGGTTTAGGCTATCAGAGACTAATGTAATTAGAAACTATACACTCAGCTCTTTTAATTTTTTTACAGACTGTTCAGCATTATTCCAGCCCATAAAAGAAAGCTACAAGTCATGTATTAGCCTCTCTGAAATTGATTTAGGATTTGCTTGGGGTTTTTTTCCTCCTCACAAAGCTATGAATTCTCACCTTCCAAAACTGTCTTACTTGCACCATATGCAGACACAATTTCTGCTATTTGGGAAAACCATCACCTAGGATATGTAAATTTGGAAGAATTATAAAGTAAGCCTTCCTATGCAAGGAGGGGGGAAAACAATCAAGATGGCAGTCACAACCATGTGATCTAATTCCTGCTTCTTTTTAATATACACATACAAAGCAGGTAGGGTTAGACTGCATGGTTGTGGTTGCCATCTTGATTTTTCCTTTATATACTCACCCCTGCAATGTCATTTAGGGTACTTGGCTGTGCAGTATTTCATCACAGGTCCCAATTGTACTTTCCAATTTAACTCAGTTTTCCCCATTTTTTAAAAGTGACATTCTAGTCCTCAGGATTAGATGTGCAATGTGCCTAAATTACACCAAATTTTGTTCTCCTCTGAGATTAGTGATAGGTACTGATTAAATTGTGCTACATAATAGTGTCTGCTTCATTTGCTAATTAAAATAAACCAAAAAGATCATTAATATTTGTCCTTCAGCAATGAAGGAAAGAGAGGACAAATCCTTTTGAGACAGAATTGACTTTAAAAAATGAGGAAAAACTATAAATTTCTTGGTTCATTTTTTTAACTGTGGCAGGGAAGAAAAAAATGATGTATGTATCCATACACGTTTTATGCATAATGAATATCCACACACACACATACCTACACAAAACCTATATCTTATCAGTAAAAAGGCTTGTGCATGCATACTGTATGTATATGTATGTATGTGCAAATGTGTTCAGAAAGCTGTGCCAAGTCTTCATTTGTAAAAGAAACAAACTGTGGAATTTGAAAGACCTCAGGGATTCATTTGAGGCCAGAGATCAGGCTAGGGAGATATTATGACAGCTGCAGTCCAATACATTATCAATGATGGAACTGTTGTGCAATAGACTGAAAAGTGTGCACCCGTGAAAAGCTTTGTGCATTCTCAATGGTACATGCCCTTTTATTATGGTTCTCCTCCTACCTCTTGGGCCGCTCACAGTTTGTATTGGCAGGGGGGCAGAGATCTACCCCGAGGCCCCTCACTTGTGGGGTGCCTCAGGGGTCGGTTCTCTCCCCCCTCCTGTTTAACATCTATATGAAGCCGCTGGGTGAGAGCATCCGTGGCTTTGGGGTGAGGTATCACCAATATGCGGATGATACCCAGTTGTTCATCCCCACCCCGAGCCAACCCAGTGATGCCCTTGCCGTGATGTCCCGGTGCCTGGAGGCAGTGTGGGTCTGGATGGGAAGGAACAGGCTCAGGCCGAACCCCTCCAAGACCAAGTGGCTGTGGATACCGGCATCTTGTATTGTCCAACATGTTCTATCACTTTTGATGGGGGGAGGTATTGCCCCCCTCAGAAAGGGCCTGCAACTTGGGTGTCCTCCTGGATTCACGGCTTAACTTGGAGGATCATCTAACTGCTGTGACCAGGGGGGCCTTCATACAGGTTCGCCTGGTGCGCCAGTTGCACCCCTTTTTGGACCGAGATGCCCTATGCATGGTCACCCACGCCCTTGTCACTTCTCGCCTGGATTACTGCAATGCTCTCTACATGGGGCTGCCCTTGAAGTGCACCCGGAGGCTTCAGCTGGTGCAAAATGCGGCCGCACGGGTGCTTATGGGAGTTTCTCGATACTCACATGTTATACCACTCCTGTGCGAGCTGCATTGGCTTCTGGTTGCCCTCCGGGTGCAATTCAAGGTGCTGGTAATTACCTTTAAAGCCCTACATTGCTTAGGCCCAGGGTACTTGCGAGACCACCTGCTGCCATTGTCAACCTCCCATCGCCCGGTTCGCTCCCACAGAGTCGGCCTCCTCAGGGTTCCATCGGCTAAGCAATGCTTTCTCTGTGGGCGCACCAACCCTCTGGAATGAGTTGCCTCCGGAGCTGCAGATGGCCCCTGACCTTCAGTCCTTCCGCCGTGACCTGAAGACATGGATGTTCCAACAATCGGGCCTGGACTGACTATAGTTTTAAATTTGGTTTCATTGGGTTAATTGTTATGTATTTATTACATTTATCGTTTAACTCTTTTTTAAAATTTTGTATTTTATGTTTTTTAACTTTTTATTGTTGTGAGCCACCCTGAGTCCTTAGGGAGAAGGGTGGCATATAAATTTAATAAATTCAATTCAATTCAATTATTATTCCACAAATCTTGAATAAGAATTGAAAGCAGATTACCACCAAAGCAACACTAAGCTTAGTTTGGTTCAACTCCATTTTGGTTCAACTGTTATAGGCAACTCCTTCTGCATTTATCTACTGTATAAAAAAAAAAAACCTCGGCTGCCATTTAACAGTAAGCAATGTATAAAAAACAAATTCATGTTTTTGTTTCCTTTCAAAAACAAATAGATAAATATACTGATTAGAAGTAGTAGTTAAGATACTGGCCTAGAAACCAGGAGCCTGTGAACTCTAATTTCTCCTTAGGCATGAAAGCTGGCTGGGTGACTTTGGGCTAGTCACTCTCTCAAGGAGAGTAGGAATTATCAACATGTTTACCATCTTGAATTATATATAAAAAGACAAGATAAAAACTAAAAAAATAATAGGAAATGTCATAAAACACAACAGGAGTAATTACAGCCCATATGGGTCCCCTAAATGCAGAAATGTGTTCTGTGGAGCACAAATATTTCCAGCTGTTTTTCCAGCTGTTGGGGGGGGAGATGAAAAAGATAACTAAGAGGAGGAAGGTAGTACGTAACTTTCCTGTTCCTTGCAATAGCCTTGTTCAGAATCTCAAATGTCCTACAACAGGGTAACACCAATGGCCTGTCCATTCTTCCTGAAAATTTGGGGTTTGAGTCACACGGACGTCTCCTATTATATCTTCCACTGTGCAGTATTTAAAGCATTGACTAATTCAGTAGCAATTCAGTGACTTAGCTACACCACCTTAAAAGGAACACAAGCCTCTGCTAATTAAGCAGACACTTAATTTAAATTATAATGCTTTTGGATTTTCTTCTGGAAGGATTGTTAGCAGACAGCAGACAGGGATCTAAATTGTCAAGACAAGTTTGTTATGTTAGTTCATTTTTACTTTTTTTGTTTTTGCTTTGTTCTTATAGATGACACAAAGTTGAACCAGAACCCAGGAGAAGGTAAGTGCTTTCTTATGACCAAAGTTTGTGAAAATACAGTATATCTCAGTAGGACAGATTTTTGAATCTGACATTCTCCAGACAGATTATTTAGAGCTACCAAGATCTCCAGCCAAAATAGTTATTGGAGACATAGTCCAACACATGTGGAGACTACCTGGTTGAAGAAAAATGTCTTAGGAGTTTGACATAACACACACTGCTCTCAAATACTGCAACCATTTTTTGTCACCATACTACAAAAAAGATGTTGAGACTGGAAAAAATTCAGAGAAGAGCAACTAAGATGATCAAAAGCCTGGGGACTAAAGTATATGAAGAACGGCTGCAGGAACTGGGTTTGGCTTGTAGTCTAAAGAAAAGAAGAAATAGGAATGACATGATAGCAGTATTCTAGTATTTGAGAGGCTGCCAGAAAAAAGAGGGGGTCAAATTATTCTTCAAAGCACCAGAAGGCAGGAGAAGAAACAATGGTTGGAAACTGATCAAGGAGAGAAGCAACTTGGAATTAAGGAGAAACTTCCCAACAGTGAGAACAATTAACCAGTGGAACAGCTTGCCTTCAGAAATCATGGGTGCTCCATCACTGGAAATTTTTAAGAAGAGACTTGACAGCCACTTGTCTGGAATGGTATAAGTTCTCCTACTTGAGCAGGGGGCTCGACTAGAAGACCTCCATGGTCCCTTCCAGCTCTATTCTATTCTATTTAATAAAAGAGAAGGCATCCATGATGCCGTCACGAAGGAGGGAAGTAACCTAGACATTTTGTTAATCTGTGGCAGGAGGAGCTGATGCTCCCCTTTCCTTGCTCAAATCAAAATACATTGTATCCTAAACTAATTGAATTGCTTCCTGTCTATTAGAGTTTTTAAAAGGACAATCACAGATTGTATAAGTAATATTTTCCTATTCTTTTATGGCATCAATATCACCAAACAAGAGATAGTCATCTCACTCTACCAAGAGATAGTCATCTTCACTCTACTGCCTTCCGAGTGAAGTTCAAGGTGCTAACAATGACATACAAAGCCCTACATGGCATGGGTCCGGACTACCTACGGGAGCACCTTCTGCCAACGTCAACACCCCTCCGTCCTGTGCGCTCCCACAGAGAGGGCCTCCTCAGGGTGCCACCGCTCAAGGAGTGTCGGCTGGTGGCCCCCAGGGGGAGGGCATTCTCAGTGGGTGCGCCAACCCTCTGGAACTGCTTACCAACTGAAATCCGGATGGCCCCCGACCTCCGCACCTTCCGGCGCGACTTAAAGACTTACCTGTTCCAGCAGTCCGGCCTGGCCTGATAGCTCTAATTGGGGTCCCAGTTTGTTTTGATTATTGTTTTTCAGTATTGTTTCATTATGTTTGCCTACCTTACTCTGTACACCGCCCCGAGTCCCTCGGGAGAAGGGCAGTTTATAAAAACAAACAAACAAACAAACAAACAAACAAACAAACAAATAAATAAATAAAAACAGGCCCTTTATTGACACATGTCGTTGAATTGATGGTTTTGTTTTATCTGATCATCATCAGTGACCGGATGTTGGCAGCAGTTAGGGGCAGTTGACAGATGACAGAAACTTTCTTTTAGAAAGGATTTGGCAGCTATCTTTCAAGACCTTAGCAATCTCCTCTTTAGATTAATATAATATAGTGTTAACCTTTCCCAACACTCTGAAAGTTGCACTTTATCCTTTTTATTTTACCAATGGTTAATGTTCCAAATAGCACCATACGGTCCACACTTCTGCTGTGGTTTTTGCTTCTGCCTTGCTGCAGCTTATTTACACTATGTCATTTGTCCTGTTAGCTTCTTGGGTTTTAATGCTATTGTTTTAAAGGTTGGGAAAGAATATCATATTATTTTGGTAACAGACTTTAATATTTTTGCCAATTATTGTACCTATTGCCTCCTTTTTCCACTTTTCCTTTTCTGTTCTATTTCTGAATTCATTCCATGAAAGAATGGATGTATAGCTACAGAAACATACCTATATTTAAAACAGTTTGCAAATTTACTATATGAGAAACTATTTCCCATAATAATTTCTGTCTTGCCTTGCTGCTGCAAGTGCAATTTTCCGCATCTACAGCTTATTCAGAGCAGTAATTTTATACCTCAAATTTCATTGCTACATTGTATTAGCTGAATATATGCAAAAGTTCTATTAATATGAGCTACTAGAATGTTGTTTATTAGATTCACCTTTCCTCCAGGAACTTAAACTCAAATTCCCTCTGCCTGACCAACAAGATTCATTTGGCTAAGAGATAGTGATGTCCTACAGATGGTCAATCAGCTTGCATTTCTAAGGGTGTACCTAAACCTGAATCTCCCAGTTTCTTAATGCATGGAATTTGTACCTCATTAAGAGAGAAATTTGTTAATTTCATGCTTAATGACACCATGACTAAGATAGCAATTCAGTAAGACAGCCCACTTACACAAGATCCGGAGTTGAATTCCACATATTATGGAGTTATATCTGCACAGAATGGAACCAATATCCCAACCACACCATTTTTAATCCCTGGCATTCTGTCCAGTTAGTAGTGGAACAAAATCTTGCCTAAAACTATAGGAAACTATTGTCAGTCAGTGGTTGGGCTCATACATCATGCTAACCGTAATATGTTTGCTTTGTCTTCACTTTGCACAATGTAGAAACTACACCAAGTGCATATTAATTTATTGATTTCCAAGATTAATATCCTCTACTAACAGACTCTAGGATTAAAACACCAAACACATAAAAAAAGAAAACATAAATCAGAGTAGATAGAGAAGGATGCCCTTGAACAATATCAATATCTCATTCAAACAGAATAGCTTTAACTTGTTTATGAAAAATAAGCAGCATTAGAGCCCACTATACCTCATGGGAGGGGAGAAGATATTCCAAAGGGTGGAGGCCACTATTGGAAGGTGAATTATGAAGCCTCACTCTGTCTCTTTTCCCATTTCTTATAATAATCTTTCCAGAAGTTTTGAGAGATCATGTTCCTACGAAAAAAGGGGGAACCCAAATCCATACAGGAACAATTGTTGGAATCCTCCTTGCAGTTCTTCTGATTGCTGCTATTATTCTTGCTGGCATCTACATCACCAGTAATCCTACTTCAAGTGCTGCTTTGTTCTTCATTGAGGTGAGCTTAAGAGAAGTCTCTTCTTGTTTATACTTTGTCTTGTTAAAAAGCTGGACTTATTAAGATTTAGAAATAGAGCAGGAAAAAAAAGACTATACATCCCACAGGATATATGCAATTTATTAGCACCCCTTTGGTGTTCCCCAGAATCTCTCCAGAGCGGACAGTATAAAAACAAACTTCTTTTTTCATTTTGCAAAGTTGGGGAATTTTAAAGGGAAAATGAATGTCCAGTATTTTAAAGGCTTTATCACTTAAACTGGCCCCCAAAAGGCTCTGCTTTGTACCGTGTCCCATCCACTTCAATTTGCTGAAAAAACTCACTATGTCTTCAGACCAATAACAATTTTGTAGTTTGAATCACTGGGTGCAGGTATATGGTGTGCAAATTTAACAGCGCAAAGTTACTCTAAATTAAAACAGGACTTGTTTTAACCCTTCCTTCTACCTCTGTTAGAGGTGTATGGAGAAATATTAAAGAAGGGGAAAAAGTGACAGCACTTTGTGATTCTTTCAAAAGTTAAAGAAGGAAAAAAGAATCTGGAAAAAAGAATTTGGAAGGAAGCAAAACTAGAAAATAAAATGGCCAAGAGTATGTCAGTAACTGCAGAAACATTTTATCGAAGCTCTCCTCAAATCTAATAGCACCCCTGATTAAGATTTTGTGTTGTACAATAGCTAGAAGAGTATTCAGTTAGGATGCAGGGAAAGTGCAGCTTCAGATGAAGTTTTCTAGAGGACGTTAGCCTGGTCTACCACATAGTGTTGTAATAAAGATAACATTGGAGAAGAAATACTTCCTAATGTTTTTTTTTTGAAGAGTAGTACAGCATTTAACACTGGAGGGTGAGAACTGCAACTAGTAAGCCATGATAAAAAGCAGGCAGATAGAAGTTTGTGTGTGTGTCTCTCTCTGTGTGTGTGTGTGTGTGTGTGTGTGTGTGTGTTCCTGATCCTAGTCCTATTAGACCTCTCAGCGGCGTTCGATACCATCGACCATGGTATCCTGCTGCGGCGTCTCAGGGGATTGGGAGTGGGAGGCACAGTTTTTCAGTGGTTCTCCTCCTATCTCCTGGGACGTTCGCAGTCGGTGTTGGCAGGGGGGCAGAGGTCGACCTCGAGGCCTCTCGCTTGTGGAGTTCCTCAGGGGTCGGTCCTCTCGCCTCTCCTGTTCAACATCTACATGAAACCGCTGGGTGAGATCATTCGTGGTTTTGGAGTTGGGTATCATCAGTACGCTGATGATACCCAGCTTTTTATTTCGACCCCAAACCACCCCAGTGATGCCCTCAACGTGATGTCCCGTTGCCTGGAAGCGGTTCGGGTCTGGATGGGGAGGAACAGACTTCAACTCAACCCCGACAAGACTGAGTGGCTGTGCATACCGGCATACCGGGGTATTCAGAATATTCCATCTCTTTCTATGGGGGGTGAGCTATTACCCCCCGTAGATAGGGCTCACAACTTGGGAGTCCTCCTAGATTCACGGCTTACTTTGGAAGACCACATAGTGGCTGTGACTAGGGGGGCCTTCGTCCAGGTTCGCCTGGTGCGCCAGTTGCGGCCCTATCTAGACCGGGATGCCCTGTGTATGGTCACTCATGCGCTCGTGACCTCTCGTTTAGACTACTGCAACGCTCTCTACATGGGGCTGCCCTTGAAGACCACTCGGAGGCTCCAACTGGTACAGAATGCAGCCGCGAGAGTTGTGTTGGGAGTCTCCCGATACTCCCATGTTACACCTCTGCTCCCTGAGCTGCATTGGCTCCCAGTTGTCTTCCGAGTGAGATTCAAGGTACTGGTAATGGTGTTCAAGGCCCTACATGGCATGGGTCCGGAGTACCTCAGGGATCACCTGCTGCCGGCATCAACTTCCCTCCGCCCTGTGCGTTCCCACAGAGAGGGCCTCCTCAGGGTGCCACTGGTCAGAGAATGTCGTCTGGTGGCCCCCAGGGAGAGGTCCTTCTCTGTGGGCGCCCCGGATTTATGGAATCGGTTGCCGGTCGAGCTCCGGATGGCGCCCGACCTTCGCTCCTTCCGACACAATCTGAAGACTCACTTATTCGAACAAGCCGGCCTGGCCTGATGGGGGATGGGTTGGGATTTTATTGTTGTTTTTAATATATCTATTTATTGTTTTAGTTTGGACATTGTGTTTAATTCTTTTTTAACTTTTGTACCTTTGTATTTTTATATGTTTGCCCTGTTCACTGCCCTGAGTCTCTCGGGAGAAGGGCAGTATACAAATAAAATTATTAATTAATTAATTAATCTCTCTCTCTCTCTCTCTCTCTCTCTTTGCACTACAGCGAAGACCACATCAGTGGCCTACCATGAAATTCAGAAACCGCTCACCTTACACTGAAGTAGAACCATCTGGTCAGGAAAAGGACAGTTTTGTTGAAGCAGATCAGTGCTAAAGAGTATACCTCCTTTATTGCTCCTATACCTTTAAAACATCAAGTGTCTCCTGTCTACTATTTTATTTTGTGATGGACACAATTGAAGAGGGGAGTGAAAAACAAACAAAATTAAAAAGAAGCCCCAAGAGAGGATTGGAATGGGATGAGCGGCAAATTAATTTCATAGTAAATAAATAAATAAATAAATAAAATCAAAATAAATCAAGCCTAAAAATATTAAAAAGAGAGGCACACGTAGCATAGGGTTGCTGGATAACCCATCAAGAAAAATTATGACTTCACTGCAGAAGTAATAGTACCTGACCATCTTGCATGAATATTGCCAAGTATAGCCATCCATAGATATTATGGACTATAAGAAACATCCTTTGCCCAACCCAGCTTTTGTAGGCACTCTAACCATAAATGTACAGTGCCAAAATGCAGATTAGGAAAGAGAGAAATCTTCTAGTTAAGATTGAAGATTTCCTGCTAAATTTTCTTTCAAAGATATGAAGGGTTTTTTAATTAGAGAATTTTGGAACAGCTGGTCTGACTTGACTGTCAACACCTCAGCCATGTCACCAAAGTTACATGGTTATTGTTATTGAATGAAGCTATTGAATGAAAGTTATTGAATGAAGCATCTCAGTTTGGGCTGGGCCTGAAATGCAGCCTTCATATTTATATACAATGGTGGCATACAATTAGCCAAAAAGGGAGGGGGGGAGTTAATTAGAGGTGTTTCCACTGACAGTAATTTTTTCTACCTGATATTGAATAAGTCAAGATAAAATATGTATCAACTCTGTACCAAGCAAACTCATATGACTTCTGCTATGAATTGTTCTATGATTTAGTTATCTTTTGTATTCTTTTTAAAGACTTAAAAGACAAATATGGTCATTGATTTCTGTAGCAGAACCAAGTGGGGAATTTTCTCAACAGGATGTAGACCTGTTTTATTTTCATGAAGGAAATACTAAATTTGCAAAATTTATTACTAGATTTTTTTATCTCCATTTCTTCATTTTTCTTCTAATTCAATTTCTGATTCAATTAACAATGACACTGAAAAAAGGAATCAGGCCTGCAAGTATGATAATTTCCAGGCTCATTTTAAATTGTGGATATTTCATTTTTTAAAAGTTTTGAAAATTGTGTGATTCTTTAGATTTTGCTCAATTTCCCTATTTTCCCTTGTTTAACAGGATTATAACTGCATCTCTAAAAGGATAGAATAGATCTTAGTGCTACAACTATTTCTCCCTTAAACAATTTGTTGTTCAATGAACAATGCATTCCAAAAAACACTACAGCCAGATGGGAATCAAACTCAGAACATGAATCAGATTGACTCTGCTGTACGTAAGGCACTGATGCCAGTGGTTTAGCATTGGACAAAGTAGTGGTTTCTTCCTGTAACATTCCCAAGGTTTTGCCAAGAAGGGAATTCCCATTTACAAGTAATGAATGTTACCGTACAAACAGCGCTATCTTGCCGTGCACTGGTTTTTTATACAGTCATTGGCAGGAATGTCCTGTCAGAACTGGGGTAAAAAGACTTACCACAGTATATAGCAGAATAAGCAACCCAGTAGCTTGTCAACACCATAAACACATGAAATTCCCAAATTTCATTCTTTTTATACAGATGCAATATATATATATATATATCTTGCTTTATTTTCCTTGCTGGCTGGCAAAGAAACACTGATTGTTTAAGACATTTTTAATCCATCTATTGCTACAGAAAGGCTTCTGATTTTTCTCCCTGATTTGCAAAAAGTAGTCTATACTATTTTCGTGTTTTCCAATAGTCAGATCTGTTCTACTAAATACTGTTTGTTTTAATTTTAAAATATGATTTAGGGGATAGAATGTACATTGGCTATCAATCCAGGTCTTTTCTCCATCTATCCCATGTCAGCTTCTGTTGCTCCCACCAACTTAATACAGATTGCAACCAGAATTAGGGAGCATCAATATGAAACACTGTCTAGCTACAATACAGTAATACAAGTTAGTAGACCACAACCCACATCTCCTCCCTTTATTCCAGGTAATATTTTATATGGGTATAACTTACATAAAATTTTGAATTTCCCATTTATGCTTTGTCTATTGGTTGCTATGTGCAGGGGAAAGAGAAAAGGCAGGGACAGCAATTAAACATACAATGGACAGGTAATCCATTACATGTTAATTTAATTAAAGACTACCAGAAACTTAGCCAGAGTTATTTGTCGTGTATTTGTCATGCATGTAAGTTAAAGATAACTTGCTGTACTTTATCCCCAGATATATTAAATACTCTATACCAGACATGTCAAACACAAGGCCCGAGGGCCAGATCTGGCCCGCAAAGTGGTTTCATGTGGCCCACGAAGCCATCCTGGAAACAGTGAGGGAATGGCCCCCGTTGCCTTGGCCCCGGCTGGCCAGGAGCCAATGTAAATTTTGTGGTGGTCATCTATGCTGAAATACATTCAGTCTTAGCTCCACAAGGCCATCTCTGGGAACAGCGAGGGACTGGCCCATGCCGCGTCAGCACTGCCCCCTAGGCGCACGCTGGGGAGGTATCACCCTTTGTGAGGAATGAAGAAATGCACCATCGCCTGGAAGTGGCCAGCACATGGCCCTGCCTACTTTGGGCAGGCTAAGGGCTGGGCAGCATTGTGCTTCGCTTCAGATTCGTGCCACCCAGCTCAGCCTCTCAGCAATGTGAGGAGAGCGCCCCACTGCCTGCCCAAACCGGGCAGGCTGGGGGCTGGGCAGCATTGCGCAGGTAACATTGACTCTTACACTGCTCAGGGCATCCCCTTCCCCAGAGCCCACCAAGCTGGATATGTGAAGTAGGCGAGGGCCATGTGCTGGCCACTTCCAGGCGATGGTGCATTTCTTCATTCCTCACGAAGGGTGACACTTCCCCAGCTGCGTTTCTCGCCTATTTTTCTTCCTCCCTCATCTCAAATATTTTCCCACCACTGTGTTCTAGGAAGGAAGGAAGGAAGGAAGGAAGGAAGGAAGGAAGGAAGGAAGGAAGGAAGGAAGGAAGGAAGGAAGGAAGGAAGGAAGGAAGGAAGGAGAGGGAGGGTCTGAGGAAAGTCCTGCCTTAATCCTGCCCTGCTGCCCCTTCACTATCCCCTTGCCCCCTCCTCTTGGCCTATCATGGGGGGTCTCCCATCCTATTGCTAAGGAAGCTTTGGATACAAAGCCAGGTCTCCTCACATGGAGAGGGACTGGGCCTCCCTCTTGACTTAGCCCTCGTACCCATCATGAGCAACCTGGCTAAGGAGAGAAAGCACAGCAGCAGCAGCTTTGAGGAGGAGGTAAATGCAGCTGGGTGCCCCCTTGGGGAAATGGGGCTGGGCTTAGTGCTGCGGGTTCTTGAGGGCTAGGCTGGACATTTGACCTCCGCACCACCATCCAGCCCCCCCCCCACATGGCCTGAGAGGAAAAGTGAGGCTCCTCCAGTGGGACATGCCTTGGCACTTGCCCCGGTCCCATTTCCTTCTGCCAGAGACCCTCAGATCTGTCCCACTCCTGCCCAGGCCCCCATAGGCACCCTTGACATGAATGATGTAGAGCTGGCCATGCCCACCCAGAAGGCCACACGCACTCCAGCCATGCCCACCCAGTAGGCCATACTCACCCTGGCCACCCCCACCCAGCCCTGAGGACAACCGCAATGCTGATGCAGCCCTCGATGAAATTGAGTTTGACATCCCTGCTCTATACTATCCATATTGCATGGAGAGATTGCACATACTGAAAATAAATGTGTACAATAGACATGCTCCCTTAACTGAAGGTGGGACAAGAGAGTTCATCATCTCTAATTTTACATGCAGGGATGCATCCTACATCAGCCCCTTTGCACACAGCTCCCTGATTCTGAGGTTAGACTGAGCATTTCTCAGTTTTGAAGTTTCCTGAAGAGCAAACTTTAGTTGTAAATGAATGCACAGCAATGCAAAATTGAAGAAAGTGCTACAATGAAATTGGAGCTATTACCAGTATTTTATATATCTTTGCTGAACATTTTTAAAAAGAAAAGATAAAAGAAAAATAGCAACAAGAAAAACCAAATATGATTTAACATATCTCAAAATCACATCTTGGAAAATATTTATAAAGAATTCATTATTAAATATATTATTTAATCACAACTGTTATAGTAATTCTGCAAAGAGATATATTAGGAAGAGATAACACAGGCCTAAATAATTGCACACAATTGTTTTTGAAAAGATGTCTCACAATCAAAAGAATGCAATTTTAAAAAAAACATTTTTCTTTAACCCTATTCCATACTGGTTTACATGGATATTTTATAAACCTATTTGAGGGGCAATTTCCTGTTTCCAAGTTCAAAATGTAAAATCAAATACATTGTTCCTTTGCTAAAACATCACACTAACTCAGTTTGTTTAACCACAGTTCATTAAATAAATCACAAAATGCTAAGCCATAAACCACAATCTACAAATTATAGTTTGCGTTCATAGTGTGCAAAATCAAAAATATGCATTTTGATTTAGTGCGACATGTGAGTGTATGCATCATAATATTGACCAAAGAGTCTGTACTTATTCTGGGATTGGTTTCACACATCATGATAAAAGTTGGCTTTTGCTTAGCATGTTGTGTGAACTCAGCCATAGTCATCTGCAGATCATAATATTTAAGTTTAGGATGTTATGCAAACCCAGCCAGTTGTAGTTTAGTTACATCATGGGTTAGCATAATGTGTAAGGCCAGACCATGCATCTCTTGGAACATATAGGTAGCTAGAGATTGGGTTCATGGAAATTGCCAAATTTAGATGTGTTGAGCATATCTGATCTATAAAGAATCCTTGCAGCAATTTCCTATGTATATAAAAATTTACTTTCAGTTATTATTATTTATCTCATAGCAATGCAAGACCTAATTTCTTTCTACATACTTGAATTTATAGTATATTTCTGTTTTAGGAAAGATGAAGTAGGAAAGCTTCAGGCAAAGCATTTAGTATGGATTGTTTGCATGGAATGCAATGTTGATACTAATACATAATATTAAGTACTAAAATACTTTTCAGATTGCTTCAAGTTTCAGGATAAAAAACCAAAATTGTGACTGATTTTTGGATGGATTTGTGTTAAATCTATAAGATTGCATAGGCATTCTGTCATTCATTATATCTGTGAATAACTTCCAATGCAATTAAACTAAACCCTACACTTCAGCCACTCTTTTGCATACTTTTTATTATCAGGGAAACCATACTTTGATTTATCCGCATTTTCATGAACAAGATTTCTTTCTGGCCAATAGTGAACTGTCACCTAGATTTCCTTATGAAAAGTGCTTGCTTGGGAAAAAGGAACTGATCTTTGTTAGATGGAAAAAAAGGAAGGTTTTAGAATAATAAGCATAAAAATAGGGATTCATCTAGAAAACAATAGTGTAGTGTATGCTATCTTGCTTAGCATGCTCCAAGCTATGCAGAAATTCTTTCAGGAGAAAAATGACTTAAAAGGGTCAATACAAGGCCAATTATCCCAACAAGTTACTACCCTCACAATCTGCCACACCCAGTTTTCAGCAAGTATTCCCTGGGTTTAACCTGATGGAATTCACTGAAGTCTTGTCTGCCCATTTTTGTGATACATGGTACACCAATAATAAACACACATATTAAAGCATACCAATAATGACAAACATACAGATGAATACCCAATTTTTTACACACACACCCATTCCACTAACCTAATATTGTATGAGTCCTAGTATGAATTCAGTCAGTTGTATGTCTGTTCAATGGCAGCAGTCTCATAGCTGAAATGTTGGTTGGTCTTGACATCTGTTATAATTAGCAGGAAGAGATGCAGTAGAAAGTCAGACAGGCCGTTTAGTTGGTGAAGGCTAATCAAATCCAATACTGTTTAGTTTGCTTTAGCTTCTGTTCCTAAAGTCACTGCAATTTCTCCTGATAGGTTCCTGTTGAAGTTTATTGAATCAAAAGACAATCATTAGCCATTATTGTTGGGTAACCAGAGTTCTATTAACACTCAACATACATCTATTCCTAGTGATGTCATTAGGTATTTTTCAGGTCTGTTTATGTAGCTCTCAGTTATTTCCACCAGCAAGAAAGCAGGTTCTTGTATACACACCTCTTTTGGGTGCAAGAGATGGAAACCAGTCTCCATAAATTGATTTAATAGTTTAAATTATTTGATTAAAATTAGCCACAGTTGGTTTTTGAGCCTTATTAGGCTTAATTACATTATGCAACGTAAGATGATGCTATTAGGCTGGGGGTTTTTTTCTACCGTAGAGAACATATAACAGGAGAATTAGCAAACTGTAGCAATGCATAGGAACTCCTGCGTGAAGGGCCCTATTCCAGAAAGTAGGATACCATTGTGATAGGATTATTTGCATTCACATATACCTTAAGGCAAGAGTTGGGTCATCCATTACTTGAGCTGCAAAGGTATTTAATACTTTCCCATTTCTTAATAATTTCCCAGAATGAGAACTTAACGAGCTGAGAGAGTACACAAAAATGTATGTATTTCCTGAATTGCTTCCAGAGCCAAAAGTTGAGGGGGGAAAAATTCTTGTTTTAGACAGACCTGTCCATAGAGCTCTAATATATATTGCCAAACTTCTATTTTTCCTTCCTCCTTTCACTCAGATGCCATGTTAAGAGACAAAGATGAAACCCAGTAAATGTGCTCTCGTGGCCCATTTAGGAATTTTAAAGTAAAACACAGAGGTAAAAGGTAAAAAGTCACATTGCCTTAATTTTTTTTTCTTATTAGCCTGCTTTGTGACAACAATGCTAGAATGTTTTTGTGTAAGATAGATGATGGAATTATTGATAGAAGTTGAAATACAAATTTGTCTTGGAGGCAACACAGCGGGTTAGGCAATAGGAAAGCAAAAATGTGCCTTCTTCCTAGGAGTGAGAAAACAACTTGCACAGAATCATCCAGTTGGCTTTTATGCCTAAGGTAAGATTTGAAGTCATAATCTCCAGCTTTCTAGCCTGGTTCCTTAATGAGTAGACCAAACTGACTCTCTTCACAAATTTGTTTACCTTCCTTTCCTTGGCTTCAACAGAAAACTTTAGTATACATCATTTAGCAACAACTAGTCACCTCTTTTAAAGTTCCAAATGCATTATTAAGGATAAATCCACACTGAAATGCAAAATCACTCACATTTTAACAAACAACATATGGTACTTTCAAATCTTCTGAATCACATTTCTTAATAGACTATATAAAAAGTTTCTCTTCTTTCCTTCTTCCATCTTATCTAAACCACTCTAATTTCTTCTAAAAATTGCATTCCTTTCTCAAATCTCCATTTCTACATACAAATCATTAACTTTCTTTACAATTATAAAAATCATAGTTTTATGCATGGCAGCTGTGCATGTCATTCATTAATTACAATACAGGTTTTTACAATTACAGAGGCACAATAGAGCTACCATTAACTTTAATATTCTTTATAGCAGCTGTTCTTAACTGCTTCTCTTTTCCGTAATGTGAGGACTACCTCCAGCTTTTCCTCAAACTTTACCAAAGCTCAGAAAAGGTGCATATAAATTACCCACAAACATTGGTAGATTTGGGTACAATTGGGGAGAGTTTTTTAAGTTCTAGTGAAAGCAACAGCATAATGTGCTCAAACACTGTAAAGTTAGAAATTGGGAAATGAGTCTCTGTTGAGTTGTGAGTTTACAGTTTTCTCTTTTAATTAGCACATGTGATAACAAACAGCAAACAGTAAGTTAACCAGGAATTAATTGAAGAAACCAGCTAGGTAAAGTCAGGATTGATTAAATTATGCCCAGGATTGGCTTCCCCTTCTTCTGAAGGTTTCCTTCCAACAGAAAGACAGAAAGACTTATTTGACAAAACACATAAGATTTTCAAAATAGAACTCTTGTCCCTTTTCAGAATAACAGAATTGGAAGGGAGATCTCTTTGTATCTTGAGCCTATCTTCTGAAGAGTTGGCTATTTCTGCCAGTTTGGTGTCATTTTCAAATATGATTACCGTAATTCCCCTTCTATCCCCTCATCTAAATCATTGACGAACGTATTGAAGAGTACTGGTTGTGGTAGCCCACTGCTTATTTTCCTCCATGTAGATGCAATTCCATTGAGGAATACACACTGAGTACAATTGGTCAGCTAGTTACAAAGCATCTGGTGCTTTGTAAAGCTCTCTAACCCACATTTTTCTATCTTATCAAGTAGTAGGTTGTAGTCTAACAAAAATGTCTTACTGAAGTCCAGGTAGATTATATCCATAACATTTCACTGGTCCACTAATTTTGTCACATTGTCAAAGAATGTAATAAGATTTGTCTGGCATGATCTGTTTTTGACAAACCCATGTTGGTTTCTGGTTATGACTTTGCTTGCCTCTAGATGTTCATAGATTCATTCCTTGATTATCTTTTCCAGAATCTTCCCAGGTATTGATGTCAGACTGATAAGATCTGTAGTTTCTTATGGATCCTTTTTTATTTTTGAAGATGGGAACCACATCAGCCTATTCCAGTCATTCCAATCACAACAGGAAAAGGGCTGATGTAGTTCCCATCTTAAAAAAAAGGTCCACAAGAAACTACAGAGCTATTAGCCTGATATCAATATTGAAAGATTCTGGAAAAGATAATCAAGCAACAAATCTGTGAACATCTAGAGTCAAACAAAGTCATAACCAGAAACCAACATGGATTTCTCAAAAATAGATCATGCCAGACAGATCTTATTGCATTCCTTGACAAACTGCTAAAATTAGGGGAGCAGCAAAATGATGTGAATATAATTTACTTGGACTTCAGTAACCCAAGTAGACCATTACCAGCTTCTTGATCAGCTAGAAAAATGTGGGATAGACAGCACCACCCAATGGTGGGATTCAAATATGTGAACAACTGGTTCTTTGTGTGGATGCCTTTTCTGGAAGTCCATTCTGGGCCTAGGCAACAAAAAATTAGCTACCGGTTCTGCTGAAGTGGTGCAAACTGGCTGAATCCCACCACTGGCACCACCCCAAATGGATTTGTAACTGGCTGACCAACCACACTCAAATTGTATTCCTTAATGGAACTGCATTTATATGGAGGGAAGTATGCAGTGGGGTACCCCAAGGCTCTGTCTTAGGACCAGTACTGTTCAATATCTTCATCGATGACTTAGTTGAGGGGATAGAATGGGAATTCATCAAATTTGCATATCTAACAAAATGAAATTCAGTAGTGAGAAAAGTTCTACATTTAGGCAAGAAAAAACAAACAGTACAGAATAGGGGATAACTGGCTCAACAGTAGTAACTGTGAGAGGGATCTTGAAGTCCTAGTGCACAATTACTTAAAATATGGCGCAGCAGTGTGCTACAGCTGCCAAAAAAGCCAACAGAGCCCTAGGCTGCATTAATAAAGGGATTGAATCAAGATCACTTGAAGTGTTGATACCACTATATAATGTCTTGGTAAGACCACACTTGGAACATTGCATCCAGATTTGGTCACTGCAATATAAAAAAATGTTGAGACTCTAGAAAAGTGCAGAGAAGAGCAACAAAGATGATTAGGAGATTGAAGGCTAAAAGATATGAAGAATGATTGCAGGAACTGGGTATGTCTACTTTAATGAAAAGAAGGACTAGGGGTGAATGATAGTGTTCCAATATCTAAGGTGTTGCCGCAAAGAGAGGATGTCAACCTATTTTTCAAAGTACCTGAAGGCAGAACAAAAAGCAATGGATGGAAAATAATCAAAGCGAAAACCTACCTAAAATTAAGGAGAAATTTCCTGACAGTGGGAACAATCAATGGAACAGCTTTTGCCTCCAGAAGTTGTGGAGCTTTCTAAGAGATTAGATAATCATTTCTCTGAAATAATGAAGAATCTCCTGCTTGAGCAAGGGTTGGGCTAGAAGACTTCCAAGATCCCTTCCAACTCTGTTATTCTGAAAAGGGACAAGAGTTCTATTTTGAAAATCTTATGTGTTGTAGTCAAATAAGTGTTTCTGTCTATAATTTCCCAATGTTGAAGGGATACCTTCAAAAGAAGGGGAAGCTAATCCTGGGGATAATTTAATCAATCCTGACTTTAACTAGCTGGTTTCTTCAATTAATTCCTGGTTAACTTACTGTTTGCTGTTTGTTATCACACCTACTAATTAGAAGAAACTGCAAACTCACCACTCAACAAAGGCTCATTTCCCAATTTCTAACTTTACAGTGTTTGAGCACATTATGCGGTTGCTTTCACTAAAACTTAAAAGAAACTCTCCCCAACTGTATTCAAATCTACCAAAGTTTATGGGTAGTTTATATACACCTTTCCTGAGTTTTGGTAAAATCTGAGGAAAAGCTGGAGGTAGCCCTGACATTACAGAATTACCTTCTTTCAGAAGTTGTGGGTGCTCCAACACTGGAGTTTTTTAAGAAGAGATTGGATAACTGTTTGTCTAAAACGATATAGGGTTCCCTGCTTAGGCAGAAAATTGGACTGGAAGACCTCCAATGTCCGTTCTAACTTGTTATTCTGTTATTCCATTAATCCAGGGGTAGGCAACCTCGGCTCTGTTATGACTCATGGACTTCAACACCCAGAATTCCTGAGTCAGCTGACTCAGGAATTCTGGGAGTTGAAGTCCATGAGTCATAACAGAGCCGAGGTTGCCTATCCCTGCATTAATCCATCTAGTCCTGGTGATCTGAACTCATCTAGAGTGGATAGCTGTTCTCTTACCATTTTCTTGCTCATTATGATTTGCATTCCTAATCTGCATTTTACAGTGGGGTATTTTTTTTGATAGGTTGGATTGTTTTTTCGTTTTATGTAAAGACAGATGCAAAACATGAGTTAAGAAGTTCTGCTTTCTTTCTGCTTCTTGTCACCTTCTTGCCATTTTCTCCCATTAATGGACTAATTGTTTCCCTGACTTTTTTTCTTGTTTTTTATATGTTGAAATTTCTTGGGAGAAGGGATAAGAAAAGGAAGGAAAAGGTGAAAAGAGATTTCTCGCACATTGCTTTGCTGGCTGAAGAAGCTTCTTGAAGGAGAAGCAAAATGTTTTCAAAGGAAAAAAAAAATAAAGTCCAATTGCCTTTTAGAAAAAAAACACCTTTGGGACAACCATGACCTGAATCTCTGTAGAGATTATTCCCCATAGCTTATTTCAGTCATTTCTTAGAGATTTAGAAGTAAGAAAGGCTTAGCAGTTGCAGTCAGAATAGGCTGCAGAATGAAATGTGATTAAAGAGCCCCCCCCTTTTTTTTTCATTCCTGCCTTGGCAGGTAAGTTTTTCTCCTATCCCGGGTATCTAAGAATCTCCCCAATGGGCAAACTGGGAAAATCTCCAAAGCAGAATTTCCCATTTCCTATCTGATATGCATATCCCTGAACTGCCTTGGGTGGGCACAGCCATCCCAGGAGACCTCCCAGTGAGGTAAGCAGTTCCCCTATCTTTTCCTTTCCCATCTCCTTCGGGAGGATTTTCCCCCCCAAGGATTAAGGGCCCCTCCTTCTACTGAAAGTTCACAAGAAAGAGTAAAAGTGCAATGTCGCGTGGTTGTATGGAGAGGCGGACACTTGAGCTGGGTAGTATTTCTTTATTGAGTCAGAAATGAAGCTGGAGCAAAGGGGGTTACCTGGCGTCTCTTTATACCTGCCCAGGTGAATGGTGACCAATAGATTTAAACCTGGGCTTCCCGCCAGTGCAGGTGGCCAATGGATTTAAACCCTGGCTTCCCGGAGCTGACCATGCCCTGGGGCTGTCAACGACTCGCTCTATTCAGGCTTTCCCGCCAAAAGCGGTTATAGCCTGGAGCTGTCCAGCCCCCTGCTGTGCTGACATTTCCGTGTATGCTTTACAGGCATACACTACACCCCTTCCCCCATAGTGAGGAATTACCCTCTGTCATTCTGTCTCCATATACACTTATTTACACTATACACAAATTTACATATACAAGAGTTTACAATTGTTATTCCTCAGTTGCTTCTCCACCCCCCTAAGAACGCACGTAGTCCGCAGGGTAGCTTGGAGCCTTGTGTGGCCTGCTTGATCTTCTTGGGACTGGTTCACCTGGTGGTGTGGTGCTATGTCTAGGCTCTCTTCCTTGTTGTGAATGTTGTGGTAGATTGGTGTGTGTGTGTGTGTGTGTGTGTGTTGCGGTGCCCGGGTTTTGTGTTCTGCTGGGTTCTGGTGACTGCCTGGTTTCTTTGTCAGTCTCCTGCCTGGGGTGGGGTTGCCACTGTGCCCCTCTGGTAACCCTCCTGGGTGTTTGCGTTTGCGTTGGCTCTTCCTCCTCCGCCCCCAGTGTGTCCTCTATAACCCTTTCAGGAGCCCTTTTCCTCAGCTGATCCAGGTGCCTTTTCTAAAGGAGTCCCCCCTCCACCCTTACTCTGTAGGAAAGGGGTCCTGTTTGCTCTAATATCTCCCCTGGCACCCATGGGTGACCTGTGCTATAGTTCCTAGCCCAGATAGGGTCTCCTGTGTTGAAGTTTGTTTTGATGTTGGGGGTCCCGGCGTCTGCTGCTACCCTGTCTGGGTAAAGCCTGTCCAATGTTGTTATGAGGCGTCTGCCCCAACTGAGTTCCGCTGGACTTTTGCCAGTGGCGGTGCAGGGTGTTGCATGTTGGTGTAGGAGAAATGTGGCTAGTCTTTGCTTCCAATTTCCCTGTACTATGCGCTTGAGGGCATCCTTTGTTGTCCGCACGAATCGTTCTGCCAATCCGTTACTGGCAGGGTGGAAGGGAGCCAAGGTGGCGTGCCTAATCCCCAAGGTCCTCAGGAACACCTGGAAATCCAAGGAGGTAAATTGTGTTCCATTATCTGACGCAATTACATCAGGCAGACCATGTGTAGCAAACATCCTCCTCAATGCTTGAATGGTTCCTGCTGGTCATGTTGCCCACAGGCACCACCTCCAACCATTTAGAATGGCTATCTACTGCTACCAGAAATGTGTGACCTTGGAATGGGCCTGCATAGTCTATATGCACCCTGGACCATGGTGAATGAGTTTCTTCCCACTTGTGGACTGGTGCATGTGGTTGTTCTGGCCGTGTCCTCTGGCATGTGTAACACCCCACTACTAGTTCTTCTATCTCCTTGTCCAACCCTGGCCACCACAGGTAGCTCCTTGCCAGGGCTTTCATCCTTACTATTCCTGGTTGGCCTTCGTGTAATGACTGGAGGACTCTTTCTCTGAGCCTCGTGGGGATGATGACTCTACTTCCCCACAAGAGGCATCCCTTGTGTGTGGACAGTTCATGCCTTCTGGAGAAGTACGCAATGAACTCTGGCCCTGGTGATTTGTCCTGCCACCCACTGCTCACCCATGATTGTACCCTGCTCAGAACCTTGCCCTTGGGGGTCTCTGTGGCTATGTCCCTTGCGTTGAGGGGGCATTCTGGCAGTTCCTGTATTGCCAGTATTTGGACAGCCGGCGCTGGGTCTGGCTCAGTGTCCCTTAGGGGAAGTCTGCTGAGAACATTGGTGTGCCCCATCTCTTTGCCCGGCCTGTGTACCAGTTTGCATGAGTACGCGGACAGGAATATGGACCAGCGTAACATCCGGGGTGACACGATCTGTGGTGTCTGCTTCTCTGTTGTGAATAACCCTAATAATGGCTTATGGTCTGTATAAATTAGAAATTCCCTACCATAAAGGTAGTCATGAAATTTCTTTACCCCTGCGACCACTGCCAGTGCCTCCTTGTCTATCTGGGCATAGTTCTGCTCTGCAGCTGACAGGGTCCTGGAGTAGTAGGCGATGGGGGCCTGAGTTCCATCCTCCCTTAAATGGCTGAGAACTGCCCCAATCCCATAAGGGGATGCATCGCAAGCAAGGCAGATTGGCTGGTCCTCCCTGAAGTGGGTGACTGTGGCATTGTCTGCTAACAGGTTCTTCAGTGTTTTGAATGTGTTAGCGTGTTTGTCAGACCAGTCCCAGGGTGCTTGCTTGTCAAGCAACCTGTGTAGGGGTTCTGCTATCGTAGCCTTGTGTGGCAGGAATGCGTGATAGAAATTGAGGAGGCCCAGGAATGCCTGCAACTCAGACTTGTTTTTGGGAGTAGGGGCTTCTTTGATTGCCCTGACTTTGGATGCAGATGGGTGGATGCCTTGAGCATCAATCCTGAACCCCAGGAACTCTGTCTCAATTACCCCAATCTTGCATTTCTCCCTTTTGAGCTTCAACCCTGCACCCCTGAACCTCTCAAGTACTGCCTTCAATCGGGCTGCCAGTACGTCCTCGGAGCTGGCTGCAATCAGGACGTCATCGAAATATTTATTTTATTTATTTTATTTTAATTCCATTTATATCCCGCCCTTCTCCGAAGACTCAGGGCGGCTTACAAGCTTAGCAGTAATAGGGGCAAACCCCTGGTATTCCCTTGAGGGTCCTTTCCATCACCACCTGGAATATTCCAGGAGCCACACTGACCCCGAACTGCAACCGGTCTACCCGGAACGCCCCCTTGTGTGTGATGATTGTTTGTGCTCTAGCAGCCCCCGGGTCTACCGGCAGCTGCTGATAAGCTTGGGCAAGATCCAGTTTAGCAAACACCGACCCGCCTTGCAGGGACGCCAGAATGCTGTTTACCGCAGGAACCGGGTATGAATGAGCGCTCAGAGCCCAGTTGATTGTCCCCTTATAGTCGGCGCAAATTCTAATTTCGCCGTTTGCCTTGAGCGGTGTTACGATGGGGGTTTCCCATTCCGCTCCATCGACTGGTGTTAGCACCCCCTGGTCTACCAGCTTATCCAATTCCCGCTCTATCTTGTGCTTTAGTGCGAATGGGACCCTCCTAGCCTTCATTCTTATGGGTTGCACCTGGGGGTCTAACTTAAATGAGATTGGGGGACCTGTGTACCTTCCCAGCTGTCCGTCGAACACGTCCGCAAAATCCTTGCAGACAGCTTCAAGGGAAAGGCAGCTCTGCCTCTGGTGAATCCCCGTGATTCCGATGCCCAGCGTGTTGAACCACCCTAACCCCACGAGGCTGGTCCGCTGGCCTTCGATGACCAGTACACTTAATTTGCCCTCGAACCCCTTGTACTGAACCCTCACCAACGCCTCCCCCCGGACGTTAATGGGTGAATTTTGAAAGTCAGAGAGGGTCAGTCTGGATGGCCTCAAGGGAACCTGTTGGCCGCTCCGCTTGCAAATCTCCTTAAACGTTCTGGCAGAGATGATGGACACGGCTGACCCTGAGTCCAGCTCCATCATGCAGGGGACCCCTTTGCTGCTTCACCCTCAATTTTATTTTCGGGGTTAGCGCCGCAGGGGCCCCTGTTAGATAAACGTCCAGCCGTCCCGCCGTGTGGCTGACCGTCAGTCCCGGCAACCGCTCCTCAGTACCTGTAGCGAACTGGAACTCTGCCTCCACCTCGTGCAGGCTATCCCGCTGCTTGCTCCTGCAGACCGCCGCGATGTGCCCGGTTTTCCCGCATGCCCGACACTTGGCCGACTTGAAACGGCAGGTAGACCGGGGATGCTGTCCTCCGCAGCTGGCACAACGGGTAGACCGGGAGCTGTTCGTGCCGCAGCCGGAACACTGGGTAGACCGGGGTTGTCCGCAGCCGCTGTGCTGGGTAGACCGGGGCCCGCAACCGCAATGCTGGGTAGACCGGGGCCGATTTGCGCTGTAGCCGTGGAGTTGGGTAGACCGGGGACCGTTCGCTCCGCACCTGCACTCCTGGCATCCTGCGTCCGCCGCAGCTGGTCTTGGCTCCCTCACGTTGTTTTGGTTGGAGGTGATGGGTCGCTGTTGTCGGTGGATGGCGTCCACTTCCAACTCTGCCCCGTCTGCGTCGCCGCAACCGCTCAACTGGTGCATGGATCCGCCTTCTCTCGCGTTGGACTCCTTGGCCGCGTCCCAGGCTAGGAATTCCTCTTGGACATCCCTCAGGGTCAGCTTCTGCTTTGCAAAAATTTTCTGGCGCAGCTTCCTGTCCCTCAACCCGCAGATGATCCGATCCCGCAGCCGGATCTCTAAATTCTCAAAATTAGAGGTGAGCTGCCTGCCTCAGGGCGGCCATGTATTGCTTGGCAGACTCACCCGGCCGCTGGTCCCGCTTCTCGAAACGATACCGCCAGGCGATCTCGGACGTCTCGGGCTTGAAGTGCTCAGTCAGTTTTGCCAGCAACTCGTTGTACCCGACGGAGTGGATGTCGTTGGGTGCGCAGAGACCGACCGCCAGCTGGTACGTTTCCGTGCCGCAGCTGCAGAGTAGCGCCGCCGCTCTCTGCTGGTCATCTTTCACCCTGTTTGCCTGTAGGTAGCACTCAAGCTGCCCCACGAAGGCTTCCCTCTCCTCTGGGAAGTTGCTATTAAAAAGGGGATACTGACCCAGTTGTGCCATTCCGCCGTCTCGGTCGTCCTGCGTCTAGGTCCGGGGCTGCTGATTGGATTCCGTCCACGGCTAGCGTTGTCCGGTACAGGATCCCACCTTCGTCACCAGTGCAATGTCACGTGGTTGTACGGAGAGGCGGACACTTGAGCTGGGTAGTATTTCTTTATTGAGTCAGAAATGAAGCTGGAGCAAAGGGGTTACCTGGCGTCTCTTTATACCTGCCCAGGTGAACGGTGACCAATAGATTTAAACCTGGGCTTCCCGCCAGTGCAGGTGGCCAATGGATTTAAACCCTGGCTTCCCGCCAGAGCTGACCATGCCCTGGGGCTGTCAACGACTTGCTCTATTCAGGCTTTCCCGCCAAAAGCGGTTATAGCCTGGAGCTGTCCAGCCCCCTGCTGTGCTGACATTTCCGTGTATGCTTTACAGGCATACACTACAAAAAGTAAGGGTCCTTCCACCGACAGTGCTGGGGAGGACTCTTCTTATGCAGAGTAAGGGCCCCTCCTTTCTAAATTATGGCTTTTTTCAGAGATCAGGCTAGTGACTGCAGAGGTAAGAGCACAGACTTTGCTCACACACTTAAATCTTTCGTGACCTCCAGGAATTCTGTGAACTCTTGTCACATTCCCTTGCTTTCCTGGTCACAGCAGGGTCGGCAGTTTGGCGGGTCAAATCCCGAGTGTCGCGTAGCAGAGTGAGCGCCTGTTACTCGTCCCAGCTTCTGCCAACCTAGCAGTTCGAAAGCACGTAAAAATGCAAGTAGAAAAATAGGGACCACTACGGTGGGAAGGTAACAGCGTTCCGTGCGCCTTTGGCGTCTAGTCATGCCGGCCACATGACCACGGAGACGTCCTCGGACAAGCGCTGGCTCTTCGGCTTTGAAACGGAGATGAGCACCGGCCCCTAGAGTCGGAAACGACTAGCACGCATGTGCGGGGGAACCTTTACGTTTACCTAATTTATTTGGGAAGTTATTTGGTAATTTATTTTCCCTTTTGCTATTTTTATGTGATTAACTTAGTTTCAGCTTGATTGTCCATTATCTAGGGAGACTAAATTCTGTTAATGTTTAAGGAAAGATAGAGACAGTATAAGAAATATATTTTAATAAAAAAAATATTCACTACAGCATTCTTGGCCAATCATTGTTCAGTCCAAGCAATCCAATAGCTGAAAGCAGACACTGCCAGCAAAGCAATGCTTATTCTCTCCACCGCAGACTATCTAATAACTAAATTTAATGTCCCAGTCCAGATACCAGTATTTTTTTCAAATAATAAAGTGTTTTGGCTTTTCTTCATTCTGATGTTGATACTGGTTCTCTTCCCCTACCTCAACCAATACACATACAACCCACATATTCTAGTTTGCAAAAAGCATTTCTCCTGATAGGAAGCTGTAGAGATATTATTTCATCAGAGCTCTCTAAAAGGAAAAAAAAGTGCCTACATACAGACAAAAACCATTATAGAGCTATCCTTCCCTGAAATGAAATATTAAAAATTGGTTTTCAAAAACAGCTAGAGAACTGGGCAACATATTGCAACAGAATATTGCCAGCATTATGAAACGTTCATTGATAAGCATAGTTAAATTACCATGAAGTAGAGTTCAACATATATAGTATTTTTATAATATACTGTATATAGTACACAGTGAGTGTGGGGACACTGAATATAATAGAATTTTGGGTATTTGCCATTAAAGTCTGATCTTCACAATATAGATAAGTGAAAATGTGCATTGCAATGGCTTTAACCAAGATTTCTCAGGACCTCCAAAAACAATTGTTGATGCTCACTAGGATTGAAAAAATTACAAACTATTTCCAAAGAGTTTGGATACTCGCAGTCCATTGCCAGGCACACTACGTACAAAGAAGGCAATGCAACACCATTGTTACCTTCCAGGAGAGGTCAAACAATCAAGATCACATCCAAAGCAAAGTGTTTAATACTTCAGATGTCTCAAAAAATCCCAGGGTAATGTCTAAGGAACTAAAGGTTTCTCTTGGGTTGGGAAATGTCCATATTCATGAGACTACCATCAGAACAACACTGAACAATGGTATTCATAGCAGAGTTGCAAGGAGAAAGACAGTACTCTCCAAAAAGAATGTCACTGCCAATCTATAGTGAGCAAAAACTCATGTGGATACACCAGAGAACAATTGGAAGAATGTTCTGTGGAGTGATGAGATCAAAATAGAACTTTTTGTCTTGTTGAAAACATTTAAGTTTGGCAAAAGGCAAATACTACATTCCAACTTAAGAACTTTATCCCATCTGCAAAGCATAGTGGTGGCAGTATCATGTTTTGGGCCTGCTTTGTTTAAACCAAGATGGCTTGCCATCCTGGATTAATCCAGCAAATTGTACAGGGAAATGTTAGGGCATCTACCATGAACTGAAGCTCAAGAGAAAGTAGATCATGCAGTTCTACAATTAAAAAATAGTTAAAGCAGAAGAGCATTAATTTTTTGGAATGGCCAAGCCATTTCTATCATCCTATAGAAATATTATGGAAGGATCTGAAATGGGCAATTCTTATGAGAAAGCTGTCAATATTCCTAAACTGAAGCTATTCTGTAAGGAGGAACAGGAGAAAATTTCTCCAAGCAAATGTACTGGACTGATCAAGAGTTATAAATTGATAACTGATAAAACAATTACATTTAGCTTATATTTTACACGTTATACATCATATAGAAATTGCAATAGTGTGATAGTTTTATTGCATGAAGTCATAGAAAATGAAGTTCTTTGTGTAGTAAACAGCCATTTAATGAGCCTGCAGTGAAATAAGTATTCACACAGAATGTTGAATAACTGATGTTTACCTGGGAAACATTAATCTTCTGTGATATAAGATATGTGCTTACTATGATTCAGGGATTTTTCCCCCCAGGCATCTGTGTTATGTTTCTGATTTGTGTTGAAAACTTCTAAACTAAAGAATCAGGACAAGAACAGACAAGGAAAATATCCAAGAGTTGTATGGGCCAGCTTAATTGCTAAGAGATTCACTTAAACAGCACTGGCCAAGTACATAAGCACAAAAAGGAGATTATCAAAATAACTAAATAACTAAATAATCTGAAAATTTAGCCAAATGCTGCAGTAAATCTGACCATCTGAATCAACATAGCAGATAATAATCCCAATGATTAATTGTCAGAAACAACATTCCATGGTTTTAAGATATAACATGGATTTTTTAAAAAAAGCAATGCAAATATACTTCTATAAATTTATCTGCATTTTAATAAAAAGGGGGGATGCTGTAGAAATTCTTATCAGAATCAAAAATTCTGTGAAACCTGTTTACATAACAAGCATAAATTTCTATGTGTGTATTTATGTTAGAATAATAATAGAATTATAGAGTAATAATAATGAACAGTCTTTGGAAATTCAATTGGTGTCTGGCATTGTAGCATAAGTTCTTGCCTAAAACGGAGTCTTTACTTTGCTTTCAGGTGAATAAGTTCTATATATATTTTTCTAAGATCAGAGATTGGCTTTCTTCTGTTGTTTTCAACCACAAGAATGATATTAATATAATAAGAATCAAAGGTTTTGGAATGTCTCCCAGTCAAGAACATTGTGCATCTGTTGGGTTCCTAGAAGACCGGATAAGAAATATTACTGAGTTATTTGTTTTAACTTAGTCTGAAAGGCAACATCCAGTCCTCATCTGATTTAAGTGTTTTCATTTGCAGGAAAATTATGCCTAAATTTGGCAATCAAATTCCTATCCATTATTCAATCCAGCATTATTTTCGGTTTGAAGGGACCTCTAGTGTTCTTGTAAAGACATCTACAAATCATTGTGGAAATGTTAACGCTTACAAAAATGCTCTATGTGCTATACAGTACTACTGTAGATAAGTCTTTTCAATACTTATCATATTTCTCTAAGCCATGCTTTAGGGTTGAAGGGGGGCGCGATGTCTTAGGGGACCCAAGAAAAACGTGCCTGGAAAATCTGGGTGTGCGTCTTCAACAGACAATTCCTGATTATTTGCAATTTACTTTCACTGCTACAAAAGAATCTGTTCCATACTTGCAATGAATACCAGAAGACAGATAATTCAGCAGGTGAGGTCAAAAGAGAAAAATTAGATGCAATCTCTATTCTCCATCCACGTGTTCATGAAATGTCTGGAAAACGCTCCATTATGTCGGCGCAGTAGTACAAATATAGGAAGTTGTTTCTTGTCATGAAGCCTGAAGTGACGTCAAGACCAATCCGTCTCTGACTGGTGCAGATATGTTGAGCAATGGGCACTGTAGTCCGGCAGCTCTGAAGAAGCCGGCTGAGGAAGGCTATTTCAGACCTAGTTGTCTGGCAGGCTTTCATTTCCCTGGTCCTAGTTTTTAAGATGAAAGAAACGCCTGCTTCAAAATGCAAGAACACCATGATTTGATGAAAGCAGGCACGGAAGAGGCCATTTGGCGCCCTCTGGAAAAACAAGCCTTCTTCTCATGAATTATTATTCATATGGGAAAGGCAGCCAGTCAACTCCGCCATTCTAAATCAAAAGCACACGACAAGCCAACATCCTCCAGGCCTTGAGGAGAGCGACCCTGTTTATTATTTATGAGCGGGGCGGGGCTAAGTAGGAGGGCGGGAGATTTCCGTAAGACCGTGCAATTGTACGAGGCTCAATGAAGGCGGGGTGGGGGGGTGGGAGCGGGAAATTTACAACTCGCAATATAAAGGAGAATTAATAACACATTTTACTATTTCAGATGAATTATTGTTGAGAGAAATAACGTTCCTGTGGTAAATAAATGTCCGCAGTTGCGTGAATATTCAATCCCAGGATTTTCAGTATGAGGCCATTCTTTTTAACAAAACCTTTGTATTTAGGCACATAACATTCTGGAAGCCTTTGAAGATGAAAAGTGAGATGCATATGATTTCAAAGAAGAAATTCATTATTCTGAGCATCTCTTGAATAGAAACAAAATGAACATTCTACAAGAAAAGAGGATACTTAACATGTATGGGAAAACAGTCTAAATTTCTCAGTGATATTTTATTCATTGTATTTCTAAGAGGAAGTAAATGATCCAACGTGTTGCAAATAATCACAGAATAACATAAAAATGACGAGGTTGTAGGAGAGGAGGTTTTTATGAAAATATTGCTGAAAAGGTTGCTTTATTTCTTTTTAGTGCTATATAACTTCATTAATTCTGAACTAAAGATTGTGCTTTGGGATTCTGAGTTACATGCTATGAAACAACAAACTTCACATTTTAATTTATCCTGTTAAGTTCATATTACTTTAATTATCAGAGAAGCATACTTTTATAATTCTGGTTAGAAAATGCAGATTGTTTAAAATATTATAGAGGAATTTGGATGTAAATTGGTTCAATATATATTAAAATTTTAAGATAATCCACTATGTTCCTCTCCCCTATTTCAGAAGTTATGTGTTTTTGCCTCATACAAATTAATGAACCACATTCCACCCTGAGGGAGAGCTTTCAAAGTAAGATTAAAATAACAATGCTAAAATATTTGTGTATATTATATACATTCCATTATATTTGGTGATGCTGATATTTTCTCTCTCATTTTACCTGCCCAATTTTCTTGGTAGGGCTGAAAAATAACCTATGGTTTGTGAACACTGCTAAATTCAGTCTCTCTCAAAAAAAGGAAAGCTCATTTTAGAGGCAAAAACCAATTTTTGGGATGATGCTGTAGCAGGAACTGCAATATATAATACTAACCAAGTGTTCTAATATATATATATATCCCAAACAGAAACAAATTGAAAATGAAAAAATGCCCCTTTTAAGTATCAACAGAATAACCAAATTTTAACCTTATAAGACTAGCTCATTTCTCAAATAACTTTTTTAAAAAACCAAATGTGACAGTGACATCTTTTCCTATTGATTGTCCTGAACAGTTTTATCAGCAATCTTCAATATTTGCTATAATATCTTTCATCAATGTCTATTGGAGAGCCAAAGAGGGGAATAGCATTTGACAATACATCCATTCTAACAGATAAATTCCACAAAAATGGGGATAAAAGACACCTCATGCAATGGGAGTTAATCAATATGGAGCTGCAAGGTTTCATCTCAAAATATAATGCAGGGAGATAATATTTGAAAATTTGTAGTTCAGTATTACCTGTAAATTAATGATATTCCCTTATGTCTTTTTTAAATCTTGACAAGGTGGTGGAAACTTTAAACAGCCTTTTGGGTATCAACAATGAGCAGAATGAAACCTGGTAAACAGAAACAGAAGATCAGGCCACCTGACACTGAGACTTTAATGGTAGGTGGCCTGGTCTCTCTCTCTCTCTCTCTCTCTCTCTCTCTCTCTCACACACACACACACACACACAGACACACACACACACACACACACACACACACTGGGGGGGGCAGCTAAATAGCTAAAATACTTCATATATATGTATACAGAACACACATATGACAGTGTGTCTAGTAGTTAAAGTGCTGCATTGGAATGGAGAGATGGATCATCTATATCTTCCTTAGGTGTGGAACCTAACTTTGAATCAGTTATTGCTCTCAGTCCTGGACTGGTAAGTCAAAGAACATCTGTCTACTTAAGTGTATTAGACCAATGTGTTACATTACAGCCCATCTATAACCTTCAATGAAGATGCCTTCATCCTGCAATCAGTTTATTTAAGATTCAATTGAAGATTTATCAGATTAATAGTAATATTGTTATTAATAATAATAATATTAATAATGTAATATAATAATATAATCATCATCATCATCCTTGGTTAGGACTTGAACTGTTAAGTTTTTATCAGTCCCAGATTGTGAATTGAAGATAATAATAACAACAACAACAGAAAATTAGTGCAAAGATCGATGGCACAATGGAAGACACAGTTGCAGGTCAATGGTGAAAGACTAGGAGAGGTTAATATCAAGAGAGGAATATTTCAAGGAGATTCATTATCACCACTATTATTTGTTATTGCACTGTTTCCTCTGTCAACAATACTGAATAACTCAGGACATGGCTATCAAACATCAAAAACATCTGCCAGACTATCCCACCTCCTTTATATGGATGATCTGAAGCTGTATGGAAAAACATCATCTGACATAGAATCGCTGCTGAACACTCCGTATATATAGCCAAGATATTGCGATGGAGTTTGGCTCGGACAAATGTGCCACACTTACGGTACTCTCAAATAAGGAAAAATAGTGAAAACTGAAGGAATAAAGATGCTCCACGAAAATAACATTAAGAGTCTGGATGAGGAAGATTACTACAAATACTTGGGTATCCTTCAAACTGACAACATCAAGTACACTGAAGTCAAGATTAGAGGTGAATACATCAATACAGTGAAGAAGATCTTAAAGTCCAAACTCAATGGAGGAAATACCGTGAAGGCAATCAACACCTGGGCAATTCCAGTCATTAGATATAGTGCTGGAATAGTGGATTGGACTCAAGCAGAACTAAAAGCAATGGATAGGAAGACCAGAAAAATAATGACAATGAATCATGCCCTTCATCCACGCAGTGACATTGACAGACTTTATCTACCAAGGCAAATAGGTGGGTGTGGAATGCTGCAAGTACATCAGATGTTTGAAGAATGGCTTTGGAAGAATATCTGAAGGACAATGATGAAGATGCACTGAAATTAGTATATCAGGAAGGCTTACTGACTACTGGAGAGACCAAACTGGCCTATAAGAAAAAACAAATGAAGAACAGAATAGAAGCAGGGGAAGGCAAAGCACTACATGGCCAGTATATTTAAAAAATAGCTGGGAAAGCAGATAATAACAAGATCTGGCAATGGCTAAGAGCAAGAAAGTTGAAGAAAGAGACCGAGGGACTAATTCTGGCTGTACAAGACCAAGCCTTAAGAACAAATGCATACAAAGTCAAAATTGAGAAAACAGCAACAGACAGTAAGTGCAACCTATGCAAAAAAAGCTGAAGAAACAGTGGACCACCTGGTAAGCTGCTGCAAGAAGATCGCACAGACTGACTACAAGCAGCGGCATGACAAAGTAGCAACAATGGTGCATTGGAAGATCTGCAAGAAATATCATTTGCCTGTAAGCAAGAACTGGTGGGATCATAAAATAGAGAAAGTCATAGAAAATGATAAAGTTAAACTGCTCTGGGACTTCACAGACAAGCACCTGTAACATAACACCCCGGATTTAACAATTGTCGATAAGAAAGACAAAAAAGTCAGGATAGTGGACATGGCAGTGCCTGGAGACAGCAGAATAGACGATAAAGAACTGGAGAAGATAACAAAATACAAAGACTTACAAATAGAAATAGAGAGACTGTGGCAAAGGCAAGCAAGGGTAGTACCAATAGTAATAGGTGCCTTGGGTGCAATCCCAAAACAACTGGAGCACCATTGGCATTGAACAATTTGCCATTAGTCAATTGCAAAAGGCGGCCTTACTAGGAACTGCTTCCATCCTGTGACAATATTTGTAATACCATCAAACATCCACATCTGCCTATCCCAGGTCCTTGGTAAGGACTTGATAGGTAAACAAAAATGCCAAATCCAGGCTGAACATCTGGCTCACTGTGCAATGATAACAACAACAACAATATAACGATAACTAGAAGATGGGTCTTCTCTGCAGTAGCCCCTGTTTTGTGTAATATTCTCCTCTTAGAGATTAGAATGGCCCCAACCCTGTTGGCCTTTCACAAGGCTCTAAAACATGGCTATGTATCCAAGCCTGAGGCTTGGAATATATTGAGGTCTCCATTTGTTGACTTTACTGTTAGCTGGCTAACTACCTTGGCTACTGTACATATTTATTTTTGAACTTTTTTACTATTTTATTGTTTTTAATCATTTTACCTGGTTTATAGTTTTAGGATTGTAAGTTTCCCCATGCCACTTGATTGAGATAGGTAGCTATAGAAATTGAATAAACAAATAAAACTTAAACTGACATAATTGAAAAGGAAGAATATTTCATCAATCATAAATGTTTTGGGGGAAAATATTTGGAAGGATTTTTTACAAATTAAGGGTGGTTACTGTTTACTAGGAGCTGGTAACATTTCAAATTACATTTTCAAAAAGTGCTTCAGCACATCTGTCTTCTAGCCACATTTTTTATCTCAGCAGCTCTGTCTATGAGAGATAGCGCAGCTGCTTTAAAGTCTTCTAAAGAGATGCTATGTTTGCTCTCACTATGTACATTTTTTGGGATTAAATAAAAAATGCTGCCCAGCTGTTTCACTGATTATCATTATGAATTGAAGGAGTGTTCTCCTTATTTGCATCATTTCTTCAAATTAAGTAGTTAGAATGTATTGATTTGTGAGCAATATTTCCCTTGCTTCTAATTATCTGAGGTTTTAGATTTCTAATGAGAAGTCTAAGACTAAATGATATCAACTCTATACTAAATCTGTTTTTCAGGGTTTTTTTTGCAGGAATCCAAGAAAATATTAATTTTATGCATCATTGTCATAACATTTATATGTGCTGTATTTATGCATCAACTAAGCATAATTCTGCCACTTTCCTGCCTACTTCTATTGTTTTATTGATTTAATTTTCCTATTTTAAAATAATTTTTATTTTAATTGTTTTTCTTCAGGATATATCTGCGAACCAAGAAAAGATGATGACATCTACGAGAAGTAGCTGTACTTTGATTCCTAATCAAAAACATCAGTGTAGTTATCAACATTCCAGCAAATTTAGTAATACCCTGCAAACAGATTTTGCATATCTGTCCACTCTTGGGGATTTTAAATCCCTTCCTTTGGAAATATTTGAAATAGTTTTAGGATATCTTTCAGGTGAGTCACTTCTATCCCACATGCAAAATATGGCAACCACATTGCCATATAGAACTAGGATCTAAACTGAGGGTGGAATTCTAAGTCCCTGAAAGGACAATCAAGAAGCCGTAGGATTTTTAAACTTCTCTCTCTTTGGCTGGAGAAGAAGTATCTGTGAAAGCTGTTTTAACTGTAAGCATAGCTATTCCACAAAAAGGACGCGGTGGCTCAGTAGGTTAGGACGCTGAGTTGGTCAGTCAGATGGTCGGTAGTTTGGCGGGTCGAATCCCGAGTGCCGCGTAACAGAGTGAGTGCCTGTTACTCGTCCCAGCTTCTGCCAACCTAGCAGTTCGAAAGCACGTAAAAATGCAAGTAGAAAAATAGGGACCACTAAGGTGGGAAGGTAACAGCGTTCCGTGCTCCTTTGGCATCTAGTCATGCCAGCCACATGACCACGAAGACGTCCTCGGACAAGCGCTGGTTCTTCGGCTTTGAAACGGAGATGAGCACCGGCCCCTAGAGTTGGAAACGAATAGCACGCATGTGCGGGGGAACCTTTACCTTTACCTTATAGCTATTCCACAATCACTGTTTTGATAAATATCAGCGTGAAAAAGTTGCATCACAGAATGACTGGTTAGTGACTAACCAGAATACACTTTAGAGCAGGGCTTTTCAACCTTTTCACCCATTGTACCACTTTTAGGATATGGCAACATCCAAGTACCACCAGTCGCCTAGCAAGGTGTCAAAAACATGTTGACCATAAAAAAAAGGGAAAAAAGTGATGAAGTACAGGTAGTCCTCAACTTACAACAGTTCGCTTAGTGACTGTTCGAAGTTACAGTGGCACTGAAAAAAGTGCCCCCCAAGCCACAGCTGAGCAAGACACCTGCCTGCCCGCCTGGTGGCGCACTTCCTCCTGTCTGAGGTTTTCACTGTTGTGAGCATTTCTGTTGAGGATTGGCAGTGGGGGTGGGGTGGGGGGTGTTTGGTTTTTATCCCCCCCTCTGCTGGGTGGTTGCAGCAGGTTTTGGTCACTTCACATGATCCTGGGACATTGTGACCGTCATAAATATGAATCAGTTGCCAAGCATCTGAATGCAAATCACAAGACCCTGGAGATGCTGCAACATTCCATCTGATCGGTGCTTCTTCTGGGCTCAGCAGAAGCACCAGGATCAGTGCCGAGCTCCAGCTGGAGCCTGGTGCTGATGCTGGTGCTTCCGCTGAGCCCTGACAGCCCTGCAGCTCCAGACGTCTCTCGCTCAGGCTTGTGCAGTGCTGCCACCGGTTCAGCTCATTCCCCTCCCCCACTACCATTTTGTAGGTTTGTTCTCCTTTTAGGTACATCAGTTGTTTGCTACCTGCTTCTGTCTTAGGAAGTTCAGCAACTAAAATTCACACCAAACAAAGAATTACTAACCTCTCTTAAATCTAAATGAATATGTGAAAGAATAAGTAAGGCTGTGTAGACTTTCAGCTTCAATCTCCAGAGTGAATCCAAGTGGAAGTATGAACATAGCACTCTTTCAATCACAAGTACTGCTCAGCCTTAAAAATAAGCTTTTGACCATGTGAAGACATGGAACAAATGCTTAAGCTGTAATATGTGAGGAGATAGAAAGCAAACCCTTGTATCTGAATTAACTCCAGAGCCACCAATTGACTCAGTTTAGGACCTTTGTGTGCATGCCAACATAATTTTCACTTCCTAGGCCCTTAAAAAACAACATGCCAGTTCAGATTTCTTCTTATCACAGCCAGTCTTAGATTGCTGGGTTCTAGTAGCACTACTTGAGAATTGTCTTCAAAGCTTTTTTACTTGTTAATTAGACAGAGCTAAATTGGCTCAACTATCCATCAAAAAAGACAATATGGAATCACAGAGGGATGGAGTGTGAAAATCTACACATGGTAATATGAGGGGTTTTTTAACCAATTTCCCCAAGTTTTTTTTTAGAGATTGGTTCCCAACCTGATAACAGAGGAAACTGTTGAACAAACATCAAATGTAGATGACTGTAAATAATGCATTGGATGCATTTGAAGATTAGGCTTGGGAGAAGCAGTGGGTGGAGCAGTGGTGGAGCAGTGGGCTGATGCCTCCTTAAGTAACACCAGCTGCCTGCAATTAGTGCAGGTTCGCATCCCACCAGGCTCAAGGTTGACTCAGCCTTCCATCCTTCCGAGGTAGGTAAAATGAGGACCCAGATTGTTGGGGGCAATAAGCTGACTTTGTAATAATGCCGCTGTGGTATGTGTGAAAGCCCTAATAAGCAGGCATATACATAGAATGAAGGCTACTGCTAAGCTTGTAAGCCGCCCTGAGTCTTCGGAGAAGGGCGGGATATAAATGGAATTTTTTTAAAAAAGTAGTTTGCCTAGTGAATTTTAACTGTTTTGTAATAATAAAGAACTCTCCTGTTATCTTTCCCCATTGGCTATTATTCCTCTTGTAAAGTTACTTCCTTCCATTACTTCAGTTCCCTTTCTTTATTCTAACTGCCATTTTTCCTTTTCTCTTTTCCCTCCTGTTTTTTTTTTCCTTTTAACTGTTTCTGCTGTAAGGATGTTTAAGTGGCTGCTGTTAACCACAGTGACACAAAAATTACAAAATGTGACATCATGATGCAAGCTCAGTCCTTTTGTATTTGTGTTGCACCGTTGCACACAAGTACCTAAAGATTATATTCTGATACAAGTTTTGTCACTTGCTCATAGACTCCTATTGAAGGGAGAGGAGTGCATGTTCTTCTATGTTTCTGTGTTTGGGAATTTCTTTTTCTTAAAAAAATGTATTAAGAAAACAAGAATATAACTTGTGAGAAAGGGAATGGTTGGTATATACAGATGGAGATGAACTACATTTGTAAATGGGGCATTTTGATTACATTATTTATTTTTTGTATTGGCCCTGTCCTTTTTTATGAGTATGGCTCATAAAATTAATTTGATTACATTAACTTAATTTTTTTGTATTGGCCTGGTCTATTTTTATGAGTGTGGCTCACCAAAAAATCTTATTTGGGATCTCATGGGAATATCAAAAACATAAAATATTTTGTTATTCACATAAGATTTAACCTTTTTTAAATAAAATTGAGTTCCTACATATATATGAAAAGGTCATACATACACCATTATGTGTATGACCATGTGTCTATGTTGGCTTAAGAGCAGTCCCAAACTTGTCTGATGAATGAAAGAAAAAGAACCACCAAGTGAATAAAACCTAAGAATTACTTTTCTTTTTTCTTCTTTATTCAGTGATAGATATCAGCATGATGAGTATGGTATCAAAGACTATCAGCAACCGTGTTGTTAATTACATCTCAGCTCCTTCTGGAAATAGGAGATTTTTTCCACAGGATTTCCATAACCATGAACAATCTGGCAGTACAGGATCCTTCATTCTGGAACACTACAAATCATTAGGTGATCAAATCCTTGTCCTTTTCAGATATTCCAAAACAGAAGTCTAACCACATGGAAAAATGTACAGGTCAAATCAATGTCTAGATTAATATAGTGAACAAAAATTAACTTGATCATAAATACAAGAAATAATTTCTTAGAAAATACATTTATAACAGGAAAGGAATTGTAATTTCTCCCAATTGCTCTGTGTTTTTTGTATTTGTATTATGAAGAACTGATAAATTTGTAGTCTGTGAAAATATCACTGATGGTGTATGTGAAACAATGAGAATCTTTAATCGTGCCTTTCCATCTCTGTTTTTTGCTGTAATACTCTTGGTGCTCTTTCCCCCTGTGAAATTTCAAATGTATATTTATCTTTTCAAATTTATGTCTGAATTCTACTGTAGGACAAATAGACCAGGAAAAGGGAACTGCAATAGTTAAATATAGCAGAAGAGCTATCTTCTCCCATGCAACACTCTCATTTTAAGTTTGGAGGTCGGGGAGTGGCATGTAATGGGAACAGAAATCTGAAATATGTATTGCTTTACAGAATTTATGGAGCCTTTGCCAAGTAATCTTTCCATACTGTTATGTCAACATATCTCTCTGGATGTTTTCAGAATTTTTGCCAGGGTTCATCATCCCAGTCACTACAGCTTCTTTTTCTTCTTCTGTTCCATGCAATTTATTCTGTCTTTGTCACTGGTTTTCTGCAACCCTCCCCCTGCTTCTCTTTTCATTTATCTGCAGTGACAGCCTTTTCACTCTGAGCATTTCCATAAAACCAAACTTTGACAAAACCAAGCTTTCACTGTAGCTATAAGGTATCTTGTTGGCATAATGATTTATAGTCTTCATTTTCAACACTATCCCTTAGGTTTTCAGCAGGCTAACAAAATATATTATCTACATGGAGAGTGAATTAATATTTTCAGGATGCTGATCAGTTAATGAATAACCAATGGCATCTCTGTCCCATCCTCCCACCTAAAGTACTCACTTCCCTCATTTAAATGCAACAGACCATGGAAATTGCCAATCACAAACAAGGTTAGGTTGATTTCACATGTATGCTTACTTTCCTCTTTTAAACATCATGGAATTATGTTGGCTGAAAGAGCAAGGATTAGATGTTTGATAATGTTCTATGGAAAGCAGAAGTATTATACCTATTTAAATTATAGTCTAGGAATGAAAAAAGACCATATGTGTCTTGGGATAAAGGTAAAATTGGATTACTGGGCCATTCAAATAAATAAATAAATAAATAAATAAATAAATAAATAAATGCAATAAATAACAAATGTCCCTATGAATCTGCATATGCCATACTTCACCAGTTAGTGATAGCTTTATTTTTTTATGTTGATTGATTGATTTAGGCTTATTTTACAGTGAGAAGCCTTTTGTTTGGTTAGTGTATGATTCAATATATTGTGGAATCTCCCAAAACAGGTTAATTTAGAGAAGTGTATTTTGTGAACACAATTATTGTTCAATGCAAATTAGTTACCAGTTTGATTTTGAAAGGAATTAAGTGCTTCAATTTCATTTCTATAGCATCAACACAGAACAGTAGATATAGGTAATGCAGTATGGAGACAAAGTGGAGCGTTATCAGCTTGCATTTGGTATTTAATATAGATACAATGGGAGCACGGTAGCCTAGCAATTATGACACTGGGCTTTGTTGACTAGAAGGTTGGCAATTCAAGACCCAAGCATCGCGTGATAGGGTGAGCTCCTATGACTTGCCCCAACTCCTATCAATCTAGCAATTTGAAAGTATGTAAATGCAAGTAGATAAATAGGTATCACTTTGATGGGAACGTAACATTTTCTGTGCATCTTAGTGTATAGTCATGCTGGCCACAAGACCATGGAAGCGTCTTCAGATAACACTGGCTCCCTCAGCTAGGAAATGGAGATGAGCACTGCCCCTTAGAGTTGGACACACTGGACAGGGGAAGTCTTTACCTTTTTTTCCAATAGATAGATAAATAAAGCAGTTAAAGAACTCCACAACTAATCTAGGAAGATTAGTATTAGTCCCAAAGGGTCCCATGTCTGTTTAGTTGTAACTTAACTTTAGCTATATTATGTGCATATAGTTCATGAGCAGTACCGAATATCATCTCAGCCATAAAAATGAAGACAAATCTCTTTGCAATCTACTGGTTTTATAGTTTTGTAATTTAGATATGGTAGTTGTGACACAAAGCAAATTTCCAGATGTATACTAACATCATTTGATAATTCTGAAGCACAGAATATGGCAGACTTAACTACGGTAATCCTAACTATAAATATAGTTTACGCATATTTCCCACTAATCTCTTCTTACACCTTTACTCTTTATTAAATTAATCTATAAGAAAATGACCATAAGAGTTATATATACAGGTAGGTAGATTGTAATGAGATCAAAAGATAATTGAAAATTAATATTTTAAAGTGATATAAAAGGACATGATTTAATTTAGTCTTATTTGAATAGCAACATGAGTTGGTGATTATTATGACTTAGATCTTCCTCTTGTCTAAAACCTTTACCATTAATGGATCAATTACCATTAATGGATCATGCAATAATTCTCAATTCTGATCTGAAAAAAAATATGTTTCCAAAATTTTATCCCTCATAGCATACTTTGCCCTTTCTCCCCTTCTGCATTAGATATATTTCCAATATCTAGACAATTTTATATATATTATAAAATTATGAATTATATAACATTATAAGATTATAAGTTTTCACAAATTCTAAATCTTGGAATACTGAAACACATCCATTTTAACAACTTACCTATGTGTGTTTTAAACAACTTTTAAATGTTCTTTCCTTTGCAATGGCTTGGGAAAATGGTTGAAAAACCTCTTTTCTTAAAAGAAAAAAATAGTAGTTGTGATTTGTTATTTTCAAGTTCCAATTTTCTTTCAACTTGAATATGCTTAATACTTATCCAAAGGTGTCAAAAAAATCAAGATGGCAATCGCAACCATCAGAACATAGCACACACAGAAAAGGAATGTGCTCAGATCACATGGTTTTGGCTAACATCTTGACTTTTTTTACCCCTTTGTGGACATCTTTGTAATTATTACTAGAAGAATGACATCATCTTGTTTTCAAGATCTGGATGTTATGTATAGGGTCTTTTAAAACAAGATTTATTTTCAAGATATTTTGCTATTCAGGTTTCAGTGCAAGACATCAAAATTGGAAGAAGCATCAGAAATTTCATTTTCATAGAATGATCCATAAAACCATTCATATGGAGCAATTTGGTTCTGTCCCTTAGGAAGCATAAGCTGTCATATGAACATTTGAACCTGTCAACATAAACTAAATAGAATTAAGCAGGGAACTTTGATTTTTTCCTCACTTCTTCTTCATTTAGAGTTAACATGTAGTTCTCTTGATGGGGAGAGATTATATGAAAGAGTATTGGATTGGATTAAATATCTTGTCTCATTTTTGGGCTTCCAGTTTTATTTATTATTATTTATTATTTATTAATTCGGTTTATATACTGCCCTACTCCCGAAGGACTCAGGGCGGTTTACAAGGCAAAATTTATACAATATAAAATTAAAATTAAATTAAATTAAATTAAGTCTAGCCCCAAAAAATTAAAATCACAATTTAAAAACATTAAAACCCCTCAGTCCAGACCAGATAGCTCAAAGAGCCAGGTTTTTAGGTCCCGGCGAAATGAATGAAGGTCGGGGGCAGTTCGGAGTTCCGTTGGCAGTTGATTCCATAGGGCAGGCGCGCCCACAGAGAACACCCTCCCCCTGGGGATCGCCCGTCGGCAATCCTTGACTGGCGGTACCCTGAGGAGGCCCTCCCTGTGGGAGCGCACAGGACGATGGGAAATTGACGCTGGCAGCAGGTGCTCCCTCAGATAATCCGGGCCATGCCATTAATGAAGCAACATTAGCCTTGGCAATATCTGGAGAAGTCTGGGAAGAAGTTCTAACATCAGTTTTCCTTCCCTGAGCTTTACCTCTCGCTTCAACCACTAAAGGGAAAATCTGAAAATTACATAACCTCAGAAACCAAGTACTGCAGCTTAACTGAATATTTAAATCCTTTCATTCATCTGAAATATATGGCAGCAAATCAAATTACAGCTTCTAATGCACATAGCAAATGTTTATTTAGTATCTGTAGGATACTTTGTACAAAGTAGATATGTGGAATTATTTTTGCTCAGAGTGAGCGCCTGTTACTCGTCCCAGCTTCTGCCAACCTAGCAGTTCGAAAGCACGTAAAAATGCAAGTAGAAAAATAGGGACCACTACGGTGGGAAGGTAACAGCGTTCCGTGCGCCTTTGGCGTCTAGTCATGCCGGCCACGGAGACGTCCTCAGACAAGCGCTGGCTCTTCGGCTTTGAAACGGAGATGAGCACCGGCCCCTAGAGTTGGAAATGACTAGAATGCATGTGCGGGGGAACCTTTACCTTTACCTTACCTAAATTCTGAGAGCTTAAATCATTAAATGGAAAGAGCCATTTAGACTGTTGAATTTAAGTTCCCTGCTCATTGTAGAAATCCAAATTATAGATGAAAAATTTACTGTAAGCTTAAACTAGCAAAAGGTACACTGGGCAAGATCTTGTGGGATTTGAAGGATTTCTTCCTCCTGGTAAACCTATCTAAGCACTATATTCACCGTAAGCATGAATAAGATTAATCATAGCCCATTAAAAATAGAGCTATTAAATTTGAGCTGCAAAAGTCTAAACAATCTTTAGATGGCAAAAATAAATATTTTTTTCTGTTTTTGCTGTCACCTGGTAGTTGTCAATATGTTTGCAGCCCAATCTGAATGCTCTAATTTGAAAAAATGGGCACCTGATTCTTAACTCAATATAGTTTACAGGTTTTGAAAAGCATCTTCACAAAAACATTTTTCAAATAACTCTGCATGATTTTTCTTTCTAGGCTTATTGTTTAAAAGGTGCACTTTACTGCTCCCTACAAAAGAGAGACTGAAGTACATACACAAAATAATTTCAGAAGTAAGCATAGATGTTTTCCAAAAAATATTGGATCTGTTAATTTCTATATCCCATTGAATAACATAAGTAAATTAAAAGATAACTTTTTTCTACTGCTTGTTTATAGATTTCCTGTTTCAAATTCAATGGCTGCTCAGATTCTTTGCACTGTTTGGGATTACAATGTTATGGAGTATTTTTACAGGTAAAAGCAACTGAGACCTTTGTAACGTTTTAAAAATAAATATATTTATTATGGCATAAGCTTTTGTGCCTTAGAGTCCATTACTGCATGCTGTGTAAACTACAGCTGTATATTCTAAGTTTCATTCTGTTCAAAGTTGGATAAAGACATTGCAGATCTTATTATTTGGAGGACCGTCTCTGTATCGCAAGATAAATCATCTTCTGCACTTTCTCACTGACCACTTTCATTAAATTTCATATTACAAAAATAGGAAAATAAAACAGTTGTATCATATGTTGTCTTCAAACTCTAAAATATTATTGTTTATTATATTTCTGGTGGCTTATTCTGTATGTTTTCAGACCTTAACAGCCGGTTGGGATGAATTTGAATGTCAGCGAGTTTACCATTTTCTCTGTGAGCTTACTAGTTTACCTCAGAGAATGCAGAGAGTTGTCAGCAGCAAGCCTGGTAAATAATCCATGTTTGTGAGCATCTTATAAATTTGGACTTTTGTGTCTTGTGACACCCCTAATAATTGAGAAAGCAATAGTGACTACTGAGTTTAAACTTGTAGCAGTGCCATCCAAAATAATTATCTTTCACACAATTTACAGGTTTTAACATTAGAAAACTCTAAATGCAGACTATAATACCTGTTTGTCTAGGAAGTTTCCGTAAATTGGAATTGAGGATAAGGACATTTTGCCGCAGTGTACTTCTAAACCATTGGACTCATCGGAGTGATTCAGCATTTTGGCTGACCTGTATTTTAAAGCCATGGCCAATGGTAAATCAAGCTCGGCTGCTGTACCTAATATTTGGACCTGCATCTACACAGGATGGTAAGCTATTTTAATTAATAAAACACAGAAGTATTCAGCTAGGAGCCTGAAAATAGGAAAGGAAGTGGAATATTAAGCATGCAGAAAAATCAGTTGCAATCCTGCTAATGATTTTCTAGCAAGATAGCCATTATTAATTCTGAATCTAGAATTGCCTTTCTTTAAACCTCAAGAAATAGGTAGTATGGCTAATTGATATCTCAAGACAAAGTCTCCTTCAGTAACTCTTATGCTTAATATCATTCAGGACATGTTGATTGGCAGAATATGATTCAAGACCCAACAGATGAAAATAGTTTGAAAGGGCTGGCAGACGCTGTTAAACTATTATATGATACAGAAGCAAAGGAGTGGACAGCGAATGATGTCATCAGTCTGGTGGATGAGCTAGCAGGTTTGTTTGCACACTTGAATCCAAGATATCACCCAGTCTTTATCAACCACAACTGGGAGCAGCGGTTCTATCGTTAAGTGAAGTGATCACTAAGTGGGAAGTCACATGATAGTGACTGTGATTTTCCAGAAGATTAATAGGAATGTAGCTAACCTGACTTGGGGGAAGGGTGAGAGAATGTTCCAAAAGGCCGGTGCCCCACAACAGAAAAGACCCACCTCCCGGGACCCGTCAAATGTAATGATGGTACCCACCAAATGTCCTTTCTCCCAGATCTAATGGGACAGTTGATGTAATCAGGGAGAGGCAGTCCCTCAGAACACCTGGCCCCATGCCATAAGAGCCTTCAAGGTTAAAATCTATCTTGAATTAGATCCAGAAGCAAATTGGCAGCCAATGCGGCTCATGGAGCAGAGGTATGATATGTTGTGTTCTGGCATTCTGCACCATTAAGCTTCTGGAAATCCTTCAGGGGCAGCCTCACATAGAGTGCATTGCAGTAATCCAGTTTGGAGGTGACTAAGGCATGGGTGACTGTCAGCAGAGCCTCCCAATCTAGGAACAGGCACAGCTGGTGAACAACAGAAAGCTCTTTGAGCAGGAGTCATGAGTCAAAGAGGATCCCAGATTGCACATTGGCTCTCTCTGGGGCAGTGCAACCCCACCCAGCATTAAAGATGGCAAGTCTTGAGAACCAAATCCAAAACCACTCAGTCTTGCCAGAGTTTAGCTGAAACCTGTTGTTTCCTATGTAGATCCTCACAGCCTCCTGGGATTCACAGCATTGCATAATTTGCCAGAGGCAGAGACTATCATCAGTGTACTGAGGGTACATCACCCCATGATAAGGGATGAACTCATCTAGCAGTGTCTTGTAGATGTTAAATAAAGGAGAGCACTGATTCCCAGAGCATCCCACAAAGTAGAGGCTAAGGATGGGACATCTCTCCCCAGTCATCAGTGACTGGAACTGATCCCAGAGAAAGCGGGGAAACCAGTATAACACTGTGCCACTCACCCCCAATCCTGTGACTCATTCCAGAGGGACACCATGGTTGATGGTATCAAAAATCACTGAGAGGTCAAGTAGGGCAAGCTGGATCCACAAACCCATCTCACCTTTGCCAGAGGTCATGTAAAAGTGTGAGTGATGCCATTTGCATCCCATACCAGGTCTGAATCCTGACCGAAAAGGATTCAGGTAATCCATTTCATTCATGGTCCTCTGAAGCTGTTGTGCAACCACCTTTCCGAGTGCCGCGTAGCAGAGTGAGCGCCTGTTACTAGTCCCAGCTTCTGCCCACCTAGCAGTTCGAAAGCACGTAAAAATGCAAGTAGAAAAATAGAGACCACTCCGGTGGGAAGGTAACAGCGTTCCGTGCGCCTTTGGCGTCTAGTCATGCCGGCCACATGACCACGGAGACGTCCTCGGACAAGCGCCGGCTCTTCGGCTTTGAAACGGAGATGAGCACCGGCCCCTAGAATCGGAAACGACTAGCACGCGTGTGTGGGGGAACCTTTACCTTTACCTTTAGTGATGGCTTCTACAGGAAAGGCTAGACAAAGGCCTTCTTAAGAGATAAAAGAAAAACCCCTCACTCAAAAGAAGAATTAACCACTGCTAGAACTCTTCACCTGACACCTTCCAGCCACTTTAACAAGCCATGAGACATCTGGTTTTTAAGAACAAGTGGTTGAACTCTTTAGTCTTCGTAGTACTCTTGCTCATTGTATTATCCACTGAAAACCACAGAAACTAAATCTTAAAAGTCTATAGTTTTATCACTGAACCCCTTTGAAAATCCAAAGTAGCTAACCTTTGTTGAATGTTTTTTACTGCTTATCTTGTGGATTAGATAAATTGGTTTTGTGTTCTGCCTATTTTGAAATAATATTTTCAAATGTAAAAAAAAATTAAAGTTAAAAGTTAAACATGCATATGTGAACTCTTATGTGTCTGCAGGATTTATGTTTGTGCTTGTGTATGTATCAAATCTTTTTTCTATTTTTATAGTAATCCCTCAGGAATGGCATCTTGAAAACAGTGCTCGATTTCTTATTTTGTGTGGAAACAACATCTGCTTCCCATTTATGGCTAGTAAAGCTGTGAATGGCCAAGCTGTTGAATTGGCAAGACTGGTGGTGTTCCTGGCACTGGTAATTAACAGATATTTTTCCCTTTCTATGTAGTATTCTCTTCTCTGTGTTATGACTTATAAATGGGCCACAGGCACTCAAAGTAAGCGAATGCATTTAATGTATGTTGTATATTTCTGTGAAAGAATAGCAGCTGTGAATGAGAATAATCAGGATGAGAGAACAGTATTTAGAACCTGACTCTTTTTTCTTTCTTTTCTATTTTAGTTTTTTTTTCTTTGCTCCATACAATTTAATTGAAAATCTTCCATCTCCAATAGGGGAGAACTATACTTTGGCATGTAGAGAAAGCTGTCACTGTCAAAAAAAGAAATTTAGTTCCAGAGCCAATAACTCTTTTGAGTTAAAATAATTTTTAATAAGGATTTAAATTCTCGTATACTCTTATTTGGATCCCCTCTCCCTGGTGTTCTTTAAACATGATTAAAGCCTTAAACGTGTTCAGCACAATGACGTATTTGATGTCTTGTTTAATTTTGCCCTTAGATACCAGTTCTTCCTTAGCAGTTTCAGGCAATTCACTAAAATTAACTAACCAGAATAACATTTTAAAAGAGACAAATTAATATATGTCTGAAAATACTTCAAATTAATTACCTTGCTTTAGGAGAGTTTCTATGGCAGCATGTGCATAAATGCAGTTATTTTAGTGCTACTTGTATAATGTCAATTTGTATGTGAATAGCGAAAGCATTTTTATTAAACTTCCATTACAGCAGTCCTTGAAGGAATAGGACATTTGGGATTTTGCCATGCTTACTTAACTTCTTGGCCTGATGTAATTAATGGACAGGCAGGCAGAACCAGTATATCTAACTTGAGGCATCAGATGTGTCAAAACATCCTCATTTGCTTGCATTATATTTATCAGAGTATACAGTATATTAATATTAGCATCATACATTGATACAGATTATATGGCCACCTTCCTGCTTTATCTCAGGTTGTGAGCCATGTGGGATGACCGCATATAGCTTTAATTACTGTACAGGAAAAGAGAAATGTTTTAACTTAAGCTCTTTGTGTATATACAGTATTAAGTAAAATGAATGCACTGTAACAGCTGAGAGCACTTCTCTGTGAAGGTTTTCTTGCACTAATTCAAAATCAGCTCTGAACTGCCTGATCTCCTGATATCTACTGGTTTGGGAAGCTAAGCTGATTTGTTTCAGACACTGGGATGAAAAAAATATTTGAAAGCTGGCATTTGTTAGTTTGTTTACCTTATCTTCCTATGCCTAAATGAAAGCAGCTATTTTTCTACACACAAACACACACACACATATCCACTCAGCCTAAGTTATACAGGTGATGAATGCACTGTTGGAAGACATGAAAGACCAGGTTAGGGACAGATCATTTTGTGGAAAAAAAATTATGTGGTCACTAAGAGTCAACGTGGCTTGATGGCACATAATCAATCAACAGGCATTGTTTGCTACATGTCTCCCCCAGTCCATCCAAGTCTAACATATGTAATTTTCATCAGAGTTATGAGACAAACTTATATGTTTGCTTGTCAGTTTATAGTTCTCAGAAAACACCTCAAGTCAATCAGCACTTGCCATTTTAGACCAATAGCCAAACAGAAAGAAGTATAAGCCAATTAGCATTAGTAACTGTGCCTTCTCCCCTTACTTAAGTCTGTATCTAGACTCACATTCCTCCCACATTTCACCAGAGACAGAGATAATAGATCGTTTTCTTAGCTTGTGCACCATTTTTCCTTAGAAGCTCAAGGGGGCATACACTCCTCCCATTTCTCTCCACAACTCCACTAAGAATAATTCTCCAGTCTCCATTTCTCCAAATATTTTTTTTTATTTTTTAATCCCATTTATATCCCGCCCTTCTCCAAAGACTCAGGGCGGCTTACAATCTAAGAAGCACAAATCAATGTGCTTAGCAATAGCCTTCATTCTATGTATATGCCTGCTCATTATTAGGGCTTTCGGGGGGCCCCAAGCGGCATTATTACAAAGTCAGCTTAATTGCCCCCAACAATCTGGGTCCTCATTTTACCTACCTCGGAAGGATGGAAGGCTGAGTCAACCTTGAGCCTGGTGGGACGCGAACTTGCACTAATTGCAGGCAGCTGGTGTTACTTGAGGCATTAGCCCACTGCTCCACCAAGGCTCTTTTAGTGTCTTCCAAGCTGTTAATGCTGTTATTCGAGAAGTCAGGTTTCCTTTTCCTAACCATGCTACCACCATACTATAATGAAACCCCAGGAAGTGGCAGAAGCTAACTCTTCCAAAGGAAGCATTGACATTTTAAGCACCAAACAGCAATACTGAATATTACTATTTATGGTACTGTATTTGTTACCTTGACATATCATTCATTACCTTATACATGGATAAAATGCCATTGGTTTAAAATTACCTGGAAATTATTTGTGCTTGCTGGTGGCAATTATAATACTATTTGATAGGAGGAAGGGATACTCAACTATCAGGACTGTGCCTCTGGTTGGAAAGTCATAGAGTCAGACAGAGTCAGGATGAATCACAGAGAATCCTTAAACAGCAAAGATATACCACCTTATCTAATTTAAGCTACGTTTTGTAAAAAAAAAACAAGTAAAGAAAAGTCAAACCATCAGAAACCAATAAAACAACAATTTTAAAGATTCTAGCCCTTTGAAAGCTGCCATTACTATATTTACATATGCATGTTTGTGTGTATGTCTTTCAACCCAAAACTTCCATGGAATTATTTCGGATTGAAAAGCACAAAGATAGGAGCAAAGAACTGTTTGTTTTTTTATCATCAAGGACATTTCATTTTGCTGAAGTTTCTGTTCTACCAGGTATGTGAGAAGGACCTCTATTGCATGGAGTGGGCTGTAAAAATGATGCAGAAAGTCTGCAACGTTTTCCGTACCTCAAGTGAAAAGAACATTTTTTTGCAGAGTGTAGAGAATGCCTTTGCACAAATTATCATGGATGCTTTACAGTTGGTGATATCTGGTAAGAAATCAATTACTATAATCACACCTTAATCATGATTATCTGAATCTTCTAGGCAGTATATAGTTAGGTTTTGCTTTTAGATATACTCATAGATATTATGAGTAAAGAGGTTAGGATTAAAATCACACTGAAAGAGGAGTACAGTAAAGGTTCAATCCACTACTTCCCAGACCTGGGTGAATTACCCAAAATTGGGTAAAAGTACTTTTTCTTTGGATAACAGCACATTAACCCATTACTCAATATCAACAGGGGCATTTAAACTGACTTAAAGTATTTTATCTACACTGAGTAAAAAGGACTTTCAAATAAGTGGTTTGGGATACTGAAAGAGAAGGTTTGGGAAGCACTGGTTTAATTCTTTCTCCATGTATTATGGTCCTGTCAAAAACCAACACTATGCCACAAGAAAGAGGCCGTCATCTAAACAAATAGCTAAAGATCATCTCATTTCTCATTTCCAGTTGAAATTTAATCATGTAGTCACATAATTTGGCCTTAGTATATTTACTGAAATGCCTTTGATTTGTGCAGTTTCCTTCCAAGACAGATTTTCTTTCTTATATTTTCTTTTTAAAATACACGCACGACTGCACTCTATAGTATGCATATTTTTGCATATCAGAATTCCAGTGAGAATATAACATTAAAACTGGATTTCTGGAAATGTCAATCAGCATTTCTTTAAAAAAAAGATTTTTTTTTTAAGTTTAAGAGCTATGGTGGCTCAGTGGTTAGAACACTATATTGCAGTACTGCTGGCTGCCAGCTGCCAGCTGCCAGCTGTTTGGCAATTCGATTCTCACCGGCTCAAGGTTGACTCAGCCTTCCATCCTTCCAAGGTTGGTAAAATGAGGACCCAGATTGTTGGGGGCAACATGCTGACTCTGTAAAAACTGCTTAGAGAGGGCTGTGAAACACTGTGAAGCAGCATATAAGTCTAAAAGCTACTGCTATTGCTTTAGTTCTGATTAATTCTGATGAATATTCATATGGTTGAAGTATAATATAAACATATATTTTTCTGCATGTCATATTAGAAAATTCAGAAATGAAAAATAATATGACTACTCACAAATTACTATGAGCATATGAAATATTGCATGCCTTATATAACAAATATTATGTATTTCCAATACAAACAAACCTTATGTATTTACAATAAATACAACCAATATAGACTAAACAAATAGAATCAGATAATAACTAAACAAGAGAAGTAAATATGATCCATGTTTTAATAACATGTCACTCATACATAATTCCTGATTATATTAATTTCATCAATATATTGATGAAATATATTGATGAAATAAAATGTTATATGTTAGCTTGGGATTTTCAAACTAAGCAACATCTATATGTCAAATAAAAATATGTATTGTTCTATCTGTTTTTTTATTTTATTTTACTTAGGAGAGCATGATGAAGAAGAGACCAGCTTTTTAAATCTGTTCCATCTGGTCAATGCACAAGCAAATTTTCATAAAGAAATCCTTTATTTAACCATGAACAACGATGTGTAAATTTTTTTTTTTTGGCTTTGAATTTGGAAAAAATATCCTATGAATAAATAAAATTACTTTGCCCATTATCTTTTTTTATCTCCATGTATGGCTGAATGCTTTCTGATCTGCCTTCTAAATACACATTTCATTGGGCTCCTAACTAGGGTTTATTTGGGGGGTAGGGCTTATATTAGGCGCAAGCCAAAAAATCAGTCTAGGGCTTATTTTCTGGGTGGGTCGTATTTTTCAGGGAAACATGGTATCTTATAGCATTAAATTTATTTATTATTAATTTTGCACTTACTGTGGAATTTTGGACATTCATTTCTATTTAACTGGAAGATGGAAAAACTGGCCAAGTGATTATTTGCCTTTGGCTACTAGGCTAGGCCTCAAAGGTTTGTACCTACTAAGCTATTCTTTCCTAATTGTGTATCCTTTTGCTGTTGAGGATTTGTGTTCCCATTAATACATACATTGTAGCTAATAATGGGATTTTTAATTCAATATACAGTATTTGTACAGTACTAGGATGGGGAAAATTGCCAGAAATTTTAAATTCTATACAATATCAGATCAGATCTGGCCTGCAAAACTCCACATAACCACTAGATGGCAGCAAGGCATTACAGGTTTTTTCTTATCTCTGCTACCTTGCAGTGGTTCTCTGGATTTCTGCCAGTAGTTACATTTCCACAGAAAAATGATCTGCTTCAAACAAACTAAAGCTACTCTAACTTCTAGCTGTTCATCACTTCAGGGGATTTCCTTTGAGCAGTCCACTTGCAAAGTATCTCCCTTTGTGCTATAAAAACTGTGGCTTAGAATCACTTCCACAGTTCTTTGGGAGTAAAATATTCATTTGTATCAAGAAAGGAGGAAGTATATACACTACATATACAGTAAACAGTATATTTATTAAATTGAAGCATAATTAATGAGCTTGTCCAGTTCAGTTCAGTTTATGTCTAATTCTCACAGAACCCTGTTGTCAATCGCTTAAGGTTGACAGTATATGATTTCAGCAGTAAGATAAGAATTGTTGCTTATGTATATATTTTGCTTAAAACATTTATGTAGCTTCTCATCTTATCCCAAACTCTGGGCAGCTTCCAATCAAAATCAGAAGGTTTTGGCCCTCTGTACACAGTGCTGGAGCCTTAAGTGAGTAGCAGATAGCCAACCACATGAGAAGCAGCATGCAGCAAAGCATCTACATATTTCCTGCATTGTAAAGTGTTCTCTGTGGTCTCCACAACACGTCACTTATTTATTTAAAATATTTCAAGGACATCTTTAAAAACAATAACCTTCCCCTGGTTGCTTACAAGAATAACATACAACAGAATAAACAAAATAAAATAGTATAATAATCCATAATAAAAAAATTTATAAACTACAGCAATTAAAACAAGTGGGTAACCAATGCTAAAATACAAATAAATTGCAGTTAAATCCCAGAAGAGGCTAACACCAACTTAGAGGAAAGTTAACAAAAATGGACAATATAGTTTTATTATATAAGGATTCCTCATATTGTGATTCTTAGAGTTTTGACTTTTGATGAGCATTTTGATTATTAACGAAACGAAGAAAAGCATATCCTTTATTTTTGCACTAGCAAGGACAATAGTGTGAAACAAGTACTTTAAATCCACCTTGCTTGATTATCTTTTAAAAATAGTCAGGGGTAGTATTCTTGTGGATATGTGTGGGAAGTCAGTCCCCCAGAGAAGGAAATATTAAAAGGGCAGGAAAATATATTTCCTCAAAGGATCTTAAAGAGGCAGAAAAGCATGCCCAGTTTTCTTAATAGCCCCAGGTCTCCCTCCCCCAAGCAGAAATCAGCTCTATAGAAATACAGATGTAAACCACTCAGAAAACTTGAAGCTAGAAGATTAAGAAGACAAAGACACGTAAAATCTACATACCCCACCCAAAGTCTAAGACAGGTCATAATAGGATTAACTCACAGATGTCAAAGGGCACACCCAGACTCAGGTCAGAATACATGACACAGGAAATACAAAGCCTCAAACAGGAACAGGAAACAACTCCAAACAAAAGGCTCCAGAAAGTATAAAAAACCCCTCCCTACATGTGCTCTCTCTCTTTTCTTCCAGAGCCATCTTCCTGTCTGGCTCTCCTCTTCAATAAACTGCTACCTTCTTTCTAAAGCAGTCGCCATGTTGTTTATCCTCAGCTTGGACTGAACCATGATGAAGACTTTTCCTTCAACAATTGTATGTCATGGTCACTGGTTGCGAGGACTTGAGCTGATGCACTCTGCGATTCTGCATTTTGAATATAGTACTTTAATTGAAGCACTCTCCGAAACAACTACTTTTTTGGCCCAATTATACAGACTGGGTTAAATATCATTGCATCAATAACTGGGAAAATGCGTTCTGTTTTCTATTAAAAGCTTTGAAAGAACTTGCAAATATCCTTCTGACTTTGAATTGCTGGTCAGTTTTACATTTTTTTACATGCTTCAGTGAAGTGAAAATATTCAAAGATTGAAAATGAAAATATATTCCAAGGTCAATTTATTTTTAACAAATTATAAATAAATATACCTACACACACAGGCATAGAATATAAACCTCAAATAACATTGCTATTTATGAACCATCTCATTAAGCAAAGAGTTGGGGTTTGTTGTTTTTTTTACTAGAGATTTTTTTTAAGTATTATTCATGTATGGGGAAGACAGAATGTCAGGTGGGATTGCATAGAAAATGCTAAGATAGTAAGTTATATAAAGCAAAAAGAAAGTGTGAAGATTGCATAATCAAGGACCTAGCAATAATAAAGCAGTTAGCAGGACAATCCTGAGGGGCAGTGAGGCCATTCCAGAAAAACATTGAAGCCAAAGTCCAGGTCATGTTCAGCAGAGCAAAAGAAACATGCCCCCAAGTGCAGCCCTTTTGACTGTTAAATGAAGGTTCGTGCCTTGATCTCTGAAAAGGAGATTCAAAGCCTGCATGTCACTTGGGGGAGGGGGGAGGGGGGAGGTGAGGAAGGAAGGAAGACTTTAAACCTGAGGAAATGATCTTTCCTGTGTGTCTGGCTTGGCTCAACTCAGGCCAGCAAAGAGCCAAAGACATTGGGAACGCCTTCTGTGGACTTGCCAAGGTTGCACAACTTTGCAAAAAGGGCCTTGGGAGTCTGCCAGTCCATTCAGCCGAGTAACTCCCTGAAAACAGAATGGGTGTTTGGTGTGGTGAGAGAATATGACAAAACAAAATTGAATTTGAAAATGGGCTGAGTTCAGCTGCGGGCTACAAAAAAAGAAAAGGGGAGGGGCGGAAATCCACTCTCAAGCCCTTCCCCTCATGTGACCCAGGGCAGAAATGCTTTTAAGAGAATGGAAGGAATTCCCAAAGGCCTTTGGTGCACTACCTGATTCATTCCCTTGCCTGCTTTCTGGTGCCAGCATTTGCATTTGATTTGTCCCCTATTACTGATTTAAATGGTAGGTATAATACAGCAACTGCAACTCAGATGCCCCTCCCCCTGCAACTCTAATGCATCTCAGTAGCCATTTTTACAGGGGCAAACTGGCACTTTTCTCCTGGGTGGGGGGAGTAGTCTGAGGAAAATTGCTTGTTGGCATAATTGATGCAAGGAAAAAAAGAGTTGTCACAGGATGAGCTAAGATGTAAGAGATTTTAGCTATTTATTCTCAGTATTAATATATTAACATTTTGGTTAATGAAAAATCTATGAGACACATAGGTATTTGGGTAAGTCTAAGAGGTTAGGGTTAGATATCTTCCTCTGTTATGACAAATCTGTCATAACAAATTAAAATAATTGGCTAAATGGGTTTGCCTGAGTATTGTCAGTCAATCCATCCCTAAGCTGATAATTGGGTTTCACAACCTTAAAGTAAAAATAGGAGTATAATGCCCTGATTTCCATGGATAGAGGGGGAAAAATAAGGATCCCTAGTGAATCATTTAAAAATGGTAGCAGTGTATCCACAAAGAAGAAAATTACAGAACAAGGACTGCACATCTTGTATATTCTTCCTATACAGGAATATGACACAATCAGGAACATGGTAGCAGCTTTTCTGATTAACAAATGTTATTAAAAGTCCTAATTTCTCATCTATATGCATCAGCTGCAGCCCATGAAACAAAAACATGGTTCTCCTCCTACATTCTTCTCTTGGTTGGTACCTAGCCAGGGAAAATTGCTACGTTTGGCAGGAAGCAGAGAGAAGGGCAGGGCATGAGCTAAAGAAGTAAGGATAAAGTTAATCATGGGCTGTGCTTGCAAGCTGAGCCATTAGCTCATTCATGGTAATCCCTAGCTTTTAAAGCCCATGAAGAATCATCAGTGAAAAAAATGAAAGAAGAGAGAAACCACCATCATCCAGAGATAACCAGTGGCGTTACTGAACAGTTAAAAATCTAACACATGAAGAAAACACCAGTTTGGAAAAAGCACAGGATTCTAGGTGTGATTTTACCACATGCTCATTGAGAAATAATATACAACATCTTGGAATCGCTAAGAGAGCAGTCTGTAACTTAAAGAAATTGGATATTTTTGAGTTTTATTGACTTAGCCTTTCATCTACCAAAATGAATTTGTTATTTAATTTTTATCCCATCTTTATTATTTTATAAGTAACTCAAGGCAACAAACATATATTATTCCTCCCTCTGACCCATTTTCCCTACAACAACAATCTTGTGAGGTGGGATGGGCCAAGAGTGACTGACTAAGAGGACATCTAGCAGATTAGGCTTTCATGCCTAAGGTGGGACTAGAACTGAAAGCCTCATGGTTTCTAGGCCAGTACCTTAATCACTTCACCAAACTGGGTCTTTAAAAATGAATATTCTGTATGCAAAATCAATTCATTCTGTGCCCTGGAATATGAATAGGTCTCTAATTAGCAGCCAATGCTAATTTCTAATTGAAAATGTAATTAGACAAAGGAGGAAGAGAGTTTGCAGACTTCTGGAAATTCAGGTTTCAGTATTCCCTACCATTGACTATCCTAACCATGACTGAAGGGAAGTAGTCCAACAATATTTGAACAGCAACAGTTTTCTCACCTGCATACTAGAGTTTTAAATGTCTTTTGTTGGCAACATTTCTAGAATGTTTTCTTTTTATATTTAAGATCTGGGATCAAAAATAAAATATCTATCTGTATTACAAAACCAAGTGAACAGAATACACATGCAGTTCTATGCTGTGCCTCCCAAATTAGCATGTTTGGCTTAGCATGATTGCCTGATTCATCCCATGTGCAAAGACAACAGCTGGATTCCAGCACCTACTGAGCCATAAACTACCCAATCTATTATAAAGCCTACACTATAAAATACATTGTGCAAACCCAATGCGGGAATTGAGAGCCTTTCCCCACTAGCATTTGGCTGCAATGCATACTTCTCCTGCCACCATCTTTACTCTGCTGAGTCCCGGTAACATCCCCATCATGTTGCCTCAATCCATTAGCAAGGCAGTGTGTAGTCATCCTTAGCTACCTAATATTAATCTCCTATTTTTACTCTTAAACTGACAGCAACCAATGGCAGTTCCTGTGCTCTTGGCATCCAGTCAAGTGGTCCAAAACATGCCTTCACCAACCTCAATGGGCTTGCAGAGTTAGCTGGATGATGCCACACTTAAAGGAGGAACATGATAGCGAAGATTGAGCTAGCTATTAAAACATGCCATCTCTCCAAGCCATTCCTCTACACACACACACACACACACACACACACACACACACACACACACACACGTGTGTGTGAATCATGCCGAGGGAACAAAAAACTTCAAATCTAGCTCAACCTGACAGCACCCAAGATGTATTTTCCAGAACATCTCTTTTTGTCCCCAGTAAGAATAGTAAAAGATTTTTTGTGTGTGTGGAAAAATTCTTTCTGGCAGCTGAAACAGAGAATGATTATGGTTGCTGGCATTTTTTTCCCAAGGACCCTAGAACTAGAACAATGTTTCTCAAACTTGGCAGCTTTAAGATGTATGGACTGGCTGGGGAATTCTGGGAGTTGAAGTTCATACATTTTCAAATTGCTAAAGTTGAGAAACACTAAAATAAAAACTGAGTTATAAACCATATTCTTCAAGGACAGTTTCACGTAAGTAGTTCATTTTTTAAATTATTATTATTCTTTCAGATTTTTATTTTATCAGTGTGGCAAATTTCCTTGCTTTTTAAATTCTTAAATAAGTAATTATTTAAGAATTTAATCATATAGGAAATATAATTAATATCTTGTTACAAGGAAAATCAGCTTACTTACAGTATTATAAAATTAAATAAGTATTTATTATAGTTTGATCATGATAGTGAAAATTATTTACATGCTAGAGTTTGCTTTTTGATTCCTTTGCAGTGACATATTTAGCAGGATGATATTAGTAGAGAAAACAACCAGTTATAAACCAATTATTTCTGGAAAGTTTTTTTTTTAAAAAAGCAAGAAAAAATAGACTTGCTGATCCATAGAATGAGGCTGCGGGTTTTTCAGATATGCCCCAATCTTCCACACAGAGATAAGTATGACATTTTGAAAATACTGTGTAATTAATTACTAGATAACATTTCCCTCCCTCGCATTCCCCTCCCAAACTGTTCTATAGCTACAACTGAAATTTCTGTATATAAGTTGCCTTTTATTTTGTCTTGAGAAATGTACTGTTTAGCATGGCAAACATTAAATGTAATTCAGAAGGCACATCAGCCTTCTCCCAGCCCTTTTCTCTGCGATCTGATGCTTTCAGAATCCTGCATTTTAGAATTTAAAATCACTGAAGGTTGTATGTCTAGATCTACAGAAACACAACTTTTTTCTTTAACACTAAAAAAGCAGATTCTTCCTTTCCACTGTCTTAGGATCATTCCATTAGAATTCACACTCTGCTTTTGTTGATTTCATTTTCCTTGCCTCTTGTCCTTCCCATGCACTTCCAACTCAGTCTTCTGAATTCTTAGGATACAGCTTCAGCATTTAGCTGAATCATTCTTCTCTTTGTCAGGGAGTTTTGAAAGGGTTAACTTTTTTTCCAGAATGCTCTGGAACACCACGCTGCTGAGATGTAAACATGGAAATAATCCACCGATGCTGCTCCTGTCTGGAGAAAATTTACATTTAAAAATAAAGGGAACGAAGAAAGGCAGAGAAAGGATGAAAAGAAAAATATGGATAGAAATGCAAATAACATAACTTACTAAAGGGCATCTAGCATTCAGTCATATGTTAAAGACAAGCACCCCTTCCCCCCTCAAGTTCTTAAACCTGCAATTCTGAAAGTCATTGTCTAACCTTTGTCCTTCTTTTGTTCTAAAACTAGCACAATTGTAAACAAGCACCCTGAAACCCTGAAAAATGGTGATTCTTTAACCTTAATGTTGTGTGTGTGTGTGTGTGTGTGTGTGTGTATACATATATATATATATATATATATATATATATATATATATAAAGCAAAGTAGTTTAAAAAAGCACATTTTGCTCAGCATGCATGATCCATCTTGAAGAAGGCATACTTTTCAAATCATATTGCTAACACTTCAGTTGACCACCCAGCTCCCTATCACAAACATAAAAAAGATCGAATGCAAATTTTAAATCCCAGCTATGTTATGAACCAGAATGAGAATTCCCACCTGCAAAATTGCTGAAACAATTGCATGAAATAGGGAGGGGGGGAAAAACCTGCTTCCTGGCTTGGCTGTCCTTCACAGGCTGTTGGTGGCAGTGGGGTTGTAGCCGGACATGTTACAGCATGTAGATGATATACGATAAAATGACCAGGCCTATAATGGCAAAAAACATGAGAATGAATATGTCCAGCATGATGACGGGGAGAAGCAAGAACAGCAGCAGCTGTGCTGGAATCAGAGACTGGGATGGGCAGGCACGAGTGATGTAGAGATGCTGCAGGGAAGAAAAAGGAGAAAGGGAGGGATTTTCAGGCTAAAGGAACACACACAGAGCCACTCTTCAAGAGGGCAAAAAGCCGATTCCCGATGAAACAGATTCAATTCTTCAGGAGGAAATGGGGTGTTGGGAGAATTGTAACAGTGGCTTCTGTATTTGTAGCCAAACACAGAATGATGTAGTGAAATGCAGATTTTGTAAAGACGGAAATTCAAGATTAGCTACAATCTGGATGAAGTCTAGCATAAGGAAAGGTGACATAACTCAAGGACTGTCTTATATCCTCTTCTGATTTTTACTTGGTTTCTGCTGCACCAGAGACTGGCCAGCCAGATGAAGAAAATCAGATCATATTCAGCCTAAAAGACTTTGACAATGGAGGCATTTACTATGTTTAGCATGTAGAAGAAATCCTATAACATAGCACTTCAGCTCAAGCTTCCAGGATTGGATATTTCTCTATTACTTTGCTGCCATCTAATGATTGTCTGGATATTTGCAACTCAGATGTGGTAGCCCCAGGTCAGCATTATAATACATGAGAAATACAGCTGGCTTGGTGTCAAATTAATTAAGAGAGGGCTGATGACGGCTTTGGCTCTTTTCTAATTCCATCATTATTAAAGTTAAGATTACTCCATTTGCTTGTCTAGTCCTCCAAGTGCAGACTGGCAGAGGTATAGTATCACATGAAGGTTATTACTGCTTTATACTGCTTTGATAAGACCACACTTGGTATACTGCGTCCAGTTTTGATTACCAGAATACAAAAAAATTGTTGATGATTAGGAGATTAGAAGCTAAAGCATATGATGAACTGTTGCCAAAAATGCACAGAAATTCAGAAAATTCTTTGCTTTGCGGGGAAAGCCAGTTAAAGATTGATGTAGATTTGTAAACATAGAAGCAGGATCAACTTCTAACACCTTGCTATGCTCTTTGCTTTAAATGTAATATGGGCTGGAATTCATTTATTCCCAGGGCAATTTTGTTTTACCAGAATTTACAGGGATTGCAGCTCATTGTAGCAAAATCTGATTATCATTCCTTGTTTTACTTGAGGGAGATGCATTTTGTTTATCACACATTTTGTTGCCTAGTCTTAGTTAAGATCACATCTCACATTAACTAATGGATGAATTTGGTCCCTTTTTAGTTGTTATTCAGAAAACTGGCTAATTTAACTATGGCCTCAATATGTAAATCAGGTCACTGGTGCTAGTTTCCTCACTCAACAAACAGCTTACAAAGTATTCTTCAAAGCACCTGAAGGAGGATCAAGAAGCAATGGATGGAAACTAATCAGAGAAGCAACCTAGAAATAAGGAGAAATTTCCTGACAGTTGGAACTATTAACCAATGCCTTGCTGTCATTAGTTGTGATTGCTCCATCCCTGGAGGTTTTTAAGAAAAGATTGGGCAACCATTTGTCTGAAATGATATAGGGTATCCAAGATCCCTTCCAACTCTTATTGTTAAAACTAGTTGCAAGATGATTCAAACTCCACGAAACGTATTCTGCCAGTCCTGTGAGGTAATCTTAGGGAGGGCCTGTATAGTGTCACATGTACAGTACATAGGCAGAAAGGCCCGCTAGTACAGTCTGTCACTATGTGGAACACAGTGACATTGAAGACACTTCTTTTCAGCATACATTTGATTGTGGGTGACCACTGAGGGAGGTTATGTATTAAGGGATTGTACTTTTTGGGATGCTATGATTTAATAACGTATGTCTGACAGTATAAATTGCTAGAATATATGTGTAAATAGTATTTGATTTTTAATTATTTTTTTAATGACATAAGGAAAATGTGACCTATATTTATATTAAATTAATGTATGGAGTACCAAGCTTTTATCAGGTACAAAAATGTTAGAATGAACATAACACTCAAAGTAATAACAATCCCCCATTTTTAAAGATTAAAAAAACAATTGAGATATTTTTTTTGAGGTACAGTAGACAGATCATTCTGGGTGAGGAATGGCAAGTTCGGACCTCTCTAACTGATAGTGACCATGACTTAAGATCAGAGGACTGTTGAGTAAATTGGATAGAGGACTGGAATTGCCCACTTGTGCTCTGAACAGCTGCTCCTTGTGGGGAGACTGCAGGACAGTGTTTTTTCTGCAGGTTTGAGTGCCAGGGGACAAGGAATACCATCCTACTCTCAACCACAGCAGACCCTTCTAAAGAATACTGAGCTCACTCACTTTCCAATCACTTTTGGAAGTTATCTATTCAACTATTTTAAGGATATTTGAGAACTTCAAAATAAGTTTAGTAAGTCATCTGGTGAGTTTACTTTCATTCCTGAAAAAAAGAAAATTCATTATAAGCTTAAGAAAGGTCAGGAAGGCCAGAGACTACACTGTGAAATCCAAATTGAGTCCAATACTTTATTTGCTTGCACCCAAGGGGCAGAATCTTGTCAAACTAAAGCTATAACCTTCTAATCTATTAAATATATTATCAGAGATTCTAGGGTGTGGCTATCCTAAACTTTTTTCTCCCTCCAGCTCAGTAGTCTCGTAATCTGGGCCTCTGTGAAAAAAAATTCCCCCATTCCAGGTGCACATTCCATCACAAGAATTGACACATCAAGAATTCATGATATAAAAATGGTTTTAAACAGCCCAGGTTGGATTTATGCACTACTCCTAGGCCATATTTTAGTTACGGTTTGTTAAAGCTGTGATTGCTTGATATGTTGTGCTAATCCACAAATTACAGTTGCTGAGTTTTCAGTGTATCAATTCAGTGTATGTATATCCAAAGGTGTGTGTGTGTTAAAGGTAAAGGTTCCCCCGCACATGTGACATGTGTGCTAGTCGTTTCCGACTCTAGGGGCCGGTGCTCATCTCCGTTTCATAGCCGAAGAGCCAGCGCTTGTCCAAGGACGTCTCTGTGGTCATGTGGCCGGCATGACTAGACGCCAAAGGCGCACAGAACGCTGTTACCTTCCCACCGTAGTGGTCCCTATTTGTCTACTTGCATTTTTACGTGCTTTCGAACTGCTAGGTGGGCAGAAGCTGGGACGAGTAACAGGCGCTCACTCTGCTACGCGGCACTCGGGATTCGACCCGCCAAACTGCCGACCTTCCGATCAACAAGTTCAGCGTCCTAACCCACTGAGCCACCGCGTCCCTTCTATATATATATATGTATATGTATATGTATATGTATATGTATGTATGTATGTAATGTATGTGTTTCATGAAAGGTGTCCTTATACTATGATTCTCAAACATTTGCCACACTTCCCTTTAGTGTAATCTTAAATGTATATAACTCCCTTAAAAATCCATTAAAATTAAATATTAAAATTAAATACTAAAATGCTGTATAGGAATCAAATCGTTCATTTTCTTCTTGACTGATCTTTAGTGTCTTTAGAATTACCAAGCTCTTCATCGCAGAATAAGTGGACACAAAGACTTTAGTTCAGAATTTAAGGTTTTTTAAATTTGCACTAAGACCTTGAGGGATTAACAATACATTTCCTAAATCAACCCAGAATATCGAAGGTCCTTGAATTTGACTAGTAAATTTTACTTATTATTGTAGGGAGGGGGGTGCATTAGCAAAACTAGTATCTGTCTTGATATTGTTCTTCTAACATAAGGCTACTTTATAAACTCAGTGGCCTCCAAAATACTGAACAAATACTCTTTGTATTTTTTTGAGTTGTCAGTGAAATCCTGTTCTGGAAGTTGTGTTTGAAATAGGCTATTTATGGATTGTTGTACACTGCTCAGAATAGCTTTTGTGAGACAGGTAGTTACAAAAATTTGATTAATAAATAAAAATTAATAGCCAAACCATTAAACTCTTGTTCACGTAACCATTTGTCTCAGTGTTAGATACAAAAAGTCCCACAATGTAATCAAGCTTACTCTAAAAATGGCCTAGTGAGATCTATTGCTATTAAAAAAAACTTTTTTCTCTTGCATCAACAGTTGAAAGTTATAAAAGAAAAAGAGGAGAGGGGAATGGCAGGGGAAGAGGGAGGGATAGCATAATTCCAGTTCTACCACAGAAAAAATAAGTCATAAAATGAAGAACAAAAACAGTCAGCAGGTACAAATTATATTTTTATTTTTAAATTGGCATAAACCAGAAGAGAACTGGTACTACATTTGATTCTATGATCCCATTGGAAAAGGCCAAATGATTTTGAGAGGGTGTGTAAGCCCACAGCGAAGAAATATACAAAGATAACAAATGAAAACCCTAAAATATAGTTCAAAAGAAATCATTAAAGTCATTAATTTAGACACTGAATTCTAATTTGAAAATCTAAGATGTATAGAAGACATGATGTGAATAACAATGGCTACAGAGATGCATTTTAGCTGTTTCATTTTTTTCATTTTATTTATTTAAATACAGGTTTAGGTGCTTTTCAGATATTGGAAAAAAATCACAAAGATAAAAGTGCATAAGTCAAAGAAGGCAGAAAAAAATAAACCAATAACAAACCATTTATTTCAAGGAAGGGGTGAAAAGGCTAGAAGAGATTTTTTTAAAAAAATGAGCTATTTTATTGTAACTTTATTTGGTCCTCTAAAAATATTTATTCACATTATGTTACTTTGTATCTTCCTCATGAAAAGATAGCCTCTGCAGGATTGTCCACACGATTTTGCCTATTTTTCATCAGTCAGAAAAACTGCACCAAGAATGTAGTGATCTCACCCCCATCAGTTACTCCTCTTGGCATCCTTTAAAAATTCACTTCAAGGATAAGTGGTCCCTAGCCACCTACAGGCCTCTACAAACTGCCTTCTGACAGGAAAGCCTGCTACCATTCTCACTGCCTTTCTAGTGGCTCCAACAGAGTTCATGGAATTATGCTATGGTATGAGGAAACAGACATTCCTTCCTTGAACATCTTTTTCACTAGTGCAAGCATTTAAGGGAAAAACAGAGACTAGGATTTTTAAGATATGATTCTAAAATGTTTGTGCTTCTACAACAGACATGTCAAACTCCCGACATCACATGACGTCGCGCAACGTATCGGGATGGTTTTGCCACTGCTAGCAATGGGATGGGCGCGGTTTCCACATGACGCATCCGGCCTGCAGTTTGACACCCATGTTCTGCAACATGATGAAAAAGATGCCTTGATAATTTAATCACTATTTCTATACTGATTGGAATAATGTATAATAGCTTTTTAATGTTATGAGGCAAGGAGCTCATATGCTAACTATGAAGACATACAAGACCAGAATGATATACTGGAACACCGTTTTAGTTAAATTTGGAGGAACTATACATTGAGGTAAATGGTTCTTCTTAATTTTTGCTTAATGAATCCCCTTGCTTGCGCCCCTTGTAAGAGATGGGTGCTTTTTATTCTTAACTGTATATGCTTTGTAGTGCAAAGAAAGTTAAGGAAAAAACTCCCAGAAACAGTGGAAATAATACAGAGAAAATGGCAGCCCTTTACGTGCCTAATCTATGCAAGGGAAAAAGCAGAGATCAAGAAACTATATAAACAGCTCTGGAATGGCATAAAAATTGAAAGTTGTAAGAATTTATCATGTTAATCCTTTACAATGGAGAGGTAACAAGAACAAAGCCAGAAAGAATAAGTGAATTGCCTTTGAAGGCATTTTAAAAAATACAAAATTAAAATTCCATTTGTAATTATTTCACTTATCTTGGTCACAGCAGAGCTTGCTACCAAATAAAATAATAAACACCTATTTTCTGCAGATTACTTCCACTGCAGATAACTGTAGCATATTTAAATGTTACAAATATCAGCTTCAGGATACTTTCTACTATGTGACAGACAGCGGGCTGTACATTGCTGAACTGGAGGGGGGAGTCTTGGGAGAGCTTTAAAAATAAGAGAAAGCAATTTCTGCCCAATGAATGAATGATCTAAGAACTTCACACTTTCAGTAATTTTCTCACCTTTGTTGTTCAATGACATTATCCAAGCAACATAAACTTCCAGTTTTGTAGCAGTTCCCTGATATTTTTTTAATAGCAAACTTCTGTAAGAAATTTGATTTTGGTCCATGATACTATTCCAAGTAGCAAAGAGACTGTCAACCTGACAGCAAAGAAGGAGAAAGTGGAATATGTCTAGTGAAAAAACTTTGTTCACCTGATAATTTTACCCAAGGACCAGCTCTACCCGGGAGAAACAGTAGAAAAGAGGAAAGACTTGTAAACATTGCTTGGTTCAAATGGCACACAAACAGGGAGCTGTTTCTTAATCTGCTGATAAGATTTTGAATCCTAGTTAAAAACTGCTCATACAAGAATTTACTTTGGATAGAAACTTATGAAAAACAAAAATGTGATCCCAAAGATAGCACCTCTGTAGAAAATGTGACTCTTTTTGCTAGGGTTGATGCAGAGAAACCTGGGAGAATCTGCCTATTTCCACACATTAAATACCAACTGAAGTCAGGAGCCTGGGAAAAAAAGGAGTAAGCTGATACTTGGGCTTTAAAAGAGGCCTCCATGGAGGTTCTTAGTTATCATGATCACAGTTGTCCCAAAGGTGCTTTAAAAAATGGCAACTGGACTTTTTTGATGTCTTCGAACTATGCAGGTTAAGTGTTTCACTGGCAACTCTTCGTGAGCATTCTTCTGGTTACTGTCTAATCATGCCATGTATCAGAACAAACTAGAGATCCACCCTAACTGAGTCATGGCATCTAGGAGGCAATGCTAACATTATAATGAAGTCTGTTAAATCAGGGGTCCCCAGCCCCCGGCCCACTACTGAACCTTAGCTCATTCGGAACCGGGCTGCTGAAGTGGTGGGCAAGCGCACACACACAACTCCACTTGGACAAGTCGAGATGAGTGGTGCCTGCCACTTGTGGAAATGGAGCTGCGCTCGCGCTTGCTCACTGCTCACACGTAACCATTCCCTCTCCTTCCCCGCCGGTCAGCAAAGCTACAAAGGTTGAGGATTGCTGTGCTACACTATTCTATCTGTATAGAGTATCTTTATACCAGAAACTGCTGCAGCTTCCATGTCTTCCACATAGACTACACATATGCTCACTGCTTTGAGTCCGCAAAAGGCGCTCCTGCTTTTAAAAATACTTTTCTTTCAAATGGAAAGGAAAATTAGATAAAATAAATGAGCAAGTCAACACTGTAGAGATCATGATAATCTTTTTGAATAAAATGTTCAGATTTTCCCAGTTTTACTGAAAGTGTGACATTCCTCTCCTTCCCTGCCAGCTAAATCAACAGTTTTGGGGCCTTCCTACACTACTTCCTAATCCATATAGCAGTTGAACTATGATTTATTTCATTAAGTTATCAATCTCAAAAAATGCAGCTCCAGGGAGAGGGAGAAGGAGAAGGGCACAGTGCTATGTTCCATGAAGGCCGAGGAAAAGGATGGAAAGGGAATTACATGATACCCCTCCCAAGTTCATATGCCTCCAAATCAAGGCTAAGCTGGTAGAGAAAAAGATGATCATGTCAAAGATTCATAACATAATAAATGATGGGTAACAAGAAAGAGCAAATAAGTGATAAGGGAACAAAAACCCCAAAGAGCCCTTCCCCTGCTGGCTTTCAGGGTAGCCCTACAACAGAGCTCATATAGCCTCCACATAGTTAGCTGGAAGCATGCCTGTGTCACCGGTCCGCTCAACAGTGCCATACATCCAGCCATCGTCAATTTGCTGCACATTGATTATAGTATCACCATCCTGGAAGGAGACCTCATCTTCATCGGCTGCACTGTAATCATAGACTGCACGGAACCGTTTCTGAGACAGAGGGAAGAGAAGAAAGTAAAGGATAAATTAGTGCTCAGAAATGGATATCCCAAACTGTGGAAATATATATATACTCTTCTCCAGTGAGTCCTTCCTTCTCATTAGGTGGCCAAAGTATTTGAGTTTTAGCTTCAGGATCTGGCCTTCTAAAGAGCAGTCAGGGTTGATCTCCTCTAGGACTGACCGGTTTGATCGCCTTGCAGTCCAAGGGACTTGCAGGAGTCTTCTCCAGCACCATAGTTCAAAGGCCTCAATTCTTTGGTGCTCAGCCTTTCTTATGGTCCAAATTTCACTGCCATACATTGCAACTGGGAAGACCATAGCCTTGACTATACGCACTTTTGTTGACAGGGTGATGTCTCTGCTTTTTAGTGTGCTGTCTAGATTTGCCATGGCTTTCCTCCCGAGGAGCAAGGGTCTTTTAATTTCTTGGCTACAGTCCCCATCTGCAGTGATCTTGGAGCCCAGGAAAATAAAATCTGTCACTACCTCCATTTCTTCCCCATCTATTTGCCAGGAATTGAGAGGGCCGGATGCCATGATCTTGGTTTTCTTAATGTTAAGTTTCAACCCAAGTTTTGCACTCTCCTTCTTCACCCGCAACAAGAGGCTTTTTAGTTCTTCTTCACTTTCTGCCATTAGAGTGGTATCATCTGCATATCTTAGGTTGTTGATATTTCTTCTGGCAATCTTAATTCCAACTTTTGATTCATCTAGCCCTGCCTTTCTCATGATGTGCTCTGCATATAAGTTAAATAGGCAGGGCGACAGTATACAGCCTTGCCGGACTCCTTTCCCAATTTTGAACCAATCAGTGGTTCCGTGTCCAGTTCTCACTGTTGCTTCTTGACCGGCATATAGGTTTCTCAAGAGACAAATAAGATGGTCTGGTACTCCCATCTCTTTAAGAACTTGCCACAGTTTGTTATGATCCACACAATCAAAGGCTTTAGCATAGTCAATGAAGCAGAAGTAGATGTTTTTCTGGAACTCCCTAGCTTTCTCCATGATCCAGCGTATGTTGGCAATTTGATCAAAGTGCGGCTAAGGGTCTACAAACAGAGGCTGATGGAAGGGTTTATTCCTCTGCCCACCCTTGTTTTCAAATAACCTAAATCTCCAAATACTGGGAGTTTTTCTGCAGAAAATGAAACCCAAGAAGAAAGGAACAGTTTACCACTTTTCCTTGTTAGGCATCTTACAAGCTACAAATTAACAAGATCTCTTTGTCTCCTAAGGTTTCCATACTTTCCTATTGCTTACAGCAGTATCCAACGCACTGTCTTTTACATTGTTATATCTGAATATGTAAGCATATCAAAAGGAAAGTGGAATTAGTGGTAAATGTACATCTCTGAGAGATAAAATATAGGAAGGCATCCAACCTTTAAACCAACTAAAATCATAGAATTCTTGCCTGGACAGCCACTTATTCCAGGAAGTTTTCATATGCTCTATGTCCTCCTCTATAGTTTTTTCCCCACCCTGTGCTATTTGTTGTTGCAGATTGCAGCAAAGGATTTTTAAGTCTCCCTGCTCCACATTCTCTAATATTTTCTGCTTAACTGAATGTTTGGGAGCAATCTGACAGTGGGAAAAAGAATACTACGCAGTTCTAATGCTATCCATCCTTTTTCCAATCCACTGAAAAGTGTGAAAAGATACTATTAGCTCCCATCCCAATTAAGAGTTTCTGGCTTCTTCTGGTAGATGCTAATTCTTATGCTACCCCCGCCCCCCGCATTGTTACATGCAAACACAATTCATGTTATTTTATATATTATACTTGGATTGTTACCTATATTATGCTTTAAAAAACTGAAATATAAAAATTAAAAAGAACAAGCAAAAATTAATCAGACCACCTAGAAAAGCTATGCACTATCCGTTTTGGAGGAACTTTGGTCTTACTGTTCGATTTATAAATGAACTGTGCTCCATTGTCCTGCAGATCAGCATGAACTGAATGAAACTTAAGTTAAAAGTTTTACTGATTATCTGAGACTTTTCTAACTACACAAATTAAGGATTAAGGGTTAGAAAGATGGAACCATAACTTCAAGATTCAGCTGAAATCAGAGAATCAACAGACAGCTGGAGGCTAAATACCACAGTATTTTGAGCTGCCTTCTGTAGCTTCACATGCAGAGTTAAGACTTGCAAAATTATTCCTTTCCAATAATGTAAAGTAATTTTGCTTAATATATACCCTTTCTGAACCTTAGAGATAGACTATGTCTTAGGATAGTGGTTAAGAGTTAAGACAACTTATTTCAGAATAAAAATCTGAAATATTTACAAGAAATTGTACATACATGTCAATGCAGGACCATACTTACTCCTCCTCCACTTGGGGCATTACGCTGTATTGAGACTGCTGCTGCTGGTTCCTTATAGCCGTATGATTGAGAGGCTGGTTGTTGTGATGGCTGCTGATGGTAAACTAGAATTGAGGGCAGTGGGGGTGGGGAGAGAGACAGACAAGACAAAGATATTGTTAACTATTGAGTGCAATTTGAATGTGCGCTGGAAGAACATCAATGCAAAACTCCTGATGAAAATGTCTGTGAGATCCAAAATTCACAAATTGAAAAGCTACTTTGAAAAAACAAAATCCTTTGTTTTCATCTTTGTTTCTATTTGTCATTATGTTTAAAAAAGACTCCTGCAATATTAAATAATTTGTGATGTTTATTTGTAGAATGAGATTACATGCCATGTTGCTAAATTCCATCTGGCTGGTTTTTGAGCCTCGTGTCATGATTTGGGGTAGAATAAACTGTAATCAAATGGAGCAATTTGTATGCTTATTAAATGTTAAATAGTGTTAAGCCTTAATTTTATTTGAATTTTATATTGGTTTTTCATGGTCAATGCAAATTTGAATACTGATCAGTGATTATAATAAAACTGAATAGATTAAATGAGCAGTTAATGGAAAGTATTACCAATATCATTTAGATCTACAATTATTAGTCCTAACACTTTTAGACTTTTTGGTGACTACAACTGTTTATTTTGCCTAATATTAGTGATGATCACTCCAGCTTTGCATACAATATTTACAGGCTTTTTCTACAATAATATTACCTTTTAATATAAGATGGGTAAACTGTGGAGTAGAATGGCATATTTAGCATCAATTAGTATAGTCTTTCCAATTATGTTACATTTTTCCCGGTCACTTTTCTACTTTTCTTTTACCACAGGCTCCATCTCCCACTTCTCAATCTTGTGGAATTGCTTCATTTCACACTTATGATTCTTCTAACAGTAATCTGGTATGATGTAATACTAACATGGTTGGGATTAGCAAGACTCATAAGTACCTCTTCAATTATCAACAGTAACTCTGGAATGCTACCTTTTTTCAGCTCAGTCTATCTCACAGCTAAATTAAATAAAATGAGGCTGTATCCCAGCATGAGTTTCTTAAGATTGCATTGTAAGAAATAAATAATAACCATAAATTATAAACTTCATAAAACACCACCTTATAACTACAGGGTAAACAGAAGCGATCCTCTCTTATTTGTGCAAAACAAAATTACTGCAGGGCAAATTAATACATATATATTCATGTGAATACACTGATGGGATTGCCAACAATCTCTCTTTCCTCCTACTCATTACCAGGGTTACTTGGCTGGGCATGATGAGGTTGCTGATGTGATAGAGGTGGCTGTTCAACTGGTCTCCTGTAATTGGCACCTTCTTGGGAATTACGGTGTTCCAGCTCACCTCCCTCTCCTCCAGGAGCACCCATCTTGCTTTTCTCAAATTCCTCATGGTATTTTATCTACAAAAGAAGGAAAAAATACCAGCAAGAGCACTGAAACAAATGGGAAAGCTTTATAACGTATTTCCCACATCATTAGTGAAAACTTTCTGACTCCTTGCTGACCCTTTATTATGTCATGCACTTTTGTTTCCACTGTCTTAATGAAAATTCAGTAATTGCAGATGGTTTGTGAATTTCCACTGAAAGTCATAGAATATACAAATAGTTGAAGGATGGAGAGTCAGGAATTGGGTTACTGCAGAATAGGGATATTACTAAAACATTTATCCATTTTTCCTTTTTTATTAATTCTACATTTGTTTATCAAAAGCTTAACATACCAAATTGCTTTTGTTATCTATTCTCTACTCACTATTCATTAGGAAAATATATTATGGTGTTTAGCTGTTATTTACCAAATTCCAGTGCATAATTTTGGGCAGCTCCAGGACATAAACCCCAGAATCAAGAGTTATAAGTAGTCAAGCCATTTCCCATAAACACTGCTTCTCAAAACAATTCTCTTTAACCTTCCTCTGCACATGATAAATTACTGTAATAGAAGGTATGAACCAGAAGATGGAAACGGAGAGCTGGTTCATTCTTATACAGTATTGTGTAGTGTAATCAACTCCGCCTTTCTTTCACCCATAAGCTGCCTTTCCTAGCCAGACTGACTAACTGTCTGTCTGTCTGTCTGTCTGTCTGTCTGTCTGTCTGTCTATCTATCTATCTCCCTCCCTCCCTTTCATTCTTATTTTTCTGAGGAGTAACAGATAAATATGTTAGCCATTATTTATTTATTTTTACAATGGGAACTTGAGAAAAATTAAAATGATGACAGGATCCAGCTTAATAAAGGCACAGTCACTTTTGCTAGTTAAATCCACAAGGATCAGGTCTACCAGAGACCATCTGCCTTTGATTTCAATGCCTGAATCCAGTCTTGTGAATGAGGAGTTCTGTCATTCCCCAACCTCAAGATTTGGGGATGTCATGTGAATAAATTGAATCCCTTGGGGATTCCCTTCCCAGGTCCATGATCTAATTGCCAGACTTGCAAGTTTTAAATTAGGTAATTGCTTTTCTGTTTTGCTTTTTCCCTCTTCAGTTATAGACTCACTTCAATTCTCTATGCTACAGAACCCCCAGGGCTGCAATGGGATGTATGCATCAGACATGTTCTTGTTTGATGTTTACAGCCAAGTGCAGTTTAGCCCAGTGTCTTGGAGAAGTGTTACATGAACAGGAATATATTTGAAATATTTGGAACTTTATAAGCAAGTATCCATAGTACTGCCTTAATAACAAAATTCAAGAATCTGCAATCAAGATATTTAAGAAAAGAAAGATGAAGCTGTCAAAGGAAAAGCTTTTAAATATCTGAAGCACGGAGACAGAAGGTGAAATCTGCTGGCCAGTTTACATTGCTGATTTGATCTTGAGTTTTCTTGATTCGCTGTAATTCAGGTGTGTCTGCCACCACACTAAAGCCCTTCCCTTTATTCTTTTCAAATTCCTCCTTATAGCGGACCTGTGTATGAGAATGAAGAAACAGACATTATTATTAATTTATTAATATTAATTTAATTTATTAATTTATTATTATTAATGTCAGCACAACTATCTATGAATAATAATCTATAACCCCACCTGAATGTCTATTATTATTATTATTATTATTATTATTATTATTATTATTATTATTATTATTAAATTATTATTCAGGCTGGTAGGAAGTAGATGGGGAAGACAGGCTTAGATTCAATCCCAGCAAGCAATGGTATGGATTCAGAAGTCAACCAGTTCAGAAAAATATATACTTAATTTTAAGATGGAGTCATATCTATGGCACTGTGGGGCAGCTTTTTTGGACAGGTGGCTCTTAGAGTCCAAGTTAAATTGTGAAAAAGACTGCAATTTTAAATTTAAAGAATGATTGTCCAACCTTTTGGCTTGTATAGGCCACATTGAGTGAAGAGAAATTGTTCTGGGCCATACAGAAATTATAAAATATAGTTAATGTATATAAATCATATAATAATGCTAAAATTTACAATCTCATGGGCCACATTACTAATTGTCCAGAGCTGAGTTGGACATGCTTGATTAAAACTGTCTTGCTTATTGACCTTAAAAAGATTTACCGTACTTTTTTAAAAAAAATAGAATTATATTGCTAAATATTTAAAATTAATAAAGCCATGAACTAAGCAAAGTTCCTGATGAAAATAAAAATATGGGTAGTTCTCGACTTAGAGCCATTCATTCAGCAACTGTTCCAACTTACTGGGGCACTGAAGAAAGGGACTTATATCTGGGCCCCAGTGTTACAGAGGTTTATTTATTATTAAATTTGTTTATCGCCCATCCCACCAAATGGTGACTCTTGAGGTTTTAATGCTCCTGCAGTCACATTATCAAAATTTGGGTGCTTGATAGCCCACTCCCTATTTATAATTAACTCCCCTCACCCACATATTATCTTTCCATCTATGCCTTTTTGGCCCCCTGCACAATTCAGTCTCTGCCACCCTACGTGACCTTCAGCAGTTGGGAGGAATTGAAGGAAGGCAGTCCCTTACCTTGGGAGAACCCAGGCTCAGAGCTGGGATGAACCAAGGCTGAAATGGCTTGGATTGGAGTAAGTCCTTGGTTAACAATGCAGTCAAGTGATGCCATACTTTATGACCATATTATGACATAAATTCTTATCCTAATTGTGGACATGTCAATGACAACCTGTAGTTCGCCTTTACCTTCTTCCAGGCTGCATTTTAAACTTCTCTCTAGCCTACAGAAAGCTTCCCAATGAGCCAATATGACTAATATTTGAGACTAGGAAAGGTCAGTCAAATGCTACCAAATGCTAAAATTGCTAAACATTGTTAATATGGCAATTAGATACAAACCTGTTTACAAAAACAACATATTATACTCTTTCTTGTAAATTAATATGGCTTAGTAAGACTGGCTTGCTATGGAAATACATTCATATCAAAGGGTTTCAATCAGTTTCCCTTGGCCTTGAATGCACCCATTTTGTTAAATTGTTACTTTCTTTCAACCAATTCATGTAGAAGAGAATCTTACATGGATGCATTTTGAAAATAGATTTAACAATGAAATTTGACAAATTAGACATACTGAATTATATTTGCAAAGATCAGAAATGTTAAAACCAAGTTTCTTGACAGATACAGTATAACTTTGCAATACTCAGATACATTCATATGTTTAAAATCTCCCTTACCTCTATCTATCTCAATCCAGCTTGAAGAGGAAACACACACACACACACAAAACACACACACGAAAAGAATCATTATATCCCTAGAAGCTGAGTTTAAGACTTTCTTAATCAATAACTAAGCTAGAATGCCATATATGCCTGTAAAATTTCCCCATATTAGCATAATATATATTCTAAAGTAAAGGTAAAGGTAAAGTAAAGTTTCCCCCGCACATGCGTGCTAGTCGTTTCCAACTCTAGGGGCCGGTGCTCATCTCCGTTTCAAAGCCAAAGAGCCAGCGCTTGTCCGAGGACGTCTCCGTGGTCATGTGGCCAGCACGACTAGACGCCAAAGGCGCACGGAACGCTGTTACCTTCCCACCAGAGTGGTCCCTAATTTTCTACTTGCATTTTTATGTGCTTTCGAACTGCTAGGTTGGCAGAAGCTGGGACGAGTAACAGGCGCTCACTCTGTTACGCGGCACTCGGGATTCGACCCGCCAAACTGCCGACCATCTGATCGACAAGCTCAGCGTCATAACCCACTGAGCCACCACGTCCCTTCTTTCTAAAGTAAACAGTGGTTCAATTCTGGTGAGTTGTAGATTTTCCTGAAGACCTCTGTCCAAAATATCAAGAAAATCATAATATGCACACCTGAATACCAGCTTAAAAGTTATTTACCTAAAAAATTCTCAATGTTCAGAGCAACTTTCTGATGAATGTAAAAAGATTTGCTATTGCTCTCCGTGGAGTCAACAAAGGGGGTGGGAGAGAGAGAGAGAGAGAGAGAGAGAGAGAGGGAGGGAGGGAGGGAGGGAGGGAGGGAGGGAGAGAGAGAGAGAGAGAGAGCCTTGTTCTCAGTCAGCGTAGCTGCAAGCAGTTTTCTAAATCTAAACTGTGAAACTGACAAGAGTGCAGTCAATACAGACAATTAATACCAGTTTGAACCAGTTTAGTATAGTGGTTAAGGCATAGAACTAGAAAATGGAAGACTATGAATTCTATTCCTGCCTTAGGCATGAAGCAAGCTGGTTGGCCTTTGACAGTCATTTTTCCTCAGTTACAGGAAGAAGGCAATGGCAAACCACTTCTGAAAAACCTTGCCAAAAAAACTACAGGACCTATTCAGGCAGTCTCCATTGGTCATGACTGAATAGAAGAAAAAAAAAGTTTAAGAAACCCAACTCAAAAGCTTTTAGACATATTAGGGTATCCAGAGTTTGGAGGCAATGCAAAAGCAGCTCCAGTAGGAACAATTCTTAGTGAAAAATGTCAGAAAATTATTTTATGTTTCTAAACATGTTATTGTAAGTTTATTAAATAGGACAGGTAGAGCAAAAAAAATGAATCTTTGGATTGGTTTAAAAATATCTGAAACTTGTCATTTTACAGAGGGAAGAGAAGTATTTTCAGAAATATGCAAATCAAATGTTGCAAGCATTCATCATTTGCACAATATGTAAGTTCACACTATTATTTTATTAAATTTCTCTTATACTATTTGTTTTCAGTTCTACCTCCTGAGGAATTTTAGGAAACTTGAAAACTCACATGCTGTTGCACAATCCATGTTGTCTTTCTATCAGTAAATCTTTTGTTGCCATCAGCCTGAACCACACATACCTAAAATAAGTTATTTTCCTCCAGATATATTCACCTCTAACCAAAATTCATTCATCTCCTATCTGTAAAGTTATCAGAATTTCAACCCATGTTTAGGGGCTTCTATTCCCAATTTACTTGTAGAAAGGGATGCCCAGCACTCAGAAAAAATATTCCAAAAATTTCAGATTTGTGACCCCTTATATTCAACACTTAATACCTGCCTGCCAGAAGAGAATTTAGTGCTAAGTGATTTCATCAAACCAGGGAAAGAAAACAGACACTTCTCTAAGTCAAAGTATATCAAGGCATTCAAGTTTAGCAAGGGAAAGGGTTTAAGTAATATAGCCCTAAGGTATATCTAGTTTACAATACAAGACAAGCAACTTGTATGGTTGTCTTGTAAGTCATTACAACAGTCAGTAACAGGAAAGTAGAAAGATATACCCTTTGGGTTCTTTACACTTATCTGCAGATTTCTTACTATTTCTTATGCATCTTTCATTATAATCATAAACTTATATTTGTAGGAAACAAAAATTATGATGTGACTGACAACAGGTATATGATGTTGTTAATGTGCGAGAATTTTTACTCTCATTAACTAATGAGTTATTATCAATGAAATGTCTTCTGAAGGTATTTCATAAGACATTCTGCTCCTTCATAATTTTGTTCCAACTACCAAACCCTTACAGAATCCTTGTTTCCTTTGTCACATGGGAATTTAAATCTCCCCAATTTTGATTGTTACAGACAAGATTATGAAAGCATATTGGAAGTGAGTTACTATATTAATCATAGAAGGAAAAAATAACAAACAAATGTAATCCCTATTGAAGTTAGGCAAACTATGTAGAAAAAGGGAGACATTCCTCTGGTGCCGAGGATGAAGCAACAAGTCTGTTGCAAGCAAGCAGAGGAAATAGACAAGGGTGGCTTTCAGTTTTCTTTGTCCTTTTATGGGCACTCAGCTGGAATCGACTCAACTCTTTTGCTGTAGAAGGCTAGACATAAGTGAGTCAGGCAAGCTGGGTAGCTCTTTCCCATGTCCTGCTTAATGTGGGCTATTATAAACTGTTAAAACGAGGATGGTGGGAGTGTAATGCTGAAAAGAAAAATGGGACTAACTGGGGGAAGTCAAAAGGGAGGGGACAGCAGCTATCAATCCCTCAGTGAGGTAATTCAATTCACCAGCTAACAAACAGTTATACAGTGAATTATCTACCCCCCCCCATTCCTTCTCTTCATAGCAGCTTCAGTTACGAAGCAGTGGAAATCTATCAAACCTCCCTTTTTTTTAAATCAGGATTCCCAAATTTTCACTTGTTTTAAAATAAATGGGAATATTCAGGAACAAGCATCTTGACACCAGCATGCAAATTCAATCCAGCATTTAGACCATCTTAAATTTCATTAAAAAAGCAAACACGATTCTTAATAATATGAAAAAAAATCATTCAAATTTAAAAAGTAAAGTGGACACAATAATGATTTCCTGCAATTTAGCCTAACCCTAAAGGAAACAAAACAACACATACTGGACACATGTTTTAATTAGTTACATAGGCCATTGCCTCCAATCTTTTCTAATTCAAAGGTTGGCTAAAAAAAAAAGGAATAAAATGTAGAATATATAACCATATCTGGACTCACCCAATACCGCAGAGTATAGGACAGCAGAAGCCTTGAAGTAGAGGGTGGCAAAGACAGCTGGACGACGACGTTGGGATTTCCCAAAATGAGGCAGCTTCCCGCCACATTGTGGGAACAGCGGATTTGCACTGTGCTGCTGGGCCAGACTGGGAAGGGTGGGGGTTCTAGGACTGGTTGCAGCTTCACACTATGCTATGGCTTAGGGCAGGGGTAGGCAACCTTGGCTCTTTTATGACTCAGGGACTTCAACTCCCAGAATTGCTGGCTCAGGAATTCTGGGAATTGAAGTCCATGAGTCATAAAAGTGCCAAGGTTGCCTACCCCTGGCTTAGGGCTTCAGAGCCACAGTGCACCAAGAAGCCCCTGAGATGCAGCAGGGCAAGCAGCCCCAGAGCCACACTCCCAATCAGGCAGAGTGCCAGCAGCCAAAAGGGCACCACAGGGGAATGGGCAGTTGGGGGGAGTTCAAGGGAAGGCAGTCCCTTTCTTTGGAAAAAACCAGGCTCAGGGCTGGGATGGACCAAACTTGGGCTGTTGCTATTCGGCAAAGCTAAATGATGTGGTCGTGTTTTATAACACATCATTTAGGGACAGGCCATGCTAAAAATATTTTCATTAGCTAAGACTACTTATTTTCTAGGAGTTACCTGCCAATATAGTATCAGTAATTGAATTTAAATGTCCACTGATGTTAATGGATGCACTTATGGGAACCAATATTTAGATCTGTTTTTAGATCTTTTTTATTCCACCTTTATTATTGTTATAGATAACGTAAAGGGTGAACATACCTAATATTCCTTCCTCCTTCTAGTTTCCCCACAGCAACAACTTTGTGAGGTGAGTTTTGCTGAGTGCATGACACTGGCCTTAAGTTATTTGTAAAATAATAATGGTGGGATAAAAACATCTATAAAAAGACTAACTGTTCCTTGAAATGCATCTATTAACATCAGCTGACTTATTACAGATTCTGTACTGTCAGGTAACTATCACAGAAAATGAATGGTCAGGTAGTGATTATCATCTATCTTTGCATTGTTCACTTGGTTGTATTTTTAAAAAGTACTTCCAATACAAAAATCATGTTACGGGCTGAGTTTTGGTTGCACAGAAAATAATTATATAATAAATCACTCCAAATTTATTTTGCAGAAAACATGGTCTATCAGCAATATATAGTGGTGCTTAAAACTTTGAGAACCCTTTTCAATTTTCAATACTTCTGCATGAATATGACCCAAAAAGTGGTGTTTTTCCACACAAGTCTAAAGCTAGTTAAACAGAATAAAACAAATGAGTGAAAAATATTACATCATATGTTCATTGATTTACTGAGGAAACTGACCAAAGCTACATATTTGTTTAAGTCAAAAGTATGTGAACTTTCAGTAATTGATGTGCCCCCCCCCCCTTTGGCAGCAATAACCATTTTAGATAACTGTTGATATTAGGTATATGGGTTTTAAGGAATTTTAGCATAAACCTCCCCATAAATAATTTATACCAAGAATGTTGGAGGGCTTCCTAGCTTGATCTGCCCACTTAAGGTCCTTCTGAAACATGTCTATAGGACTGAAGTCAGAACTTTGCCTTGGTTATTCTAAAACAATTAAAACTGCTTTGTGTTTTTTTTAGAAATAGACTTGTGTGTTTCTGTTTGCCTGCATCATGTACTATTCTTTTAGCTTCAATTCACGGACAGACACCATGACATTTTGCTAGTACAATTCAGAATTCATAGTTTTATCAGTGAAGGCAAGCCGTCTTGTTCTCTAGACTCTAGGACAGAGGTCCCCAACCTTTTGGGCACCAGGGACCGGTTACGTGGGCAGGTTTTTCCATGGACCAGAGGGGGCGTGGTTTTGTGCGCTGACCACATCCCATGGATGGGGCTTTGGTTATTTGTGTGGGCTGGTTGCTGGTGTGCCGATTCATACATTGGGGGTTGGGGACCCCTGCTTTAGAAGCAGCAATGTAGGCCAAAACCATGATACTGCCACCACTGTATTTCACAAATGAGATAAAGTTTTTACTGGAATGCAATGTTGCCTTTTGCCAATGTAACACTTTTTATTTAAGCCAAAATAATTATTTTTGATCTCCATCCACAGAACATTCTTACAATAGCTTTCTGATTTATCCATATGGACTTTTGCAAAATGTAAATGGGGAGCAATGTTCTTTTTGGAGAGTAGTGGCTTTCTCCTTGCAACTCTGCCATGCATACCATTGTTCGGTGTTCTCTTAAAATGGTCTTGTGAACACAGACATTTGCCAACACATGAGAGATCTTTAATACCTTAGGCATTTGAGATCTCTTGGAGCATTACGTGTTTTGCTCTTGATGTTATGTTGGTTGATTGACTGCTCCTGGGAGGATACCAATGGTGTTGAATTTCCTACATTGTACTGGTAGTCCCCAAGTTCTTTGGATATAGTTTTGTAACTTTTTACAGCCTACAAGCATCTTGATTTTTTGAAGGTCCTGAGAAATCTCCTTAGTTTAAGCCATGAAACACTTCCACACACTATGTTGTAAAGATCAGACTTTGATAATGATTACTGAGAATTCAAGGCAAGATCACCCATACCCATACTTGATTATCAACTCAATGATTGAAACATCTGACTCTAACTTCCCCTTCAAATAATCCTAGAAGTTCACATACCTTTGCAACAAATACCTTTGGATCATTTTCCTCAATAAATAAATGAACAAGTATAATGTTTTTGTCTCATTTATTTGTGTTGTCTTTATCTAGTTTAAAGGCTTGTGTGTGTTACATATCATGCTATAGGTCATGTTTATGAAGATATTGAAAATTCAAAAGGATTCACAAACCTTTAAGCACTACTGTAGAATTCTTTCTACAATATACTGCTACAAAAATGGATAGGTGCTTAAAATTGGACATCCTCTCTTACAGAAGAACAAATATAGAATTTTCAAGTTTCAGGTAATATTTAGCCTGAAATTATTTTCTATTTTCTTTCCCCAAAACTGCAGTTTTCCACATTTAGTAACCCAAGACCACAGGAAGTAAACGTTCTTATTTTACATTCATCTGTGGGCTGCAGGCGTTAAAATTAATCCAGCTGGAGGACTTGTTTACTTACACAGAAGATAATTGTGTGTTTTTGGCAAGCTATCGGAACTAGTTACGCCTTCTCAGCTACTCAAAATAAAGAAGCAAAACTGTCAGAAGTATGTAGTAGGAGCCCTCAGCATCATTACTTCAGTTCCAGTTGTTGTTAGAGAAAAGGTCCAGTAACAGCTCCAGGAGCTATCAAATGGAATAACATGTAACCAATATTTAGATTCTAAACCCTCTTGGTTTTAAATCCTGAAGTTCTTATTAAAATATATCTAACTTTTGCACCAAAACAAGCACAGAGATAATATACAGGTATTGATGGTATACAGTGAGGGGAAAAATTATTTGATCCCTTGCTGATTTTGTACGTTTGTCCACTGAAAAAGAAATGATCAGTCTATAATTTTAATGGTAGGTTTATTTTAACAGAGGCAGAACAATAACAAAAAAATCAAGAAAAATGCATTTCAAAAAAAGTTATAGGTTTGCATTTTAATGAGTGAAATAAGTATTTGACCCCTTCGCAAAACATGACTTAGTACTTGGTGGGAAAACTCTTGTTGGCAATCACAGAGGTCAGACGTTTCTTGTAGTTGGCCACCAGGTTTGGACACACATCTCAAGAGGGATTTTGTCCCACTCCTCTTTGCAGATCCTCTCCAAGTCATTAAGGTTTCAAGGTTGATGTTTGGCAGCTTGAACCTTCAGCTCCCTCCACAGATTTTTTATGGGATTAAGGTCTGGAGACTGGCTAGGCCACTCCAGCACCTTAATGTACTTCTTCTTAAGCCACTCCTTTGTTGCCTTGGCCATGTGTTTTGGGTCATTGTCCTGCTGGAATACCCATCCACGATCAATTTTCAATGCCCTGGCTGAGGGAAGGTGGTTCTCATCCAAGATTTGATAGTACCTGGCCCTGTCCATCATCCCTTTGATGCGGTGAAGTTGTCCTGTCCCCTTAGCAGAACACCCCCCCAAAGCATAATGTTTCCTCTTCCATGCTTGATGGTAGGGATGGTGTTCTTGGGGTCATAGGCAACATTCCTTCTCCTCCAAACAGGGCAAGTTGAGTTGATGCCAAAGATAGTTATTTTGTGTTTCTTTCATTTGTGAATAATCGTACCAACTGTTATCACCTTCTAACCAAGCTGCTTAGCGATAGTCTTATAGCCCATTCCAGCCTTGTATAGGTCTACAATCTTGTCCCTGACATCCTTGGACAGCTCTTTGGTCTTGGCCATGGTGGAGTTTGGAATCTGATTGACTAGATTGCTTCTGTGGACAGGTGTCTTTTATACAGGTAACAAGCTGAGATTAAGAGCACTCCCTTTAAGAGAGTGCTCCTAATCTCACTTGTTACCTGTATAAAAGACACCTGGGAGCCAGAAATCTTGCTAATTGATAGAGGATCAAATACTTATTTCACTCATTAAAATGCAAATCAATTTATAACTTTTTTGAAATATGGTTTTCTGGATTTTTTTTGTTATTATTCTGTCTCTCACTGTTAAAATAAACCTACCATTAATTTTTTTATAGACGCAGCATTTCTCTGTCAGTGGGCAAACATACAAAATCAGCAGGGGATCAAATAATTTCCCCCTCACTGTATTGTTACTTGAACTCAACCATTTGTACTGCATATAATTTGTATATCGTGTATTTCCAAATTCAAAATATAACAAAGCATTGTGAAAGAAAAAGCCATTTAGCATCTAGCTTACAGACCAAATGAAAATATGAGAAGCGGCTATGAAAAACTGGCTGAGTACAGTAATGGAAAATAAAAGCACAAAGGTAATACAAATAAAAGCAGTCTTTTACTAAAGCTCTTATTAGTGAGGGGTAAGGTTAGTGGGAAATAATGTGAATTATTTTATGGGATCTAATATTTGTTTTTAGGAGGAAACATTATAATAAATTTGCTAACAATGTAAATAAAATACAAAATAAATAGGCACATTCAACTATCTTCACTAAGCTTTGGTATGACAACACAGAGAGAAGTATGGGTAATTATTAATTCCTCCAGCCACCACAATTGGACAGAGGAAATGGAAGTAAAAATCAGTTATTTTAACATTACAGTGAATCACATTAATCTTCCAATGAAAAAACAGCATTAGGCAATGATCAAATCAGGTAGTACACAAATCAAATTTGAACAAAGATATTTCACTTCTCAATAATCTTCTTTCCTACAATATATATATATATATATATATATATATATATATATATATATATATATATATATATATATATATATATATATATATATATACATACATACATACATACATACATATATATATATATATATATATATATGCATGCTTCTGTAATAAAGGCATCCCCAGAAAAATATAGTTACTTGTCATAATGCTCATTTGAACAAAGATATTTCACTTCTCAATAATCTTCTTTCCTACAAATTATATATATATATATATATATATATATATATATATATATATATATATATATATATATATATATATATATATATATATATATATATATATATATATATATATATATATATATATATATATATATATATATATGCATGCTTCTGTAATAAAGGCATCCCCAGAAAAATATAGTTACTTGTCATAATGCTCATACCCTGGATCCGCAGTGAGGACATTCAGCTACAGGAACTTAAAAGTTCAGCCTCTTTCCTGAAAGCAGATCTATATGAGGTTTAACACGTCAAGAGCAGAGCACTTATGAAAACATGAAGACTAAAAATATTTCCATGAATTTGCAAACAATGATCAAGAGCATGTACTCAGTCCTCTCCCAGGGTTAAATCAACATAACAGGGCTTGTGGGGCATGAAATCCAGTTATGAAACAAAATAAACAGAATATGGAGTATCAATCAAATGTAATTAGAAGGCAGGTTTAAAGAGGAAGAAATAATTGATAAATAACATAACTGAACTGAATAAAACCATATTTATTTAGCCAGCACAGGGATAAGTAATAGAAAGTGGACTACTCATTATTCTGATCTATCTTCATGTGCCACATATGTATTGTATACTTGAAAAATAAGAATATTGGATGACTGGATCTCAATACTTTGTTCAGAAGGTTATCCACATACCTTGGAGAAAAAAATAACCAAAAGCAAGGTAGGGATAATAGGGAGCATCAGGGAAGCTTTTTGATAAATAGTTGTTTTCTGACTTACAATTACCCGTATCCATGAATTTGTGCTGGTAGAGAGCATCTACTAGCATGCTCTCAAAATTTCAAATCATAATCAGGAGCTTATAGCATCAATGACTTTGTCTAATCATTCACCAAGTTTCAGCTTACATCTGGATTTACATTTAGAACAAAGGGAATAGGGAAACAAGGGAAAAAATAAGGAAATTGTATATGAAAGGGACACTATAAAAACAGAGCAAGAAATGCATTAGGATAATGCATATTAACAAGCCTATAATTACAAGTTCTATGGCCAGCTACTTCTAAATGTTCTTTTAAATCAGAGAAAGTTATTAATGGCAAAAGTATTGATGCTTGATAAAAAAAGACAAAAAGTAATTATAACCTATATAAAGAAGAACTTTACAGATGTAGTGGCATGTTGCTAGATCTTATAAAATATTCTTTCATTGCTGCAGGGATCCACTCGCTGAAAAAGAAATCTCTATCAAATCTATTTGCTTTATAACTGCTTCCTCTTCCTCACTGAACAAAGTTCTCTCACTGCTAGCACACTATAAATGAAGAAATGAAGGTTTTATGAGAAAGTTCTTCCTAGCACATAGAACACAGCAGTTTACAATATGATCTTTAAGTGGGAGGTTTAGGGGGAAAAAATAACTATATTGGCAGCTAGTTCAGTATGAGGCTGCTGCTCGCATCTAACAATGAAAGACAATAATTTACCCAATATATGCAGTAAATTTTATAAGTCCTTGACTTATGACCGCTCATTTAAAGTTACAATGTCCTAAGAAAAAGTGATTTAAAACCTATCCTCACACTTATAATTGCTGCGTTCCCAAAGTCACATGAACACAATTCAAGCAACTGGCTTGCATTTCCAACTAGTTGCAACATCCTCCAGTCACATGATCATGATATGTGACTTTCCTGATTGGTTTTCAACAAAAACAGTCAATTGGGGAAGCTGGAATCATTTAATGATCATGTGATTCCCTTATGAACATAGTAGAGTTTTAAAATCAGGTCTGGTCACACTTTATAACTGCACCCAACTATGACAAAAATTCCATTTTATTCCCAATGGTGGTCGTAAGTTGAGGGCTACTGTACTCTGCTAGCCTTTAAATGTAACCAGACTATTTGTTTGATATGCAGATTTTAACATGCTTTCTTATCTTTATTGCAAAAGAATATAAATACAGATGGTTTGGCTAACTAAGCCTAGTACTGAACAACATCCAACTAAATCTTGTATGATGATTTAGGAATAAAATCTGATTTTATTAACACTATAAGGAATTTATTTCTGCATTCAAATGCATACTTTGCATTCCTAATATGCAAAACATTTTACAGTTCTTTATCTAGTTTTGCCCTGTGCAACATGGCATGACTCTACACATTTATAAATGAGATTGAGGCAAAGCATTGATGGAGCCAGAGCTTCCACTATTACTACTCTTCAGAATCTACAAGGTACAGTTCTCAACACTGAATAGTGGATTTCCTCTTTCAGGGTGAGAATCTTCTCAATCCTATTACTCTATGCTATTTTATCTCTGCACACATCACCCCACTTCTTCATAACTTAAACTATCTGCCATGTTTATACCTTGATTCATCCTTCTCATTCTTAGCAGGTACATAAAGACTTTCAAAACTGTACTTTCATGCTCTAGATTCCTGAGCTAGTTTTAATACTATCCTCCATGTGTGTATCATAAGTGTTATATGCTTGTAGAGTTGACAGCTTATATTTTACTTCATTTCTGAAATATTTTTTTCTTCTGGTAATATAAGAAAAGTAAAGCAGCTGATTTTTAAGCATCAAGCCTTGTTCTCTTTTTAAAATATTGACTTCTTCACTAAAGTCTTCTTTGAGTATGGCTTAGTAGAATGCAAATGCTAACATATAGCAACCTGCAGAATCAGAACAAACAAGCCTTACCTGACTCTGAAGTTCACTCTGCTGCTTAAGGCGCAGGTTCTCTGGAGTGTCAGCCACCATAGTGAAGGACTGCTTTGGATAATGTCTGCAAAAGAAATAAATAAAGCAGAATTAACAGTGTCTAATCTTAATCTGAATTGGCCAATAAATATTTAAGGAAGCAGTACTAGCTATTTCTCTTTCTAGGTTTCCTTCATTTTTGGCTTCTGAATAAATTATGAGCATTCATTAGCAATTCAAGATATTTCTATCCACCACAAAATATTTATAATTTATTGATGCTACTTTTAGTTCACAAAAGATTATAAAAATAGCTATTTAGTCAAAGTTTAAGTTTGAAAAAAGGAGGAAAAAAGACACACGATTTTATACAAACATTTTATTAACAGCTGCGCTGTCTTGAGAATTGTAGGCTAAATTACTTAGGTGTTAACAAGTTGGGGAAGGCCAAGATTGTAACTTTCCTGAATTAAAAACCAGCACTCTACAATTGTTTTCTTTATCATTTCATTTTTTGTACACAAATAATATCAAAATAAATAATTAAAAATTAGTTACATACATGAAAAAATGAAAGACAAATGAGGCACACTGAAATTATTTTGAATAATTAACTTTAGTTTTTGTTATCCCACCACTGATCAGTCATTCTCAGAGTAAACCCAAGAATTCAAAATTTCTAGAATAGTGTAATGTTAGGAGGACACTTTAAATTTCTAGTTTCCACTATTCTGAACCAGGAGAGGAGAGGAGATAGATGTATGTGCATGATTTTTAGGAAATCCTCCTGTTTCAATAAATTTGCTTCAAGGTTTCCAGATTACCGTATTTTTCGGACCATAAGACGCACTTTTTTCCCAAAAGAGGGGGGGGAAACGAGAGTGCTTCTTATGGTCCGAAGGTGATCCGTATGGCCAGCCCCAACCTCTGCAAGTGGGGCACAAATCGGCACGTGCTGAGAAACGCCAATCTCACGCTCCTGCACTCTCCCTCGCTTGGTTTCAGCTTCCCTTGCTACAAGAGAAAGCAGGCTGAAACGGAGTGAGGAGATTGCCAGGAATGCGAATCGGCTGATCTCGCGTTGCTGCAATGTGCCTCATTTCAGCTTGCTTTCTCTTGTAGCAAGGGAAGCTGAAACCAAGCGAGGGAATTTGCAGGAGCGCGGGATCGGCCGATTCGCATTTCTGGCAATCTCCCTCACTCCGTTTCAGCTTGCTTTCTCTTGTAGCAAGGGAAGCTGAAACCGAGCGAGGGAGTTTGCAGGAGCGCGAGATCGGACGATTCGCATTACTGGCAATCTCCCTCACTCCGTTTCAGCTTGCTTTCTCTTGTAGCAAGGGAAGCTGAAACCGAGCGAGGGAGTTTGCAGGAGCGCGAGATCGGCCGATTCGCATTTCTGGCAATCTCCCTCACTCCATTTCAGCTTGCTTTCTGCAAGAGAAAGCCAGGCTGCAGGGCCGCCTCCGCGGGTACTGCTCTAATGCAGAGAGGGAAGGAAAAAGAGGGAGGGAGGGAGGGAGGGAGGGAGGGAGGGAGGGAGGGAAGGAAGGAAGGAAGGAAGGAAGGGAGGGACAATGGGAGAGGGAGGGAGAGAAAGAAAGAGGGAGAGAGAGAGAAGGAGAAAGAATTTTTTTTCTGGTTTTCCTGCTCTAAAAACTAGGTGCGTCTTATGGTCCGGTGCGCCTTATGGTCCGAAAAATACGGTAATCTCAAACTTTAATCTATTAAAAATTAGCCCTATACACTTAAATGCAATAAACATATTGTTCTATTAATATATTTTCTATCAAAAATTCAGCTTTCATAAAATCTCAATCCTTATCACTGAAATCACATATGTAGTGTGCTACATTTTGTACCACTGTTCAGCAATCAGCCTTATGTTCTTTTGTATAGGATTCAATTTTCATGGATGCATAAGATATCAATCTGCTAATAAATGAAGCAATTGGAAGGATTGTTATAGCTTGATTTATTATCTGCATATCATCCTTCTATGAGTTATGACAGTGCCAAAATGGTGTATGTATGCTGCATGAAAAGAGACAGCTTATAACAGTGATTTGGAGAAACTTAGCTCCATATTAACCAATATTAGATGATCATGGTTATTACCAATGGGCAATTAAAACTACAAGGAGTCTACAAAGAAAGATATTCTTATGAATAAGGCACTACAGACAATTAAGTAGGTTCGAAGGATATGCCCACAACCACTATGAAATTGTTTAGAATCATTTTCCTTTTTTTAAAAAAAACCCCAAACTTTTAACTCAATGCTACAAAGCCAAACTCGTAAGCAAGCTCTAATAAATTAAATTTATTTTTATTTTATTTTTATTTTAATCCCATTTATATCCCGCCCTTCTCCGAAGACTCAGGGAGGCTTACAATTTAAGCACAAACCAATGTGCTTAGCAATAGCCTTCATTCTATGTATATGCCTGCTTATTAGGGCTTTCGCCCCCCCCCCAAGCGGCATTATTACAAAGTCAGCTTATTGCCCCCAACAATCTGGGTCCTCATTTTACCTACCTCGGAAGGATGGAAGGCTGAGTCAACCTTGAGCCTGGTGGGATGCGAACCTGCACTAATTGCAGGCAGCTGGTGTTACTTAAGGAGGCATTAGCCCACTGCTCCACCAAGGCTCCAGTAAATGAACAGTAAATGAACAAAATTTCAATGGCAAGAAAGCAGTAGTTTTACCAATATTACTAACAAAACAAACAAGTAAGTATATACCTGCATATTATTTTATGTAACAGTTTGTATTGTCCTTGTGCAAAATTTGAACTTTCTTTTCCAATTATATAAATCAGGCAATAATTAGTTCTAATTAGTTTCTACTTTCCCCCCAGTATCTTCTATTCCTATTCCTTATCTTTTGATTTATTTTCCCATTTCCAATTTTCTTGCTAACTCATCCTGTCTTAAAATGTATATTTTACAAGAAATATAAAATAAGTATATTTGATTCAATTTACCCAAGAATGCCCAAAACTGAGCATCACAACTTTGTATCTAAACCAGTGAAAAACTGCCTGTGAGCTTTTTCAGTGTAGTATCATCAAGTTTTACGAATGAATAATCTCTATGTCCTGGTACAAAATAGCGAAACAGTAGAAATTTAGCCCCCCTCTTTCTATGGGCTACCTTTTGCTTTCTTGGACTATGAAAAGCTCTGTATTTTGTTAAGAATTAGTCTCTATTCACTGAATAACAACCTCCACTTTTTAAATTCTTTGTTCAAAGGAAATAGTTGACTTCAATATGTATTTATCTTTTTTACAGGATTTACAAATTGTTCTAGTCAAAATTGGTTCCAAGCAGATGTCATTGGGACACCCTCAAATATTAAAAAAAAATCAGGGAGACAGACAACAGAAAAATGAACTGTGGCAACTAATAGACACTGAAGTGTAATCTACAAAAATCATACCCTTGAAAAGAAAATGAAGGTAATCATTCTTTTGAGGGGGAAAAATACAGTATCTATCTATCTATCTGTCTGTCTGTCTGTCTGTCTGTCTGTCTATCTATCTATCTATCTATCTATCTATCTATCTAAATCTATTCATTTGCTTTTCACCCATACTCTTAATAGCAAGCATTTCTAACTTAAAGAATCTTCCCAAACCAAGTCCTAATATTTTAAAACAGAATGTTATAGCTCCAATATCTCACATGAAAAGGGGTCCTAAATTCCAATTTAGAATAAACTACACTGTTTTGTATATATAAAACCAGAATACATGTATGGTAATATATTTAATATATAATATTATATAACCAAATCAAATATACTTTTAGATTAGGGAAGCATGAAAACACTATTTTTAAGCTCTCTTAAGGAGTTCTGCAATATGAAGAGATTGTGAGGAATTAACCCTAACCCATAAATGACATGAACATGTAAAAACTGCCATTTTAAATCCAAGTCACTCCCCCTGCTCAAACTACCATTGGGTCAAATTTGATATACTATAATGTGAATGTTATAGCTATTGCCAAAATGATAATGAGGAGTCTGTTTTCCATCTTCCTAATATTTCTACTAGACCTTTTCAATGTGACAGATAGCTTCATCCTACATGGCTACTATAGGGGAGAAATATTATAGTTATACAATGCTAGTATGCCTAAATGTTAAAGATGTTAAATGGGTGATTATTTGCTAATCCTAGCTGTAAGGTTACTGCAATACATAGTATAATATTCTAAGTAAAAAAATTCTAAGATAGTGAATAGTTGTTTTAATAGTTTTAACATTTTAGGACAGGGGTGTCAAACTCAATTTCATTGAGGGCCGCATCAGCACTGCGGTTGCCCTCAGGGGGCCGGATGGGTATGGCCAGGGTGGGCGTGGCCTACCAGGTGGGCATGGCTAGAGTGTGTATGGCCTACTGGGTGGGCGTGGCCAGCTCTACATCGTTCGCATCAAGGGTGCCTATGGGGGCCTGGGCAGCAGTGGGACAGATCTGAGGGTCTCTGGCAGGAGGAGGGTCTCTGGGCCAGGGCCAAGGCAGTGGGGGCTGTTCCCTCACTGTTTCCAGGATGGCTTTGCGGGCCGCATGAAACCACTTCGCGGGCCGGATCTGGCCCCCGGGCCTTGTGTTTGACATGTCTGTTTTAGGATGTATGCTGCCCAGACTTACTTGCTGATAGGTGTCTACAGAAATTAAGTCAATAAAATAATATATAAATAAACAATCCAAGTCATAAAACCATTTTATACCAGATGATATAATGCCAGGTTTATGCACCAACTAATAATCAACCATATAATGCCAGGTTTATGCACCAACTAATAATCAACCATGTGGTGAAAAGCTAAAGAAAATCTACCAAAAATTTATGTTATCCCAATAACATAAATAGGTTCATGCTTCAAAATCGTCGGTATGTGCATTTATCCATTGTGCTCAAAATTAATGGTGATACAGAAGAACCAATAGACACATTTCTAATGTTTATTCAGGGTTCATAAAGCCGGGAACATATCTTGAGTTAATCAGGACAATTAACTGCCTGGAAAAGTGTAATTATTACTGGGAATCTATGAATGCGAGTTACCTAATATCCTTTTAGAATTCTTCTGAAAAGTTCCAAAGCCACCAATTATGGAGGTATTGTATCATATTTCCTTAGCACAATTAATGCCTATACTGTCCTTTCTTTTAAAATTATTTGCAGTCTAAAGCAGAAGTACCTTCTCCCATTAAATGCAGCAAATTTGAAATAAAAACTGTTTTTGTCTGAATTTCATTTTCTATTTGATTTAATTAATTCAGTGCCATAAACATATTAATACCTAAAACTTTAAATTTCTTGCATGTAAGCTATCCATAAAAACAGCAAGGAAGAAAAACAGGGTAACTGATAAAGACATTAACTTTTATTTTTCAAACAAATGGGTACAAACACACTCATATATACAGGTAATACTCAAATAACCCACATAGTGGGCCCTGGATTCTAGAAGTCACTATTTAAATCCAAATTTGGCCCAACTGAACTTTAGGCCATTGAACAATAAACTCATACAAAAGCTGTCTTTATAGTCAGAAGGCTGCCAGTGACTTTCTAGCAACTTAATGAAACCTCCATTTTTTCATAATGTTTATCTTTTTTTCTTGGCTTCTCAAATAAAAAAGATATCCAAGCAGTAACATTAGCAATTAGAGTAAAACAGATCAGGAGCCTGTGCATCTGAAAGAATGGTATACTTCATAAGAAATCTGGACAAAATTATTTTAGCAGAACCAACCCTGGAAATTTAAATTGTCACTGCAACAGCTGTGAAGCAAAAGACAAAAAGGAAATCTAGTACAGAGGACAGATCTCAATTCCCCCTTTCCATTTTCTTGCTAGTAGATATATAAGCAGCAGAAAGTTGTCATATACCCATTATTCCAGGCTTCTAAGTTATAACTGCAATAAGTTCACAAAAGCAATTGTTCTGCTTCATAGCATTTCCAGTACATCAAGGAACATTACTCCCAACTTCCATATTTACACTTTTCTTCAAATTCCTCCTCATTCCATCTTCTTATGTCTAGGGTTTCTTTTTTTTTTTGGGGGGGGGGGAACCTTTGAGACAATTTTGTCTCCTGGTGATTGCCTAGTCCAGGGGTAGGCAACCTTGGCTCTTTTATGACTGGTGGACTTCAACTCCCAGAATTCCTGAGCCAGCTATGGTCAGGAATTCTGAGGGTTGAAGTCCACGAGTCATAAAAGAGCCAAGGTTGTCTACCCCTGGCCTAGTCCAATTCAAGCAGTTTGTTGGCAACATTTTTAGAAGTGCTTTGACATTGCCTTCTCCCTTAATTCTTCATAGTGATTGGTCCAAAGTCACGCAGATGTCTTTCATGCCTAACAACTCAGTTTTTCAGTTACCTTTAACCACTGCATAAAACTGGCTTTCTCTCCTCGCTTAATTCATCATTATTTTCAGTCTCCTTAATTTATCATTATTTTCAGTCTCCGTTGATTTCTCTCCCTGATACTTCATAACAACTGGGGAAGGAAGAAGAGTGATTTGCAGCTGTAGCTATTATACAGGTAACTTATGGAAATATATTTACATATGAAAATTTGAAAGCCAAGGGGAGGGGAAGAAAAGAAAAATTCTCTTCCCCATTCTTTTTTCTGAAAAAACTGTTTTTTTTAATATACTTTTCTTTTACTTTCCATGTAAGAAATGGATTCAAGTTTTCTATATTAGTGAGAAACTTCCTTTTAATTCAGAATATTGAAAAAACTCAACTTAAAGAAAAGGTTTGCCTGAGACAAAACAGACAAGTGCTCAATTAAACCGGGAGATAGAAAGAAGACGGTCCCATTGGGAACTGAATCACAATACTTGCAATAACTTTTCGTTTTTTAAAAGTGCAAATAATCTAAGAAAAGAAAATGTTTAGATTTATTTAGACATCATTCCAAAACTAATGGTTAGATCATGTCTTCTCAGCATATATGGATCAAAACAATTTAATTTCTTCCTAGAATACTAGAAAAGGACATCACAGCTTTAATCAACCAAGAGCACTATTCCATCAGTACAGAGCCCAATAATGACAAAATACATTTTATTGTTTTAAAATAGTTGTTTTGTAAAAAGGAACAGTGTTTCTTCCTCCCAGGATAAGGGAGGGAAGAGGAAATAGCTATATAACTAGGTTACTTGCTTCCTGCCAGTTAATACAGCATTTCAAGAAATAAAGAGACCTGACTCAATGGGTTACATGCAAGTCATCCTCTTCTGTCAATCACCTATTCAAATAATTTTAATCAATATTATCACTTTTTGTTGTTTGGAAATAAAACCATCTATTTCAGTTTCTAGGGTTTAATTTACTGAATAATACTAATAAACCCAACTTTTTCAAAAAATTTTCTTTTAAATAGCATATTTTAGGGTTTGAAGAGACCTAAGATATCTACTAGTTCCGAAATCTCAAAAATTCAAACCAGAATGCCCCACGAGGACCAGCTTAAGACTATGATACAGAAGATTGCAAAAATTAAAAATAAATCTCCTGAAAATTAAGAAAATGATTACCATCATGGTGTGCCACCAAATTTATTATTTTTTTAAAAAAATCTTCCAGTAAAATGGAAAATGTCCAGTTACTTCCACTTTAAACCAATTGCTTGCTCTATCTTTAGCAATAACTGTGGTCAGTTTGCTTAATCACAAGGACATCGGGTAATTCGTATTGTTGACAGAAGAGACTATGAAGTAAATCCTTGAGATTGCACTAAATGTGCCTACTACACCAATGAGGAAAAAACTTAGAAGGCATAAAAAGCAACAGCTCCTTTGGAAAGTTATGTTCAAATTACTACAGTATATGGCACTATGACAGTAGAGGGGAAGCACAGCTTTCATTGTATTGCTCTCATTGAGAAATAAACTTAAAACTGGGCAGAAAGCCAGAAAATGGACGAAAGTCTGTATGAAGCATATTTGAAGAAGCACACTTACTTCTGCCAGTATAAACGTAGCCATTTTTCTTCTTCAATCCCTCCCAAAAGATAGGACATTCATTGTTCAAATCCAGATTTTATGGCGGTTGTTTAGCAAAGACAGCCTTGTAAGCAACGTTCAGCATAGTTGCAGTCCACCCCCACAATATTATGTCAAACCATGAATATATTGGATTCTGTCATAATATATTTTAATTTCTTTATACTAAAACTAGGTTTTACAGTATTCTGTGGTTTGGACAAAGAACACTTTAAACCCAGGTATAATCTGAGGCATAGGTAGCAAAAAGTATCCTAGAATCTATAGATATTGTAGATATATAATAGGATTTAATAAATAAAGCAAAGGCTTGTAACTCCAAAACTAGAAGCTGGTTTTGCATTCCAAATTAGATTGCTGTAAATAAGGGATATAGTTTATGTGCATGCTTCAGTTCTGAAAATAATAAGATGAGCATGTGCTCAGAAACCATTTTTTCTGCAACTACCCACCTACAAAAGCCACAATTTTACTTGTGCTCACTTAATGGTTGCTAGGGTTCTAGTAGAAAAATAAAAGTTTGTAACATCTGCCTATTCCTAGGCAAAAACTGGGTAATTCCATAACCTCAATCATTTTTTACAGAGGCCAAATATTTTTATCCAAATTTTGTTAATTGGTTTGTCAAATGATTAAAGTCTAGTCATAATATAATTCTGAAGCAAAGAGTATCTCAAATAAAAATGTTTTGTTCTGAGACCTTAACAAAGCAGTTTCATTTAAAATGTTCCATTGGAACATTATAGGTAGTCGTCAACTTATGACCACAACTGAGACTATAATTTCCATTGTACGTTGTTGTGGCCATAAGTCTAGTCAGATCCAATTTTACAACAATTTTTATGGCAATTGTTAAGCAAATCATGTCACTGTTAACCAAATCCAGGTAGTCCTCAACTTAGAGGTACAGGTAGTCCTCAAATTACAACCCCAATTGAATGCAAAATTTATATTGTTATTTGTTAAGTGAGTTTTGCCCTATTTTACAACCTTTCTTGCCACAGTTGTTAAGTGAATCACTGCAGCTGATAAGTTAGCAACATGTTAAGTAAATCTGAGTTCCCCATTGTCTTTGCTTGTGAGAAAGTCAGAAAAGGTGATCACATGACCTTGGGACACAGCAATGATCATAAATATGAACCAGTTGTCAAGCATCTGAATTTTGATCACATGATCATGGGAATGTAACTGTGAAAAACAGTCATAAGTCAGATTTTTCAGTAACATTGTAACTTTGAACCATTACTAAATGAACTATTGTAAGTCAAGGACTACCTGTACTGTGCATACTGGGCAAGCATCGCTTGAAGTTACCGTATTTTTCGGACCATAAGACGCACTTTTTTCCCAAAAGTGGGGGGAAAACGAGGGTGTGTCTTATGGTCCAAAGGTGATCCGTATGGCCAGCCCCAACCTCTGCAAGTGGAGCACGAATTGGCACATGCTGAGAAACGCCGATCTCACGCTCCTGCAATCTGCCTCGCTCGGTTTCAGCTTCCTATGCTACAAGAGAAAGCAGGCTGAAACGGAGTGAGGAAGATTGCCAGGAATGCGAATCGGCTGATCTCGCGCTGCTGCAATCTCCCTCGTTTCAGCCTGCTTTCTCTTGTAGCAAGGGAAGCTGAAACCTAGCGAGGGAGTTTGCAGGAGCACGAGATCGGCCGATTCGCATTTCTGGCAATCTCCCTCGCTCCGTTTCAGCTTGCTTTCTGCAAGAGAAAGCCGGGCCGCAGGGCCGCCTCCACGGGTACTGCTCTAATGCAGAGAGGGAAGGACAAAGAGGGAGGGAGGGAAGGAAGGAAGGAAGGAAGGGTTAATGGGAGAGGGAGGGAGAGAAAGAGAGAGGGAGAGAGAGAGGAGAAAGAAAGGGAGAGAAATAGAGGGAGAAAGAGGGAGAGGAAAAGAGAGAGGGAGAGGAAGAAAGGGAGAGAGAAAGAGAAAGAGAGAAGGAGAAAGAGGGAGGGAAAGAGGGAGAGAGAGAAAGGGAGAGATAGAGGGAAAGAGAAAAATAGGGAGAGAAAGAGGGAGATGGAGAGAAAGGGAGAGAGAGAGAGGAGAGAGAAAGAAAGAGGGAGGGGGAGAGAGGGAGAGAAAGAGAAGGAGAGAGAGAAATTAAATTAGTAACATGATTGTTAGGTGAATCTGGTTTCCCCACTAACTTTGCTTTTCAGAAGGTTGCAAAAGGCGATCACATGACCCTGGAACAATGTGACCATCATAAATATGAATCGATTGCCAAGCATCCAAATGTAAATCACATGACCCTGGGAATGCTGCAACAGTCATAAGTGTGAAAAATGGTCATGTCACTTTTTCAGTGCCATCGTAACTTTGAACAGTCACTAAGTGAATCATTGTAAGTCAAGGACTACCTGTACTTTATCATTTTTTTTCCTTTTTTGGTGGGGGGTCAAGTTTTTGACACCTTGCTGGGCGACTGGTGGTACTCGGACATTGCCTTGTACTAAAAGTGGTACAATGAAAAGGTTGAAAAGCCCTGTTTTAGTATACCGGTACTATTTGGTTCAGAATTTTTTTTTTCTTGTTTGCCTGCTCTAAAAACTGGGTGCGTCTTATGGTCAGGTGCGTCTTATGGTCCGAAAAATACGGTATGTCCTGGATAGAAGGAAATGAACTTCCAATCATCTTTTTTGCTGTCCTCACCACTAGAGTAGTTTGCATGGATGAAAAACTAGGTCCATTCTACAAATATTTCGAAACATTTCAGATGCCGTTTTTGGATTTCACTGGCTATTTTTTAATTGGTTGCAGCATTACTGACATAAGGTTTCATTGTACAGAAACAATATGATATTCTATGAAGGCCGTACATTTGAAAGATCTTCAGATTTTGGAACTATGGCTATAGAAGCAGTCATGATCATTCTAATCCAAAATAGAAACTCTGGTGGCATCAGTGATCAAAACATTCACATTTTACTATATATATTAATGTTTGATTTCCACTATAAGTACCAGTTGAATGAACCAAAAGCTGTGGTGGCAGCATCAATTCAGTGTTTCATTTCAGTTATTAAAGCAACCTTCTTTTCCTTTACTATAGAGGTGAAATATTTCCATTTAATTACACTTACAGGATAACTGTTATTAAAACAAAAACTCTTAACCCTAACTTCACAGAGCAAAACAAAACATAAAAAATACCCAGTATTCAATTTACTTAGCAAATAATTTACCTAATAAATTTTCTTACCTAAGACTTTCTTCCTTCAGTAGCTCCAGCCAACAGCAGCAGAAACCTCTATTTTATTGGTAGATATATATTCACCATGGTTTGGTGAATTGAGAGAATATAACTATGCCATATTCGAACACTCAAAATAAAATATCCCATATTGTCACAAGTTGGACAAGTATTTTATTTTGTTGTACAAGTGACATAACATTCAAAATGACCATTCCCAGTAAGAACAAATCTGCACACCACAACACACACAGCTATGAATATGCAGTTTATAGTACTACTAGCAGACGATAACTACTTTTTTCTTACTTTGAAAACAGCCTCAAAGAAGCTGCTAATACTAAATATTAATTTTTTATCTTCTTTTTCTGTTTAGAAGAATCCAAATAGCAGAGGTCGTCCAAATTTCAGGCAAACATTTCACTAGCTTTTATATGAATTCTGAAAATTTATCACAACTAACTTTAATTTTTGTCTTCCTATTTTTAAATAATTATCTATGTTTTTATTTCCAAAGCAGATCAGATCAGCAGATTGTGTTTCACGTACTGGAATTAAAATGTATTATATCTGTAGCAGTGATTTAAACAGAAAGTCTTTCCTGTATTAAATTTAAAAATATCATCCTAAATTAGATTACAGTATTAAGAAATTTACTTAGGGAATCAACTAATATTTTTACCAAGTGAAATATTCTTATTAAGGAGCTTTTATTATCTGTAATATACCATACAACTATGCAATCCTTCCAAGTCAATCTCCAAAGATTATTTCAGAATACTTGGAACATGGATTTAGCACCATCCAGAACATCTGTTTACCTATTTTAAAAATACATTTAGAAGATGACAATTCTTACTGAATAAACCCAAATAAACAATGCCACCAGAAGACCAAGATCTGGGGAAACAGTAACTGCAATTTGTATTATTGTCTACAGTTAACAGCTATGCTTTTATTTATTTATTTTAATCCCATTTATATCCCGCTCTTCTCCGAAGACTCAGGGCGGCTTACAATTTAAGCACAAACCAATGTGCTTAGCAATAGCCTTCATTCTATGTATATGCCTGCTTATTAGGGCTTTCGCCCCCCCCCCAGTGGCATTATTACAGTCAGCTTATTGCCCCCAACAATCTGGGTCCTCAGATTGTTTTCATGCTACATATTTCGCTTTAAACTTATATGTAACTGCTCTTCATTTAAAAAGTTCTTTCTAATTGTAACTTGCTCTCAATTTCTTTTTAATAAGAACTATCTCTCACAAAACATTCTGCTCCCTACCGCTGACTAAAATTTCCCTTGCTATATATTTCCTTATACTTGGTTCTTCATTACTTTCCAAAACCTGTTTAAATATGTTTGTCTTGTAGCTTTTCGTCCTTCTATGATCACCACCCTGCTGCATCACAGTTGTTCCTCAGCATGGAAACTTCTCTCCAAGTTTTTCCATTGACTTATTGCTCAGAAACTATTTCTGATTTTTTTTAGTGAAGCCACAAATTCTCCTTTTATATTGATAAAACCACATTAACCAACAGTGACACCAGTATTTTTCTTTGGCAAAAGGCATTATGCTGGTGTGACTGTCATTTAACATATTATTTCCATTAATTTCATATTTACCAAGAAAAAGAAAAATTAAAAGTAGAGAGATTTGGAAAACTAAAAATGCACTGTATAGGATTAAGAATGCCATGGGAGCATTTTTAGTCAGTTTTTTTTCCTATTGCTTATCTGCAAATGAAGTTTAAGATCTCAGCCAAGATTTATAAATATATAGTTCCTTACAAAATAGTTTTGGTCTATGCATCTCTAGAATTATGAAGGCAAAGCACTGAAAAGCATACTCACGCATTGCAGTATGGCTTCTTCTCATAGCCCTTGTAGTTTTTCATGTTGAGGGTCATCTTGCAGACTTCGCAATGAAAACATGCTTTATGCCAGTACTAGGGAAATATAAGAAACAAGTATTAGTTCACTACAATACATTGCAGGTGGGTTAATTAAGTAAAGAATGTTATTCAAAGATAATAAGTCTTTCTACCAGTCATACATGATGGATTTTTTAGATAGATGCTTGCTGTAAGAACTTTTTGTTGCTCAAATGTAAAAACAAAAACTAAACAAGTCCAAGACAAACATGTCTTTTTATTTAGTTGGTGAAAACAGCAGTAAGCTCTTAAAAGAACAGTAGTAAGCTCTTAAAAGAAGATAAATGGTTAAAAATAGTACTAACTTCCAAGATGCTTATAGAACAAAGTATTAGATTTAGAAGAGAACATTTAGGATAGCCCTTTCTGTTCGTTTCGCATCATCCCACATCCAGTTTTGTAAGGCAATCTTTTCAAGATTAAGAGAAAGTAAGTGGCAAATTAGAAATATTCAAGGTAGTTATGTACTTTAAACCACTTATTAATGTACCTTATATAACATGTTACCAATAATATTATAGAATTAATCTGTTTCCATTTCTTTTCAAGGGTTCCATTTAATGTCAAAATGGATTAAATGTACACTATCTACTTACTACATATAATTGTGGGCTTCATTTTTCTTGATAATCCTTCTATGGCTTTTTTGGGAGGGGGTAGAACTGGAGCAGAATCACAAGTATAAAATTACCCATTAAAATGTTCATAAAGATTCTGCTTGTTGGACTGCCTACATACTCTAAATGCATTTTATTATTTTAGAATTCTACAAAAACTATCAGATAACATGTGAAGTAAAAAATCCAAGTTTCTCAAGGAGTACCTGTACCCATACGGACCTCTTTATTGACAGATTCATCTAATAACTTAGTTTTTTTTAATCAAGTACAAAACAGCAGCTTTCTAAACAAGACTGTCAAGCAAGAATTCGTACACTACTATTTAATGATCAAGAACAATAGTTAGATTTGCTACTCTTTCGAATACCCACAATCAGTGATAATTGCAAGTATCCTGGAGTCAGCTAATAACATGGAAATTCACCACACCCAATTTTTAAACACAGCCCAGATGACAAGAGCATGTAATGATTCATCAGTATTAGAAGAGAAGTCTGCCTCATTTTATTGCCTAAAGCAACAGATTAGCACCTTCATATGAGGCTGAAAGCCAATTCCTCATGTAGTTCATTTTTACATTTTTTAATTTTCACTGAACCTTTGACGTAACTAAAATTAGGACTTCTTTAATGTATACCGACACATAACTGTATGTTTTCAGTCACCAAGCAAATGCAGGGCAATTGGAAGTCTCAAATTGCTATTAAAAACCAAAGCCACCTTATGTATACAAATTTGAGTGACTGCAAATTTCATCTCAAATATACATTGCAAATTTGAATACTGTTATCAGACAATAAGTCATTCACCTTTATTAATATGTAGCAAAATACCGTAGCTACCAATAAAATAGGGCAGACATTTTTCATATAGCAATCTTTCCAATCTAAAAAGTGTTATGACACAGGCCAAGTTCACTCTAATATTTGCTTCAAACTGATTATATTTCAAGTTCCTAAATCTTTTGTTTAAAAAGTTGTGGTGCTCCATTGCTAGAGGTTTTGAAGAAGAAATTAGACAGCCATTGTCCAAAATGGTTTAGGGTCTCCTGCTTAGCAAGGGGTTGGACGAGAAGACTTCCAAGGTCTCTTCCAATTCTGTTATTCTGTTATTTATTCTGAGATGAAGAGGGACCAAGGATATGTTATGTATGAATGTTGTAACACTGAACATGGCCAGTTACGACTGACAAAAAGCAAAGAGCTATCATACATGACAGTAGCTTTGACAGTTTTTTCATTATTTAATTAACCTAATATAAGGAATCATAAACAGTCCACAGTTTTACACATAGTAAATTAAAACATGGTTGGCTAATTTGCAGCCCAGTATGCAATGAAAAAAGGGACGAGGTAAGCTTGTCGATCAGAAGGTCGGCAGTTTGGTGGGTCGAATCCCGAGTGCCGTGTAACAGAGTGAGCGCCTGTTACTCCTCCCAGCTTCTGCCAACCTAGCAGTTCAAAAGCACGTAAAAATGCAGGTAGAAAAATAGGGACCACTATGGTGGGAAGGTAACAGCATTCTGTGCGCCTTTGGCGTCTAGTCATGCCGGCCACATGACCATGGAGACGTCCTCGGACAAACGCTGGCTCTTCGGCTTTGAAATGGAGATGAGCACCGGCCCCTAGAGTCAGAAACGACTAGCAAGCATGTGCGGGGGAACCTTTACCTTTATGCAATGAAAATCCAGTTTTAGAGACGAGATGGAACATTCTTGCATACCTTTCTAAATCAATATAGATTCTAGGTACAAAAATACATCTAAATACTATATTCGCTATTCTTACATTGGAACAAAATTCATATAGTAGTTCTATAGAATAATATTTATTGTACAGCATAATTAAACAATAGCCTGTGTGGCTTAACAAATGGCATATAGGGACTTGAAATTTTTTAAAAAAATAAACAAGTACCCAAATTCAGTCACTGTATTCACTTAGTAAATCTTGGTTTCATTTTCATGATGGGAATAGTACAAACACTTGATACATTGTATAGATTGGTAAATTGTTCAACCAATTTCTTATGTCTGAATAAAAATGGGAAAAATGCAGATAGAGATTTTCAAATCTTGCTTCAGTATGGAGCTTTAATAAAAAATGTAATTTATCAGTAAATACAACTTACATGAGCAACTACTTAGAAAATTGGCAAAACAATGATATATATGGATGGAATCCATTAGATTATAAAGAATCTCAACTAGTGCCACCTACTAGGGATTCCATGTACTTAGTAGTAGTTACTATACGGCTTTCAGATACAATTCAAGATATTGGTTGTTATCAATAAAGCCCACCATGAAATAGAGAGCCCTTCTAGCATAGTGTTTTAAGATGCTGCCTTAGAAACCGTGAGACTGAGTTTTAGGCCTTCCATAGGCATGAAAAATGAGTGGGTGATAAGCCAGGCACTTGCCTCAACCCAATGCACCTCACATGATAATAGATAGGCAGGAATATTAGGTATGTTTGCCCTCTTGAGTTAAATATTAAAAAGGCAGAACAAAATTATAATAGGGTTTAAATACTTGGGGAAAACTTTATTTCTCCAATTCTTTCTGACATCTTGTAAGATATTAGGGTTGACATATTTGGTCCCACCTATTAAGCAATGGGACCAAGAAGGGTATTTTCTCTACTGCAGTACTCGCCTTCCTGAATGGTGTTATTCTCAAAGTCCAGATCCTATAGTTATTCAAAAGAGACCTGAAGACTTCTGGCTCTTTCCCCAGGGCCAATGCTGGGAGAGATACAATCCTGAATGGAAGATATATGTCCCTGGTGTAAATGTTAATAAATTTCTCTTCTCCAGGCATGATCATATTTTCTTTCTTAATATTAATATATTGTTTTTTAATCCTTTCAAGCCCCTCATAATTGTTGAAGAGTGACAACCATAACAATTTAACTCATAAATATATGGAAGTAAATTTCAGTCTCTGTCCCAATGCTTTTAAATCACAGACTGGACTTTGGGAGCAGACCAAATGTGCTTTTATGTCATAGTGTTTGCATTCTTTTAATACTAAAACAGAGCTTTAAAAAATGATTCTAAACATAATGCTCAGGTTGTGTCACACAAACCTACTAGCATATGGCACATTCATACATAAGTTTCATGTTTATATTAGAAAAAATATTACTGCACAGTGCAGTGAAAATTTTCATTTGTGAAACTGGCACAACCTCCCTCTTCCTCTTATCACTAACATAGAGATTCATTTCTAGTCACAAGTTAGCACTTAGAACAACTTGTGAATGTAAGCTAAGGGAGCTGTACTGCAAAAGAGGTGAACCTGTAGTTCCCTACCTGTATTTTTACATTAGAAAAATCTAACTCGAACTTAATTTAGATTTTACTCCATCACTATTTCAGAAGTATATAATTAGTAGTTGCAGTTTACGACAGAAATATCTCCTCCCCTTAATAAAGGCATAGTCAAGTAGGGAAACAAAGTTGCCACATCATCCATGAATCTAAAAAGTTGGAATCTTTTTAAAGCCAAATATGTAACAAGATGAGCAAGGCATAGAGAGGTCTTTGTAGTTATAAATATGATACACAGCAAAGTCCCTAGAGTACTTGACTCGATTTCTTTTTTAAACAGCAAAAAGAACTCATTTTTAAAAGGATCTATTCTTATATATATCACTGCCTAAATGATCGATCAGAAGGGAGGTGGGCAAGGGAATAGAATCCAACATAAAACAGATTATGGCTAATTTGTTCATCTTCTTTTTAGCTATTGATACATAAAGCTTTTTTTAAATTGTGGTAAAAAGTAGTAGAAATCTTCTCTTCAGTGGCTTCATTTAAAGCCACTTTTAAAAACTTAAAAACTATTTTAAGTCATAACATTTGCTTAAATAAACTGACATGTGGCTGAAATGCCTATAATTTTACTTAAATCAAAACTGGAATGACTCCAATATCAAAATCAGCTGTTCTGTATAACCTTTGCTTTATTTCTTTGCTGAAAATAATTTGAGGAAATCATTTTGTAATTCTTCTATTTAAAAAAAATGGGCAGGTGATTTGGTAAAAATACAGTAAAAAAGCAAATAGTTACTTTCTAGGCAACATATCAATATATTAAGAAAAATTAAAAAGGGAACAAAACTTTTCTAAGCTTTAGGTTTGGCTATTTGCATAATTTTATTGAAGTTACATTATTGCAAAAGGGTAAAGTGAGAAGTCTTTACATTATAGATGATATAACTACCATAACAATGCCAAAAGTGTTAAGTACCTAGCAATACCTTGCCCTGCTTTTAACATTCCTTCCCTAAATCCACAATGTCTTTATTCAATATGTCCCAATTCAACCTAGTGTCAATTTAATTCATAATTTTGAGAACCTGAAAAGATAAATCCTATTAGTTTTACCACTCCACCCTCCCTAAACTGTTGAATATATTTCATACTTTCTTTGCAGATAGGCACACTTGGCACTAGAGATCAGCAGGCTTCTCAAATTCTCTTCATACTCTCTTAGAAAGTTCCAAAACTGCCTTTTCTATATAACAAGCAGAATCTGAACCTTAATACCTGCCCCCTCCATCTACCCTTCTTCAAAGTATGAAGCTTTCAACGTGTCATCAACCGCCATTCTACAGGTGATACCCCGCACTTGATATTGTCCCCTCAACCATTAAGTCGCTTTTTAAGTTGCAATAATGGCCCAGTGGGGGCATTCACAAAAATAATAATAAATAAACCTTTATTGTCAAAGTACAACATGTGTACATTGAGATTAGCTGAGCCTCAACTAAACCAGGAAATTTGGCACTCCACGCTCTGAAGGCCTGCTTCAGCTCCACGTCCAGCAAGCGCTAGGTTCCCTCGGCTGACCGCGTCCCCCATTCCCTCCTCTAGCAGCCCGCTTTTTGTTCAGGCTACCTTGTACCTTACTCTCCCACACCCTGTTCCTTCAACCACTCCCCGATGGCCACTCTCTAAAATGCCCCCTTTGTGCTTTCCACATGCTTTCTTCCCTCAGCCTGGCCTGCTCTCCCCTTCCGGCAATCCACCACTTCGGAGCCTGCCTGCCTGCCGGCCTCTCCCTCTTCTCCAATTGGCCGGCCTTCCCTTCTCCTTCCACGCACACACGCTCCGCACCGACCATCCCGCCCTTGACATCTTTGCCCCGCTCCACCCTAACCGTCCGCCACGATTGCTGTCTTCACCACCCGCCCCCTCCCCCGGACAACCAGCAGCAACCGTCTCCCTCCGGGCTACCAACTGCCGCTGCTCCTCGCCCCCTCCCCTCTCAGACATCCCCTCAAAAGCCACTAGCCCCACCCGCTCAGCGGGACTTGCGCCTTCTCTTCACGACACCCACCTTGTCGAGGCAGTTCACCTTCTCGGTTGGGTAGACGATTTTGCCGCAGCGGGCGCAGCTGGGATTCATGGCGACGGAAGTGAGGCGAGGAGGGAAGGGTCTGTGTGTACGTGCGTGAGGAAAAAGAACGCTGCTGCTGCTGCTGCCACCACCAACGCCTCTAAAACTGCGCCCTCGGGAAGGTTCTGCGAAGGCAGCAACGGAAAGGAGGAGAGGCGAGTAAGCAGGAAGCCGCCCAGGCAATGGCTGGTGGCAGTTAAGGAGGGAAGGGGCGCGGCGAGCCACTCTTTTTTGCGCGCGCGCCTCCGCCTTCTTCCTCGTCAGCGCGAACGGTCGACCGCGCGCGCACACAAAAGGGGAGAGAAGGAAGACGGCGACGCCAGACGGGTCGGCGGCGAAGGGTGGGGTTCAGCGCTCACGTGCGGGGGAGGTGGGGAAAGCGAAAGCCTGAAATAACGACGAAAGGAAAGATTTCGAAGGTCGGAGAATAAGACTAAAAATAGGCTGAAAACTGAGACCAGAACGGTGGGCAGAGGGAGCCTCCCTCTTAAAAGTCCCACCTAGGACTTTTCAACTATAGTACCTATCACCCTCAGCCAGTTCGGCCAAGTTGAGGAGAGCTAGGCTTAGAGAAAATCTTTATTGCGTCTACTTAGAAGCGGGAAAACTCCCTTGAACTTTGCTTCCGAGTAGATGATAGCTTTTGTACTTTGCATGTTCCCTACAAATCCTTCCTAATCTTCTCTCCAGGTACATTATACTCTTTATCTCCCATTACTCCCAGATTTCACACCCAATGGCTAAGAGGTATGAAATTATAATTTAAGATGCTTGGAAGGAGAGCTCCCAATAGAGTTTAATGTCTCCTACATATGTCTCCCACATATGCTAAAGCTAGAGTGTAATAATGAAAAAGGAAGCAATATAAACAGCACCAAACCAAAAACCACAGAGGTAGCTATTTCCTGGTTGCTACAGTGCTTTGTAATAGCTATTCCTCTGCCTCAACAAAATGGCACTTTTCCTCCTACATGTCAGAACTTCCCCATGGTTTTGAAAATCTTGTGACAATCGGTCATTCAACAGGTAGAAAGGTAGGAACTGAACAACTTGCTTCACCCATTGAAATCTGCCTTTTTTTAAGGCATAGGAGTGATAGGATTTAGTGAGGGGCTATCAATTTTGGAGCTTTCTGAAGATACAAAACATTCCAAATCAAAATCCAATGTTAAATCTTTTTAATGCCAAAGCAAGCTATTCCACTAAAGTTATTTGTTTTGTCTATTCTGATTCCCAGAGACTGATTAAATTCATTTTAAGCAAGATCCTTTAACTCTCCAGATACACTGTACTATAATGCCCATTTCCCCCTATCAGGATGGCAAATTGTTGAAACTATGGGAGGAGCTAAGGAAAACATCTGGAATTGACAAGGTCTGAATATGGGTTTAATATATGCAAAATATGTATTCTGTGTTTCTCAAACTTTCTAGTCAAGTATACTTATTCCTAAAACAAGAACAATACACTAGCTGTACTTTTTCTTTGTAAGTCTCCAAAATCTCCACTTCATCCCATTTTATCTTTCTGGAAAATTATATTATCTAAATAAATTATCATTTTATTATTTGAAGGAAGTATTGACTTTCCAAATACCTATTCTTGCTCCACATACATATGAAGCTATAAATGGAATTTATTAGGTTGTGGTTTAGGGTGGGAACCAGACATTGATGTTTAAGCTGGTTTAGAGTATATGTATGAGCTCAGCTAATTTGGTTTCTCAATAAACTATGCTTAAAATATAAGGTATAGTATGATGTGTGAATTGGCCATTATTTTGTGCCTACAGTATTGTGTAACTATTTCACTTCATTTTCCTAGCTAAAACAAACTGCCTTTTTTCTTTAAAACAAAAAATAAAAATAGGTTCCTAGAGCAAATTAACAAACATGGGGTAGAGGTCCTGATTATTTAAAATTACTATAACACTATAACACTAGGGGTTTTTTTTGTTTTTTTTTTTGCTGGCTCCAAAGATGGCGGACGCGCTGGGGAGAGCTCCGTAGCCCCCAACGGTAAGGCGTCCCCCCAGGAGCCCCCCAGGGATGTCAGCGGACCCCTGGGGTGGGGCCAGAAATTCGGGCAGATGAGCTGGGCAATTGTGCCGCCCGCTGCCTCCCGAATCAGCTGCAGGGGTGACGGGACATCTCCGCCTCGCCGCCTGGGCCGTTGGCAACCGTTATAAACGGGGGCCAGCGCCTCTGCCCTGCCTCTACCGCTTGTTCAAACTGCCGGGCAAGGGCGGCGTCTCCGCAGATCAGCTGTGCGGCGGAGGCGCCGGCGGCGAGGACGACAGCGCCGGCGGCGACGACTCTCCAGCCCCAGTCTGGTCGTCTACTCAGGGAGCCGGCAGCGACGGTGGCAGTGGCGGCGGGGCGTCTCCAGGCCCGCCCCTTGGACCACGACAGCCATCGCAGCCATCCAGGAGGGGCCGGAGGCTCTGCTCTGCCCCAGCCCCCTGATCGGCTCTCGGGCGGCGGCGGCGTCTCCGGGCGATCGGCGGAGACGCCGCGGACCAGCTGGGTAGCGGAGGCGGCGGCATCTTCGTCAGCGTCGGCGGTGAGAGCTCCGCGGGCCCTGGTCTGCGGTCTCCCACGATCCCGATCACCGGGCAAGGGCGGCGGAGACGGCGAGGACGGCGGCGGCGACGACGACTCTCCAGCCCCAGTCTGGTCGTCTATTCAGGGAGCCTGGCAGTGATGGTGGCAGTGGCGGCGGGGCATCACCGGCCCGCCCCTAAGCCACCACAACCATCGCAGCCATCCAAGAGGGGCCAACATCTCTGCCCTGCCCCGACCCCCCCCCTGTTCGACTCCCGGGCTGTGGCGGCGTCTCCAAGCGATCAACGGAGGCGCCGCGGACCAGCTGGGTGGCGGAGGCAACGGCATCGTCGGCGACGGCGAGAACCCCGCGGGGCCCTAGTCTGTCATCTCCCCACGGGCCTGAACACCGGCGGGGGCAGTGGCGGTGGGGCGCCTCTGACCCGCCCCTGAGCCGCTGCAGCTGCTGCAGCCATCCGGAGTAGGGCCGGCGCTCCCACCCTCGGCCCCGTTATGCCTCCCTGGGCAACGGCGGCACCTGGGAAGATCAGGAAAGACACCTCGGATCAAATGGTTCAGCTAGGCGGCGGAAGAGGCAGCCACAGCAACCGCCCTGAGCAGGACCGGAGTCGTTACTCTGCCTCGACCTCCTGGCCTGCTCCTGAACAACGGCGGCGTCTCCATGGGATCAAGGAGACGCCGCAGACCGGCTATGCCAGGGGTCGGCAACCTAAAAAAGAAAAAGAGCCACTGGGAACCGGTTCCATCACAAATTAAAAAAAGAGGGAGCCGCGTGCGTGTGTCCATGCACGCGCATGCGCAAAAAGGTTTTTTGCGCATGCGCGGACGCACGCGGCTGCCATTTTTTAAAAAATGAGATGGAACCGGTTCCCCGTCTGCAAAGCTGCCGCTTTCGGCAACTTTGCAGACGGGCCGTGGCAGCTTCCTCAAAGAGCGGCGCCCCTGCCCATTCCGAGAGGTGCGCGCGCACCTCTCCGAACGACCGGAGGTGCGCGCGTACCTCCGCGCGAATGGGCAGCGGTGCCGCTCTTTGAGGAAGCTGCCGCGGCCCGTCTCAGCTTCCTCAAAAAGAGAGGCGCCCCTGCCCATTCCGAGAGGTGCGCGCGCACCTCTCCGAACGACCGGAGTTGCGCGCGCACCTCCCCAAACCTTTGGGGAGGTGCGCGCGTACCTCCGTGCGAAGGGGCAGCGGTGCCGCTCTTTGAGGAAGCTGCCGCGGCCCGTCTCAGCTTCCTCAAAAAGAGAGGCGCCCCTGCCCATTCCGAGAGGTGCACGCGCACCTCTCCGAACGACCGGAGTTGCGCGCGCACCTCCCCAAACCTTTGGGGAGGTGCGCGCGTACCTTCGTGCGAAGGGGCAGCGGCGCCGCTCTTTGAGGAAGCTGCCGAAAGCAGACGGGCCGCAACTCCGGTCGTTCGGAGAGGTGCGCGCGCACCTCTCGGAATGGGCAGGGGCGCCGCTCTTTGAGGAAGCTGCCGCAGCCCGTCTGCTAAGCTGCCGCTTTCGGCAGCTTCACAGACGGGCCGCGGCAGCTTCCTGAAAGAGCGGCACCGCTGCCCATTCGCGCGGAGGTACGCGCGCACCTCTCCAAAGGTTTGGGGAGGTGCGCGCGCACCTCCGCCCATTCGGGGAGGTGCGCGTGCACCTCTCCAAACGGGCGGTGCCACTCTCCATTTGGAGAGGTGCGCGCGCACCACTGCCCGTTGGAAGAGGTGCGCGCGCACCGGGCGGCTGGGAGCCGCAAGAGACGGCTCAAAGAGCCGCATGCGGCTCCGGAGCCGCAGGTTGCCGACCTGTGGGCTATGCGGACCCGATCGACCACCACCGAGGGGCCTTTGACAGCGGCGCTAAGCTTCTCCAGGCCCCGGTCAACCAACTCACCAAAAAAAACCTCGACGGCAGCACTACTAGACGCGGCGTGGCGTCTCCGGCCCGCACCCTGGGTGCCGACGGTGTCTCCGTGCCGATCAACAACCTAAAGACGCCAGGATACAGCTGACCAGTGGAGATGACGGCGACTAGACCACCGAGGCCATCAGCATCTTGCCTCCACCAGCTCCGAACCCCCTGCCCTCCCTTGCCCCGCAGGACATGATGGGCCTGGGTGTAAGCCACGGTGTCAGAGTGGCCTGTCCTACACCTGCAGCCCCATAGAGGTGAGAGCTCTATGGGGTATGCTTCACCCAGAGTGGGGCCTGGACCACCCCCAGAAGCAGAGTCACAACCCATCGTGAGAGGATGGGGAGTGGCCTGCTTCTGGGGTTCACCCAGCCAAGTGGCAGTGGCTGGATGACGGTCCAGATACCCACCTACCCGACTAGACCCTCCTTCCAATGCTCCACCCAGGGGACCGCCTTCCCAATGCTCCCTATGCTTCTCCAATATTCAAGCATAGATCTACTCGCCCTCAGGAGTTCCCCCCTCTCCTGGGTTCGTCCTGCCTTCAATACATCGAACCTCGATGACGGGCCCGACCATTGGGCCTCTGAGAGATGGCCAGGCAGGGTCAGGGGCCTTCATCACAAGACCAACAAGAGGCCCCTGGTTAAGTTTCTAGTCAAGTTTTTTGTCGGGTTAGGGAGGGGGGCGGGAAAAGAATATGGTTGCTCGGGAAAGGCAGGCCTTCCAGCCACCATAACGCAGGCCAGGCCTACGACCATTCGCGATGGTGAAAAACGAGGACCAGTCGCCGACAAAACCCAGTGGCGAACTGACGAACAGCCTATTCCCAGGATGGTGGGGAACAGCAGAAGGTGCACAAACAGAGGGCCGTATCGTCACCGGGAGTGTCATCTCCGCTCTGTACAAGCGGTGAGACGCTCCGACCCTCTGTACTTCCCCGGAGGACCCGGGAGCAAAGGTGTGCAGCCTCCTATGCTAAGGCTGGTCTACCTGAATGCCAGGTCCGTAGCTAACAAGGCTCACCTCGTTCGTGACCTAGTGGAGAGCGAGCACGCGGACCTGGCTTGCATCACGGAAACCTGGCTGGGCCCAGAGGGTGGTGTCCCTCTGGTTGACCTCTGCCCGCCAGGTTTCCAGGTGCTGCACCAGCCTCGGACCCATGGGAGGGGCGGGGGAGTGGCAGTTATCATCAGGGAATCCCTTAGCCCGCGAGAGACCACCGTCCCTCAGATGGTCGGGTGTGAGTCTCTCCTACTGAGATATGGCCCGGGGGCGCAGTTGGGCCTGCTGCTGGCGTACCTACCACCTAATCGTGCAGCGGCAGCCCTGCCCGAGCTACTCGATGTCCTCTCAGGGTTGGTGGTTGAATTCCCAAAACTCATGGTCTTGGGCGACTTTAACCTACCGTCCCTGGGAGGATCGTCCGAACTGGCTCGGGAGTTCATGGCTTCCATGGCGGCCATGGACCTGTCGCAAATAATTTCTGGACCGACTCATGAGAGAGGCCACACCCCAGACTTGGTGTTCTTGTCTGGACGGTGGCGTGATGATATTGGTGGGGGTGCCACGACTGTTACGCCCCTGTCATGGACCGATCATCACCTCCTACGGCTAGACTTCCCCTTTGCCACCCCCCGCCGTGGGTGCACGGTGCCAACCAGATGGTACCGCCCTAGGCGCCTAATGGACCCTGATAGGTTCCAGGCAGCGCTTGGGGACGCACATGCACTCCCTGCTCACAGCTCGGCGGATGCCTTAGTGGAAGCCTGGGAAAGGGCAGCCACGGAGGCACTTGACCGAGTTGTACCCCTGCGGCCCTTGACCCGGCGCAGATCCCAGCGAGCCCCATGGTTCACCGCGGAGCTCCGGGAGATGAAGCGTCGGAGACGGGGCCTAGAGAGCCGTTGGAGATCCAGTCGATCCAAATCCGACCGATTGCGATTAAGAATCCTCACCAGGTCTTATCTCGCTGCGATAAGGGTGGCAAAATCCAACTACTTTTCCACCCTCATCGCGTCCGCAGATAATCGCCCGGCTGCCTTGTTCAGGGTGACTCGCTCCCTACTGAACCAAGAGGTGAGGGAGGAACCCTTGCAGGGTCGAGCCGAGGAATTCGGTCAATATCTGCTGGATAAAATTGCTCGGATTCGAACCGGCCTGGACTCCAACTGGGCTGAGTTGGAAGAACAAGACATGGACAATCTTGTCGACGTCATCTGGGAGGAATTTGATCCTGTGACTCCTAAGGAAGTGGACAGGATTATGAGGAGGTTGAGCTCCTCCACATGCTTACTGGACCCGTGCCCTTCCTGGCTGGCTTATGCGGCTCGAGAGGGGACACGAGGCTGGTTCCTGGCGGTCATCTCTGCTTCTCTGAGTGAGGGTCACTTCCCCACCGCCTTGAAGGAGGCGGTGGTGAGACCTCTCCTCAAGAAGCCCACCTTGGACCCATCCTCATTGAATAACTTTCGTCCAGTCTCCAATCTTCGCTTCCTTGCGAAGGTTGTTGAGAGCGTGGTGGCGCACCAACTTCCTCAGGTCCTGGATGAAGCGGTTTATCTAGACCCGTACCAATCGGGCTTCAGGCCGGGCTATAGCACGGAGACGGCATTGGTCGCTCTGATGAATGATCTCTGGAGAGCCCGGGACAGGGGCCATTCCTGTGTCCTAGTCTTATTAGACCTTTCGGCGGCTTTCGATACCATCGACCATGGTATCTTGCTGCGACGCCTCAGGGGACTGGGAGTGGGAGGCACGGTTCTGCGTTGGTTCTCCTCCTTTCTCCAGGGTCGCTCGCAGTCGGTGCTGGCAGGGGGGCAGAGGTCGACCCCGAGGCCTCTCGTTTGCGGAGTTCCTCAGGGGTCGGTCCTCTCGCCTCTCCTGTTCAACATCTACATGAAACCGCTGGGTGAGATCATTCGCAGCTTTGGAGTAGGGTACCATCAGTATGCTGATGACACCCAGCTTTTCATCTCAACTCCAAACAACATCAGTGATGCCATCGACGTGATGTCCCGCTGCCTGAAAGCGGTCTGGGAATGGATGGGGAGGAACAGGCTTCAACTGAACCCGGACAAGACTGAATGGCTGTACGTACCAGCAAGCCAGGATACTCAGAGCATCCCATCCCTTAACATCGGGGATGAGTTACTACCCCCTGTTGATAGGGCCCGCAACCTGGGTGTCCTCCTAGACTCACAGCTCTCCCTGGAAGATCACATAGGAGCTGTGACCAAGGGGGCCTTCTCCCGGGTTCGACTGGTGCGCCAATTACGGCCTTATCTGGACCTGGATGCCTTACGTACAGTCACCCATGCCCTTGTGACCTCTCGCCTAGACTACTGTAACGCTCTCTACATGGGGCTGCCCTTGAGATCCACTCAGAAGCTTCAACTGGTGCAAAGTGCAGCTGCACGGACACTTTTGGGAGCCTCCCGATACTCCCATATCACACCTCTCCTCCGTGCGCTGCACTGGCTTCCGGTTGCCTTCCGAGTGAAGTTCAAGGTGCTAACAATGACATACAAAGCCCTACATGGCATAGGTCCAGACTACCTACGGGAGCACCTTCTGCCAATGTCAACACCCCACCGCCCTGTGCGCTCCCACAGAGAGGGCCTCCTCAGGGTGCCACCGCTCAAGGAATGTCGGCTGTTGGCCCCCAGGGGGAGGGCATTCTCAGTGGGTGCGCCAGCCCTCTGGAACTGCTTACCAACTGAAATCCGGATGGCCCCCGACCTCCGCACCTTCCGGCGCGACTTAAAGACTTACCTATTCCAGCAGTCCGGCCTGGCCTGATAGCTCTGATAGCTCTAATTGGGGTCCCAGTTTGTTTTGTTTTGATTATTGTTTTTCAATACTGTTTCATTATGTTGCCTATCTTACTCTGTACACCGCCCCGAGTCCCTCGGGAGAAGGGCGGTTTATAAAAACAAACAAACAAACAAACAAACAAACAAACAAATAAATAAATAAATAATACAGACTCTTCTGTTAAGAAAATAAGCTATAAAATATAGTATACATTCACATGAGTCTAACACTAGATTAGCAGCTGAAACCTTCATCTCTTCCACAAAGATAATCAGTGGGAAAATAGCTATGGTATTCTTGTAACTGATATCATGATCACCAAAAGGACCCCATGCTTCTTTTTTAATATTGGTGCTTCAGCCCTTTCATGTGTCATATTATCTTACTCCAAGTCATTTCATTCCAATCTTTCTAGTGCAAATATATTCATTTTAGTATTGCCAATCTTCTAGGAAAAAAAGTACAAAATATTTCAACTAGTCTTTCTGGAAATGTAAAATAGAGGAACAAAGATTATTAATCACACATAGGTGGAAAAATATCCAAAACTAATTTGAGTTTGCTCATCCTATTTACTGAATGCATATAAAATACATGTGTGAAGATTGTTTTTGCCCAATTATAGTACTGAAACGTGGAATGTAGTTGAAGATCCTGTAGAATTTTGGAGGCCATTCAGTGGTGGGATTCAAATATGTGAACAACCGGTTCTCTGTGTGGATGCCGCTTCTGGAAGTCCATTCTGGGCCTGGGCAACAAAAAAATAGCAACCAGTTCTGCCAAAGTGGTGCGAACCGGCTGAATCCCACCACTGAGGCCATTGCTTTCTTTTTCTGCTGTCACTTCTCATTTAAAAATGAAAATCCTTAGGTAATTATTTTTTGTCTCCAGACATACCTTGGCTTGTAAAACTAGACAACTTTCTTCTCATTTGCAACTTCTCTTCACTGCAGCCTGCCCATCCCCTTCTCCCAAATTTTCTCTATAACTTGGCTTGGTTTGGCTTTACCAGCTTTTCATTATTGTCTTCTAAGGGGATTGAGTCTGAATGGAATCATCTTATATGCTATAACAATTTGTGAAACAAAATGGAATATTGTGTGACTGACAAATCATATCTGCCCTGATATATTAATGATTCTTAAATGCTAAAACAGCCCTAATTTTACAATGCGAATCACACCACTTCAGTATTTCTTGATATGAAACCACAGAGGCTTGGTCACAAGTGGAAGGGAAAAGGTAATCATGATGATTCCCCAAACAGTCACTGTGAACTGAATCCAATTAGCTTTAAAAGCAACATAAGAGCAGTCCAAAATTCTCCATTAATAAAACAATCAAGGTCATCAACAAGTGATGGACATCAGCACCCTCTGCTGCTATATACTTGTAACATTTCTACACTTGTAACAGTATTTTTGTTCCAAACCTAAGGTAGGCAAGCTAACACCCATGAGCCTAATGCAGCCCTCTTAAGCACTCTCTATTTTTAATAGTGTCCTTTTACATATTTACATAAGTACTAACTTGTCCTCTTTGTACTAAAGAGGGAAATTAACACTAAGAAAAAGTTTCCTATTGGAGTGGATGAAACAGTCAAATTTACTGAATGATACTGTACATTGTCTTTTTTGCAACACATTTTTTCATTTATGATTAAGAAAAAACTTTTTCCTTTCTAAAGCAACTTTCATATGTTTAAAGATTTTAAATACTAGTAAAATAATAAAGGATAAAGCCAAATGTCTTTAGACTAGAAAAGATCAATTTTATACTCTTTATAGGAACAGAGATGAGCTCGCTAGTTGAAGCCCCTAGAATATAAGATACATTTTGAATGAGTTCGTTCAATTTAACTCTTTACATTTTTCTTGTATTTTTATGTATTTTCTGTCATACTCAATTTGCACACTAAAGAATTACTTTATGAATAGTGTAAATTTTGATCAAGTCAGGGTCAATGTGAATGATCACTTTTAAATTGCTTTGCAACATAACAGTATTCTCTCATTCCCATAATAGAGAAGACATTCCGAGTATAATTATAAACTATCCACTTACAAGTACTGTTGCAATATTTTCACTGTTTTGACTGAGGGAAAATGGAATGGTACCAGAATTAGACAAAGAAATGGCATTGATCTTCTAATTCCCCAGAGCCCCTTTTAACCATAATTGTTTAAAAGTGGCAGTGGTTTCCTACCAGGTGTTTCTTCTGAAACACAAGAAAATTACAGTGTAAATTGGATTAACATAATCTCTCTCTGTCTCTTTCCCACACATTCTAATTTGCCTCAAGCAAGTTCCCTCTGGTTCCATTTATTAATTATTCTTAGAATGCTGTCAAAGCCAAACAGAGTCAGCCTGGTATTTACTTACACTCATGTCCACTATTGTTTCCTAATGGAGTGGGAGCTGTTACAATTGAAAGAAGAGAGACGACCAATTTATCCCCACTCCCTATGCTTTTTGATGCTACTTCCCTGACAGCAGGCATCCAATTTTGAAAGCAAATCTAAGAATATCAACTACAGAACAATTTCCAGTTAGCATTTCCTTAGTTCTACAGGCAAGTCTGAAGCAAACAGGGCAAGAGAAAATAGTAGTTCAGTTATGGGGCAAATCTCTTTATTTTATTGGTTTTATTTTAATCCCATTTATATCCCGCCCTTCTCCGAAGACTCAGTGCGGCTTACAATGTAAGAAGCACAAATCAATGTGCTTAGCAATAGCCTTCATTCTATGTATATGCCTGCTTATTAGGGCTTTCGGCCCCATCTCAGGCGGCATTATTACAAAGTCAGCTTATTGCCCCCAACAATCTGGGTCCTCATTTTACCTACCTCGGAAGGATGGAAGGCTGAGTCAACCTTGAGCCTGGTGGGACTCGAACCTGCACTAATTGCAGGCAGCTGGTGTTACTTAAGGAGGCATTAGCCCACTGCAGAGTGAAATGGCACAACTATCTATTTTTATAAAAATCCACTGAATGTTAATGGTATATGGAAATGACAGGAGAAAGAACCATAACCTATATAACAGTCATGCAAAATGTTTGTGCTTCTCTGGACTATCTCGAAGGGCTGACATTGGATGCAAATTGTTTCTGACACTTTGTATAGTGTTTGCCCCTTAATCTGTTTTGCTTGATGTCTGACAAAGAAAGCTTTTACGTAGCTGCTCTGGTGTTGAAAGTATTCTTCCCTTCTTTAGAAATATTTTTAAAAACAAAGCACACAACAGATGGACTTCCTGCTCTGTAAGCACAATAATCCAGCCAGTGACTGTTCCTTGGACTTTTTGAACCTAGCCAGCAGGTCTGACTAGTCACTAGGCAATAAGTCATGCTATTTAGTGAGAAACTGATATAAATAAATCAGGAACATAGGCAGCGGGCTGGAGTCCTAAAATCAAGCCTCTAGAAAATAGATTCCATGGATATTGATTTTATAATTCTAGTAATAATGGTATGGCTAGTGCTTCTGTTATTATTAAAGTTAGAATAGAGATGATATCTTACCGTATGTTTTATGCCTGACTATCTCCAACGTGAACAGTTGAAGATAGAAGCATACATAAAACCCAGTGAAATAACTGCCCATCCATCTTGCAACATGGGATCAGGATGAAACAAATTTCCTTTAATGATGTATGATAAAGTTTAGGAAATACTGTACTAATATTACTAATAGCAGTTTCAGTTGCTTTTTCTCCAACAACAGGAAAAGCCCAATTTGTAGTTTTCTTCAGTTTGTTCTCTCTAAACCTGGGATATAACCACACATAATCCAGAAAGCAGGCCAATCTGTGAGCATTCAAAGTATCCAATGAAGTTTAATTTCAAATCAAATTGTTTATTAACTTTCCAGGAAAGTTAGCATTCGTAACCAAGAAAATAAAACAATTCTACATTGTCAAGATTACTTAGTCTTGCAAAGGCAAATATCTTTTCTTCATACAGACCTACCGTAAGCTGCAAAAATCTGGACAACCACAGGATGCCAGGGGCACCCAATATGCCTTTATGCCTTTGCTACTAACAATCTGGATATTTGCAGCCTGCATATAAATAAATAAATAAATAAATAAATAAATAATTTTATTTGTATACCGCCCTTCTCCCGAAGGACTCAGGGCGGTGAACAGGGCAAACATATAAAAATACAAAATACAAAATATAATAGACTTATTTCCAACCTCAGTTCATTTTATCTTTCTTTAAAAATGAAACTTCCTATTCAACCCATCTTCTCTGAAATGCAGTAGTTAGAAAAATAGGAACAGGTTTGACTTGATCCTGTAGAATGATTTTAATACAAGCAATACTAAGGCATCGTAAAATGCACATAAGCCAATGTATGCAATACAAACAGTGAACACATTTACCCTGAAGTGGGACTTGGGTATAGTTGAAACTAGTTTGCCTTGAAGTCTCAAGTTCAAGGTGGTATACCTATATTTGAAGACTAAATTCCCCATTGTATTGTAGTTTCTACAAAAAATGATGTCTGACATAAAATGACAAAACATCATTTTAAAAAGGAATAAAAGTAAATAAATTATGAGGAACTTCAGAGAAATTATGTTCCATCAAATTAGTGTTGATTATTAGAACTAAAGGTGTTTGTTTGTTTATTTATTAAATTTATTTGCTGTCCATCTCTTATCCAATGTCTCTGGGAGATTTACAACATGAAAAATGTCCATTATAAAACAGCAGATAAAAACATTAACAATCAGAGACAAGATGGCAAAGAAGGATGCAAGACACATGGGGAGGGTGAGTGGTGGTGTTGAACTTAATTAGCCAACCACCTCCAGTATGATCCTCTGCCCTTGGCATCCCAAGCCACCTGGCACAGCCAGGTCTTCAGGCTCTTGCAGAAAGTCAATAGTGTGCAAGGTCATACTTTATTAAGCCTCAAGTGTGGTTCGCATATCAGCATTTATTAAGGTGACTCAGCAGCTACCAGACAATCTCTGTCACAACATAACACAAACCAAACATTCTTGGTAATAATCAGGATGCCTTTCCTAGTAGCAAATGGAACTTGTTAGCTGCAAAACACACTTATTCTTTAGTAACAAGTAGGGGTTAGAATAGTTGACCTTGGCGATTGAAAATATACTCTAAAATTATGGCCACCTTTATAGAAGCTGCTTAGAAGGAAAATGTGAGCTACTATCTCAACTTTCTCATGGCAATTTCAGAGCATTGGAGTTTCTTGAAACTTAAAGTGATGTATGAAATTAGTTCATTTATTTAACTGTGCCTCATATTGTATAAATTCAGAACATTATAATAAGATAACCCTTGACTTACAACCATTCATTTAGTGACTTTGAAGTTACAACATCACTGAAAAAAGTGACTTACAACTGGTCCTCATACTTATGAACATTGCAGCATTCCGAGAGTCACGCGATCAAAATTCAGGCACTTGGCAACCAGCATATATTTATGGCAGTTGCAGTGTCCCAGAGTTAATGTGATCAGTATTTGCAAGCATCCCAGCTGTCTTCAGACAAGCAAAGTCAATGGGGGAAACATAATGACTTTATGAGTCACTTAACAACTTCAGTGATTCACTTTAACAACCATGGCAAAAAAAAATCATAAAATCAGGCATGACTCACATAACAATTGCATTGCTTAACCAGAAATTCTGGTGCCAATTGTAGTTGCACATCGAGGACTACCTGTAACTAAGTTAAGCATAATATATAAATACAAGTTGAATCTGAATAGGGGAATTAATTCTATAAATCATGGGTAAATAATGACTTATCTGTTGTGAAAACATAATTTACTTTCAGCATTAACTGCAAATATAATTGCTAGTATTTTATTTGCTCATCAGTTGTATTCCTCTTTAGTAGCAATACCTACCCATCCCAGCTCAGTGGACCATGGAGGTGGCGATGGTGGCAGCGGGGTGGTGGTGGGGAGAGGGGATGGTTTTGTGCACACAGACGTGCTGTTTTCACAAATGTAGCTTCGGGCACACACTTGCTCACCACTTCCGCAGCCTGGTTCTGAATGAGCTGTGACCCAGCACTGGGCTTTTAGATGTCTACTGTATGTTCACACAAATCACTAAATCAGCATTTCTCAAGTTGAAACAGGGATCACAGTTTTTAAGAAAGCATATTATGCATGTGCAGAAAAAGGAAGAGCCTGAATATCATCAAAGCATACAATGTGCTTACACAATCACTGCAGCAAGCAAAGCTTGAGTAAATATTGAGAGATGTCTAAACTCATTTTATAATGAGTAGACAGCTCCCACTGGCTGGTGACTTCTGACATGTTTATACATTAGTGTCCATAGAAGTCTATGTAGCACTCTTGAGGTTAATATTTTTCTATATTGCTTCAGTTCCTAGATTTTTAAACAGAAAATCTGGTAAGGATGATGGGTGTTAGTAGAGTACATCTAAAAAGCACAAGGTTGGATTAAACTATTCTACCTGGATACTTACTCTCTGACTTTGAGCAAGAATGAGTAATACAGTCCATCAAGAGCCAGTGAGTAAAAGATGTTGACATTTTTGCTGCTGAGTCGCTCTGTCTCACTTGTGAGTTCACACACTGCACTGATTTTACTAACACAGTCCTCGAATTATGACCACAATGGAACCCAAAATTTCTGCTGCTAAATTTGTTAACTTGTTATGTGAGTTTGCCCCATTTTACAACCTTTATTGCCACAGTTGTTAAATGAATCACTGCAGTTGTTAAATTAGTCAAATTGTTGTTAAGTGAATCTGGCTTCCCCATTTGCTTGTCAGAAGGTCGCAAAAGGAGATCATGTGAAACCAGACATGCAACCTTCATAAATATGAGTCAATTGCCAAGCTTCTGAATTTTGATCACATTACAATGGGAATGCTACAATGGTCGTAAATGTGAAAACTGGTCATGTCACTTTTTTTTAGTGCTGTTGTAACTTTGAATGGTCACTAAATGAACTGTTGTAAATTGAGGACTACCTATACAGAATAAACCACAACTGGCCAGTTTCAAACATGATACAAAGACATAAACATAACTGAGTTAACACAGTACATTAAACCTCAAGCATATTAAATATATTATGGCTTAATCTGATGCGTGAAGCCAGCGCCTGTAATCTCACAAAACACTATTTTGTTTAACAATTTTTTTCTCAATAAAATGCAGTTCGCAAGTCCCAAAGATGCTTTTCAAAAAACAACTGGACTGAGAATCTCCATAGACATTTACAATTGATAAGGTTCACAAAAATGCTAAACCGTTAATGAGGGTTTACAAAAT